>NW_021620509.1:998134-1111521 GCF_004785775.1 Grammomys surdaster
GGGAGAGGGAGAGGGAGAGGGAGAGAGAGAGAGAGTCTCAACACAAACCCAGGCAGTGGCTGCCAGCCATGCAGGGAGTGGGCCATGCCTGGCATTCCATGATGGCCTCCCTGGAGCGCCAGTGACCACAGAAGTCCCCAAGCTGAGCCAAAAATAGTTTTGTCTTTTATTTGGAAAAAAATTACAGAGCCAGCAGCCGGGCTGAGCCTGCTGCTGGGAGTGGTAGTTTTGAATTTGACCGCCAGTGCACACTTGGTCTCGGCCAGCTGCCATCAGCTCAGGACGGCGCTAAACACAGGCCCTTTTTTACTCCCATTGGAAGGTTTGTCAACTGTTTTCTGAGAGCAAACATTTAAAGCTGTGCTGGCTCTAAGAGCCCTGGAAGGCAGCAGCGCACTCTGTTCCTAACTAACCCTTGTATAGTGCTCAGGAGATGGGGTGCGCGGCCTGGACTCCTCCTGCCTGGGGGCCAGGGACATGGCTCAGTCTGTACATCTACTTCATGAGTGTGAGGGCCTGAGTTCAAATCCTGGAATCTACATTAAAAATCACACCTGATATCACACCTTGTATCTATAATCCTAGTGCTTGAGGACTGAGAGGGGAGGATTCCCGTGGCTCACTGACAGGGCAGCCTGGGTGGCCAGCATGCTACAGGCCTGCCTCCATCAGACACACTCATGCACACATCTGGATAATGTACATAAGACACAAAAGCCAGGCTCGTGGTGGATAAAAGGACACCAGTGAAAAACATTAAGAGTATAATTGAGTCCTAGATTTGCTTTATTTGATTAGTATTGTTATTTTTGAGGCAGAGTATTCCTGTCCTGAAACCCACTAGGGAAAACTAGGCTGCCTGGAACTCAGCAACCTGGCTGCCTCTGCCTCCTACGTACTGGAATAAAGGTGTGTGTCACCATGCTGGGCTCTGTTTTAAATTTGTTTCTTGAAGAAAATATATTGGACTTGAGAGACGGCTTAGGGGTTAAGAGCATTGACTGCTCTTGCAGAGGACCTGGGTTTGGGTACCAGGGACACATGATTGTTCAGAATTGGTTCTAATGCTTTGTCTTAATTCTGGCTCCCAAAAGCCATGCTTCCAGATGCTGAGGGGCCCCACCCCCATCTGGCTTTGACTGGTAATAAGGAATTGCCATACAGCTAATGGTTGGAGAGGGAGACTGAGGTGGGATTTTTAGAGTGCACAGGCAAGGGACGGAGGAAGAGAAGGAAAGAGAGGAGAATCATCATCATGGAGAAGCAGAAAGATCAAACTAAAAGGCCCAGTGCCATGTAAGAACCAGGGTAAGTGGCCCCAGGGGTCACTTGTCCACTTGGGCCTGGAGAACCAAAGATAAAAATTAGATTTAGAAAATGTTAACTCGCCGGGCAGTGGTGGCGCATGCCTTTAATCCCAGCACTTGGGAGGCAGAGGCAGGTAGATTTCTGAGTTCGAGGCCAGACTGGTCTACAGAGTTCCAGTACAGCCAGAACTACACAGAGAAACCCTGTCTCGAAAAACAAAAACAAAAACAAAAAAATGTTAACTCAGGAGTACTGGAGAGGAGTATGTGCTAGCAACAAGGAGAGGTTTAGCAGTGCCTAGCCATTGGGCTAGTCAAGGCATGTCAAAATTAGCTGGCGTGTGTGTGTGTGTGTGTGTGTGTGTGTGTGTCTTTCATTCTTGAATCCGGAGCTCTTGGGCAGGTGCAGCATGCACATGACCCACTGGAAGTGCATTAACCAATTCACTGATGCTCTTATGGCCCAGAACCATCGCTAACTCTAGCTCTAGGATCTCCGACGTCCTCTTCTAGCTTCCAGGGGTAACAGAAATGCACACAGTTCATAGACATACATGCAGGCAGAACACCCATGAACATAAAATAATATAAAATAAAAATGTGTTACATTTACTCATTGTGCTTAGGAGGTTGGGAACCTTGGGGAGGCGTGCTTGTTCCACATATGATGGAGCCTGTACCTTGAATATGCAGGCATGAGGACTTGAGTTCAAATCCCCAGCAGCCATGTAGAAATCATCAGGCGATGGCAGATGTTGGACATCTCAGTGCTAGGGAGGCTGAGACAGGTGAATATCAACCTCCTACAAGAGGATGCAAAGGTTTCTGGTTTGAGATTGGTTGAAATTACGTGTTTCCACCATTTAAACTGCTCTTCAGAATTGGAGTTTGGGTCTTTTCCTGGGTGCACTCAGATTGTCTTCTAGGACACTGGACAGCAGTGTGGAGAGCTGTTCCCAGGCAGCCAGCCATCAACAGAGGGAGTGACCTGCTTCCTGCACAAAGTACTATGTAAGCAAGTCCTTAGGCTTGATTGACAGGTGCCTGACTGACTTGGGTATTGAACACATTTTGACAAGACCTTGTCATATGTGGAGGCACAGCAGCACCCCCCACCTCGGGGAGGAAGTGTCCAGGCACAGGTGGGCGAGGTTTCGAGGGATCAGCAGTAACAGAACAGAGGGCTGGATTCCGTTGGCCCGATATGACTCAGCAGGTGGGGAGGGGCAGGTGGGGAGAATTTGTGCTGCATCAACAGAGGTGCAGGGTCCCAGTGAGAGGGAGATGGCTTCTGTCCTGCTCATCCTGGCCACACCACAGCAGAGGAGTTTGAATAAAATCCTGGCCAGGGGTGGGCATCATGACACAAGCCTGTTACTCCAGCACTCAAGAGGCTGAGGCAGGAGGATTGTGAATGTGAAGCTAGCCTGGGTTATGTAATGAGACTCCTATAACAACAAACCAATCAACCAAAACCAAGGAGGTAGGGGAGGGGCCAGTAGGTCTTCCGTGTGTGCCTGCATGTTTACATGGGTCGACTTCCATCTCTTCCTCAGCTGCTCTCCCAAGCCTGTATCGGCTGGTTCTGTTAGAGCATCTGACCAGTAAGCTCCTAGCATCCTCTGCGCTTCCCATCCCAGCACTGGGGACACTGGCCATCACAACTGTCTTTTTTACCTGGGTTTTGGGGATCCAAACCCAGGACCCCAGGCTTGTGCAACCAGCACTGTCCTGATAGACATTTCTAAGGCCCATGTCCAAATTTGTTGACAGTCCTGCTTCCAACTTACAGAGCAGAGATGCCTGCTGTTCAGTCCCAGCTCTGCTGCTCACTGCTCTGTGACCTCAGGCACGTCCCCAAACTTCTCTGAGCTTTTCTCCTACGAAATGAACACAAAAATATTGCGGTTTTGTACCCCATACTCAAGGCACTTTGGATTCAAGATGTTTAATTCTTAGAAAAGGGGTGTTCTTGCCTTGTTCTATGCCTGGCTGAGACTCAACTGCCTTAAAAACAAAACAAAACAAACATCACATTTTTACCTATTTTGGGGGGCAGAGGTGTATGCATAGATCACTGTACATGTGGACATCAGGGGACAACCTATGAGAATCTGTCCTTTCCACCTACTATGTGAGTCCTGGGCATCAAACTCAGGTCTTCATGCTTTTTAGTAAGTACTCTTGCCACGAGACTTAGACTTCTTGCCCGCCTGAGTTCCCTGCCTTTTAGTAAGTACTACAGAGGTGAATTCTGTCTGGAAGACTTTATGGGACCCAGATAACTAACTCCTAAAGACCTGTGTTCACTGCCTGGAATGCACGGGCTAAAGAGAGACCAGCTCCCACAAGTTGTCCTGGAGCTTCTGTGCATGCACACACATACAATAAATGAATGTAGTGAAAGAATAAATAACCAAGGAAGGCAGAGAGTGACAGCAGGCACATCCTGACACCAGCCCTGGCTCCGTTGTCACTGTGCAGCCTGTGTGGCTTTGGTGTGGATTTCAATTGTAGATTTACTGCATATTATCTGTGTCGGACACACGGTTTTTCTTGCACCGAGACTCAAGAGGCACCCCTGCTGGGCTCAGATTT
This sequence comes from Grammomys surdaster, assembly GCF_004785775.1. Classification (NCBI taxonomy): domain Eukaryota; kingdom Metazoa; phylum Chordata; class Mammalia; order Rodentia; family Muridae; genus Grammomys; species Grammomys surdaster. Next base: position 1,002,040 of record NW_021620509.1, read on the forward strand.
CCAAGTTACTGGCTGTCCCACATCGTGTGTGTTCTGCAGCGGCCATTCTTGTGACAAGTCCAGAGTGAAGCAAGGCCCTGCAGAAGGACACCTGGGAGCCTCCTTCCAACATGGTCAGCCCAGGAGAGAGGAGGTTCAGAGGGAAGTTGAAGAAGAAGAAGAAGATGTAGGCCAGTGAGATGGCAGATAGAGAGCAGGCAGCAGGCAGTAGGCATGCAAGGGTCCTGCCAGGTTTGACCTGGGTACCTGCAGCTGTGTTTGAGGCTGGGGAGGCTACCCATTTCCTGATGCTCTCTGAACATCAAGTTGTGTGTGTATGCACACATATGTAGTAGGTGTGTACATGTGGTATGTGTGTGTAAATATGCTGTGTGTATGTGCACACATGGTGTGTGTGTACATGTTCTGTGTGTATATATGCACACATGGTGTGTTTGCACATGTGATGTGCATGTGCACATGTGGAATGTGTGTGAGCACATGTGGTGTGTATGTTTATGCACATGTGGAGTGTATATGTGCACATGGGGGTATGTGGCCATGTAGGATGTGTGAGTGCACATATGTGATATGCGCATATGTGGTGTGTGTGTGTGCACATGTGGGGTATGTGTGTACATGTAGGGTGTGTGTGTACATATAGTATGTGTGTGTGCACATGTAAGGTATGTGTGCACATGTGGGGGTGTGCACATATAGTGTGTGTGTGCACATGTGGTGTTTGTGTGCACATATTGGGCTTGTGTGCACATATTGGTGTGGGTGCACATATGTGGTATATGCATATGTCATGTGTGTGTGTGCACATGTGGGGTGTGTGCATACATGTAGGGTGTGTGTACACATGTGGGAGGTGTGTGTACATACAGTGTGTGCGTGCACACATGGTGTATGTGCACATATGTGGTATGTGCATATTTCATGTGTGCACACATGTAGTATGTGTGTGTGCACATGTGGTGTGTGTGCACATGTGATGGCTAGAGGTTGACCGTGACTTTCTTCTTCAATCATTCCCCATATTCTCTGCTCTGCTCTGCTCTTCTACAAGACGGGGTTTCTCTATGTAGCCTTGGATGTCCTGGAGCTTACTCTGTAGGCCAGGCTGGTTCTCGAACTCTCTCTGTAGACCAGACTGGTCTTGAATTTATGGGGATCCTCCTGCCTCTGCCTCCCGAGTGCTGGCTCCAGCTCACTTCTGTTTCCTGAGGGCTGAGGGCTGAGCCTGGGACCTTTGTCAGCATGGCAGGGCTCTCCTGCTGAGCTGTCCCCACAGCCCTTGAATTTGTTCTCTGAAGAATGACTTCAGACTTGCGCAGAAAGTGTTCGTATTTTCCTTCCCAGACTCCTAGTTGTGTCTCCCATTCCCCGACCCCCTGGCCTCCCCATCACAGAACCACATATAGTCACAGAACACACTGTGAATGAAGGAGGCTTTTGCTGTGACATGTCTTTGTACAGACAGAGCAGAGAAAGGACATTGAGGCTGTTCTAATGCATGGGGAGACCACAGGGCCTCTATAGAAAGGGCTTTTACATTTAATTTATTATCTCATGTGTGTTCTGACCAGCCATGACTAGTTCCTACAGAGGGAAATAGAGATCCCCTGAAATTGGAGTTACAGATGGTTGTGAGCCATGTTCTAGTTCTGGAAATTGATAGAGGACCTGTGTCCTCTGAAAGAGTGTCCAGTGCTCTTGATCACCAAACCATCTCTCCAGCCCCAATGGGCATTTTTTTTCTATCTGTGTGTGGTGTGTTCCAGTGTGTGTAGATGAAATGTGTGTGTGTGTGTGTTGTACATGTGCAGACACAGAATGACATCAGGCATCTTTCTCAACTGCTCTCTACCTTATATATTGAGCCAGAGTTGAACAGAACTCTCTGAACGTGGCTTCTGATGCCAGCTTGCTCCAGGTATCCCGTGTCTCTTCCCACACACAAGGATGACGGGCTGGCTACACCATCGCCAGCATCTGAGTGAGTGATGGGGATCTGAACTTCATATTTGTGTGGTGTTGCAGTGAGTTTAGCTATACCACTTTGACACAGGCACACACACACACACACACACACACCAGTTAATCTTAAAATGCCTTGGCTACCTCAGAGGCTGGGCACTCCTAAAGCTTCCCTTGCTACTCCAGGGCTACTCATGGAAGTGGCCAGTGGCCACTCACCCAAATTCTTACATGGCTGGTTGGCTTTCTCTCCGGCAGCTCCTATGTCCCATCCTTCCCCCCAGTTATGTCAGTTCTCTGCCTCTCCGTTTTTCCCTTTTATCCTAGCCCATTCAATTCTAAGGGTCCCGCCCCATCTCCCTTTGTCCAGCAATTGGCCGCTGGCATCTTTATTGACTGATCAAAAACCAATTGGGGACAAGGACCTTCAGCGTTTGTACAGATTCCCAATTAAATCAAAGCATTAGAACCAATTCCCAACAGTGTGGCAATTGATTTACCTACTGAGCTGTCTCCTCAGGGCTAAGGCAAAGCTTTGGGGGGGAGGACAATGGGAGGGGGATCTGAGCAAAGGGAGCTATCTGTGCAAAGGTCCTGGGGGGTAGGAAGAGGATAAGCTTCCCAGTGGCCCTGACCTGAGGCAGGTGGGACAGAAGAGTGGCTTGTGTGAGCACCTTCCCACCTAGCAAATAAATTAATGTAATGCTTTTTTCTTGTTTTTTTTTGTTTTTGTTTTTGTTTTTTGTTTTTCTGAGACAGGGTTTCTCTGTGTAGCCCCAGCTGTCCTGGAACTCACTCTGTAGACCAGGCTGGCCTCAAACTCAGAAATCCACCTGCCTCTGCCTCCCAAGTGCTGAGATTAAAGGCGTGCGCCACCACGGCCTTGCTAATGTAATGCTTTTAAGGGAAAAGGGACACTGGGGCTGATAGAGCGCTTGCCTAGCCAGCATGAGGCCACAGGTGCAGCCCTAGCACTTCCTAAAACAAGGATCATGGTACATATCTGCCACCCCAGCACGTTGGATGTGGAAGCAGAAAGATCAGGAGATCAAAGCCATCCTGAGCTGTACACCAAGTCGGAGGCCAGCCTGGGGGTGTCTGTCAAAACAGAGGAGACAGACGAAGTCTAAGGAAGCTGTTCTCAAGTGCAGTGTGGGCTGGGCACGAGCGTTTTAGAACCCATCAAGTTAGACACCATACTGCTGCAGTGTGTGCGTTTAAAAAAAAATGTTTTTAGCAAACAAACTCAGGTGTGTGGCTCTCTTCTTTAATCCCAGCACTTTGGAGGTAGAGGCAAGCGGATCCCTGGATTGGAGACCAGCCTGGTCTTACAGAGAGTTCCAGGACCACCAGGGCTACACAGAGAAACCCTGTCTTGAAAAACAAACAACAAAAGAAAGAAATTTTAGCAAACAAAACTAAAGCAAGTGAGGAGATTCTCTCTCTCTCTCTCTCTCTCTCTCTCTTTCTCTCTCTTTCTCTCTCTCGCTCTGTATATGTCTCTGTGTCTCGGTGTCTCTGTCTCCCTCTCTTTCCCTCCCTCTTCCTCCCCCTCCCTGTCTCCTCCTCCCTTTCCCTCTCTGGCACCCTGAGAGGGAGCACTGTGGTGGCTCAGAGACAAGGTGACCCCAAAGGGGAACTCCCACAGCCCTGGCTGGCAGCCAGGCAGGTGCTAGGAACTGCCCCTTAGATGTGGGATCCAACTCGAGCCCCCTGCCCGCCCACAGCACAGGGCCTCCTGGGGTTTCCGAATTCAATACCTGTCTACCTTCGAAGCCACTTCCTGTCTGTCTCTCTGTCTGGCTGCCAGCCTGACACCTGGCATGTCCCCTGCCCAGCTTTCTTGTTGGCAGCTGCTGGAGGGCACCCAGGAAGGACCCCTCTTGGAGCCACCAGGCTCCAAGGGTTTCCAGGTCACAGCCTGGCCTTGCCATTGGTCTCTCTGAGTATCTTCCAGGGACAGATCAGGACTCAAAGCTCCTGGCCTGGAGAATCACTGCAGTCTAGGGCCTTGCTCCAGAAGCTCCTCTTGGGGGCCTTGTTCCAGAATTTTTCCAGAAAGGGCCAACTCCTGCAAGAGACCTTCCCTGACTGTACCACCCATAGGTACATATGAACCTGTCTCAAAAACAAAACAAAATTGAGGGCTAGAGAGATGGCTCTGTGGGTGGGAGAGTCTGTGAAAGCATGAGGCTTGAGATCAGCCCCCAGCGGCTGTACAGAATGCCTGGCATGGCTGTGTGCCTGCTGGCCCAGGCCTGAGACAGGAGGTGGCTGCAGCTTGCTGGTCACCAGCCTAGCTCCAGGTTCAGTGAGAATTCTCCTGCTTCATGAGAATATAGTGGACAGTGGCAGAGAGGGATGCATCTGCATACACAGGTTCATACAGCATTCACACACCAAATAATAAATTAACTGAATAAAAAATGAAGTCTGTACCGCTCAGTCACTGTTATTGACACTATTGTAATAATCTCTTTTTTAAATATTATATTTTTATTTACTGGGGGAGGGGTGAATACCAGGCTGTAAGAACAACTTGTAGGAGTTGGTTCTCTTTCCATTGTGCATTCTAGAGGTTTAGAACTCGGGCTACCAGGCTTGGCAGCAATCACCCACTGATCCATCTTGCCTCTCCTCACTCAGCTCCTCAACTTCAGGTCTGGCTCCATAAGAGCCTCTCCCCGAGTCACTTCTTCCAGGACACTTCACAGTCCCTCATCCCAGACCCTTTAACTCAAGACCTTTAGGCATTGGACCAAAAAAAAAAAAAAATCTTCAAATGAAGTCACATTAGGCCAGTGTCTGCTGTGTTCAAACGTCTATGTAACCCGTCCGTGTGTGCCGAGCATTTTTCTCAGCCACCCCATGTTGACACAGGCTGACACTTCTGAGAAAAGCTGGGCCCTTAAACCCCCACACCCCATCCCCACCCTCTGCCTACCATTGATAGCAGATAGCAGTCTTGGGCTGTGGTTTACAGAGAAGCCAAATTGTTGACACCAGGTCAGAGAGCAGAGAATAGGACTGTGTCATTGGGGTACAGCAGAGATTCAAGCTCCTTCCTGCAGGACAATGACTCTTTCACAAACTTAAGACACCTTGGAAGGGCAGCTTGTTGGGGACAGTTTGGTCTTGGGTTGAGGCTTGAGGCTGGAGGGATCTTGGTCCATTATATTCAGCACTCCAGGTTCCAGAGTGCATTCATGTTGTTCACATGCTTCCACACTGTTCCAGGTTTCTTAGGACAGCATCCAAAGACCTGCAACCCCCTGGACCCTGGAGCCCCTGAAGGGAAGCCTGGAGGCCCAAAGACTCCCAAGGCAAGGCCTGGATCTTTGCCTAGCTGACCTCTCCTAACAAATGTATTCAGAGTGCCTGGCAAGTACTGTATCCTGAGCAAGCACGCACACAGGTAGAGTTGGAAAAGAATATACAAATCCTTCATGGAGCCTGTTGTCAGGCCCTAGCTGCCCTCTGATTCCATCTCACCCCATTCCAACATACCTGCCCCCCTGATGTCTCAGGATCAGACAGGTCCCTCACACTGGCTGCTGTCTTGAACCCTAACACTTCTCTCTCCTGCTCAGACATTCTCCTTAACCTTGTCAGCCAAAATGTCCCCCGAGTTTGTTTGCTTGGTATGTGGATGGGTACGTGTGTGCCATGATATGCAGGTGGAAGTCAGAGGACAACTTGTGGGAACTGGTTTTCTCCTTCCACTATGTGGTTCTCAGGGATTGAACTCAGGTCTCCGGACTTAGCTGCAAGCACCTTTACCTGCTGAGCCCTCTCTCCAGCCCTCTGTAATGTCTGTGTACACTTGCACAGTTTTTGTCTGTGTCAATTGATGCTGCTCTTCCCCAGTGTGAGCAGATGTCAGAGGATCCCATCTGTGCCTCTGGGTATTGGGGCTGATGGGGGGGGAGGTCTCTGAGATGACACAGACACCCTATATACTTGCTCTCTGAGCATGGCATTCACACACAGCTGCCATCCATCCCAGCACCCTGGGAGGCTGAGGCAGGAGGGTGGAGATCTCAAGATCAGCCTGGACTGCATTGTAAAGTGCTGACTCTAGATGCCAGCCATGAGTTCCTGAATCCTGAGGCCTGTCTCTCAGTGTCTGTCTGTTTCGGTCTCTGTCTCCATCTCTTCCAATTTATGAATATGGATGTTTGTAGACGTTTTCTTTTCTTTTTCTTTTTTTTAGTTATTTGGGGTGTGTGTGTGTGTGTCCCTTCACTTTGTGTTGTGATGTCACTGAGTGTCTTCTCTTTCCACATGAAGGCGTGCTGAGCCTGAGCAGCTTGGGCCGGGCATGTACTTGGGGATCTGAACTTGGGCTTCTGCTTGTGTGGCCGGTATGTGTGGCCAGTGCTTTCCTGGCTGAGCCTTCTCTGGGCCTTTAGAACTAGCAGTCAACTTTCAGTTTAACAGTCCCTCTTGGAGTCAGGTTAGATTCCCTCAAAGCCAGGGGTCAGCCCAGGAACCTCTGCAGCTGCTGCCTGTAGAGATCTGAACCTTAAGGAGCTAGTGTCCCTCAAATCCACCCCCCTTCATGGTTTTCTGTCCCCTTTGCTGTGCCAGGGCCCCACCCACTATCCATCATGTTTTTATGATTTGAGTCTCCTTTCTTTCTTTTCTAAAAAGATTTGTTTTTGTTTATGAGTACACTGCAGCTGTCTTCAGGCACACCAGAAGAGGGCATCAGATCCCATTACAGATGGTTGTGAGCCACCATGTGGTTGCTGGGAATTGGATTCAGGACCTCTGGGAGAGTAGTCAGTGGTCTTAACCACTGAACCATCTCTCCAACCCTGGAAAAGAATCTTTACACATTTTTACAAGGTCTCAGTCTGTAGCCCAGGCTAACCTCAAACTTTAAGCAATCCTTCTGCCTCAGCTTTTCTTGGATGACACCACTACCCAGTTGTTTTTGTTTTATTACTTTTTAACATTTACTTATTTATGTCTGTGTGCGCTCGCTCATACACACACACGTGCATATGTCAGGGCATGCGTGTGGTCAGAAGACAACTTGTGGGAATCGGTTCTCTCCTTACCCCATGTGTGTTGCAGGTTCAAGCCATTCTGGCTGCAGTCAGCCCCTTTCCCTGTGAGCTCTCATCTTGGTGTAGTTTATTTTGCATCAGAATCCCATGCTGTAGCCCAGGCTGACCTGAGACGTCTCATCCTTCTCTCCTTGGAGAACATTCTACCTCCTGCTGTGTGTGATTTGCTCTTCCTCTGGCTCCCTGTTGGACCTGAGGGACCTGGGCATGTGCATGTCCTCTGAGCCTCGGTTCCCATGTCCACACAGCAGTCTTCCAATGTGTACAGAGATATATCTTACCATTCCACTACTAGGAAAACTGAGGCAAGAGAATTTTGAGTTCAAGGTTATCTTGGACTAAATGAAGAGCTTGAGGCCAGATTCTATATGAAAAAAGGTTCTGGGAATACTACGTAAGGGTGGAGCCCTTACCTAGAAGACCCCTAGTGAGGGGCTTGGGGGTCTGGCTCAGTACAGAACACTGGAGTAGTATGTACAGGTTCTGGGTTCCTTCTCCAGCACAACAAAATTATAATGACTAAAATAGCAACCAGGAAAGAGGTGTTCTCTAGTGGAATTTGTCAGAGTCTCAGGAGCCCCATGTACTGTCCCCTCACTTCTTCTGTACAGTCACCACCTGGTCCCCCAGTGCTCAGATCTGCCCTCAGGCCACCATTTGCTGGAAGCCAGCACAGAGGTAGTAGCATAGGGTCAAGCTCACAGGTGGTTGTCACGAGCCCACAGTGGCAAAGGGGAAATGGGGCTTTCGTGGTCTCTGGGTCCTCAATTTGCATAGCTACTTTTACATAGAAACCTTTCTGAGCTGTGCTTGGCAGCCCTGCAGGGGGCCGTGGGGTCAGGGCCAGGGCCAGGGGCTGGTGCTTCCCATTTTGGGGGTACATTATCACCAATGTCTTCCTAGAAAGATGACAGTGTGGTGACAGCTGGCACCCCGGGTCTCCTGGCATCTAGGAAGGATGGTACCTTTCTGAGGTTGGAGAGGACACTGACCCTGTGGAGGTTACAGTGACCCCCCCCATGTGTGCCCTGTGACACCTCAGGAACTCCTCTGGGAAATGTCACACTCTAGTCTGATTGTGCAGCAGAGAGAATTGAAGTTAGACAGGACAGCTGACTGAGACGATGTTGCCCTGCCCCCACCCGAGCTGATGACAAATCCACTTTGGAAGGGGTGCAGGTCAGTAGTGGGGCGCGGGTCAGTAGAAGGGTGCAGGTCAGTAACAGGTCAGCCCAGAGCCCTGGATGCTTGCCTGAACAGGGTCCCACCCTCGTGCTGGCCAGTGGGAGGGAATGAAGGGCTTTTAACCACACAGACGTTTACCTAGCTCATGTTTTAGACTTTTAGAGACTGAGTCTCACTCTGGAGTTAGGCTGGCCTTGAACTTGAGGCAATCCTTCTGCCAAGTTCCGAGTGAGGTTTGACAGGCATGAGTCACCATGCCTAGCTCTTTTCCTTTTGAAATTTCTGGGTTTTGGTTTGGGGGGATTCTTTGTTTGTTTTGTTTTTGACAGAGTCTTACTATGTAGCCCAGGCTGGTCTCAAACTTGCAGTGATCCTCCTGCCTCTGTTTCTGAGTACTGAGGCAACAGGCTCGGCCACCCCTCGCACCTCCCGGAGCTTTCTTGATGTAGACTGAGCCCTCCCAACCCCCCAGCCCTCCACTTCTCTGTGTTTCCTCCTCAGAACAGCTTTCTCAGAAATGCCAGCTCTGTAGCTTGTGAAACATCCTCCCCACTGCCTGGCGTCTCAGAAGAGCCTGCTGTGCAAACATGCAGGGGACTCAGTGAGTGCCACCTATGGGAGGGCTCGAGGGATGCTCTCCAGGCCCTTCTACCCGCTGTCCCCTTAGGATGGGAGTCCATTGTGAGTGTCACTTGGACACAGTGGTTCTATGCTCCCTCCAGGCACCGAGAGGCAGAGGAGACAAGGCTATGAGGAGTCAGCCAGGGGCTCTTGCAGTCTGGCTTTGTTGAGCCTCAGTTTCCCCTTTGGGGAATAGGATGAGCCAGATGCCTACCCTCTGTAGCCTGGTACGATGGTACACATCTTCAACTTCCATCCTGGCAGACAGAGGCAGGTGGCTCTCTGTGAGTTCCAGGCTGGCTGGGTCTATATACTCGATAGTGGTCTCTCCCAGACTCCGGCTGCCATCTATCTGTCTCACTCCCACCCCCATTTCAAAGTGACAGGGAAAAGAACCTGCCTGATGTGACCAGCCTTTGGGAAGCTGAGGCAGGAGGATTACAAGGTCCATCAGTCTGAGCTACAGAGTTTTGAGCGTACCTGACTCAAAAAGGTGTGATGTGTATGTGGCTGTAGTTCTGAAGTGTTGGCTGCTTGCATCCTTGCTACAACTCATGGGCCAACAGTCGATCGGGCGCTGTCGACTCGTGGCCGCAGGCGGCTACACTGAAGCAGGCCTGGGTCCCTCCCAGCACTACAGCAGCTGCGTGTGGCACACATCTGTGAGCCCAGCACAGGGAAGGACGAAGGATGGTCTGGAGTTAAGATCAAGGCCAGTAATATATATGGCTCAGTTTGGTAAAGGGTCTTGCTACCAAGCTCAATGACCTGTTCAACCCTCAGAACCCAGCTGGTAAGAGAGAACCAACTCTGACAAGTAGTCCTCTGACCCCCACACATGTCCACTGACAACTAAGAAATAAACATAACTTTTAAATCAAACAAAATTAAACAAAGGTCTAGAGAAATGCCTCAGTAGGTAAGATCACTGCTTGTACCTGCAGAGGACCGGAACTCACATGGCCCAATCACAACGCTGTTAGCCCGATTCCAGGGCGATCAACACCACAGGCCTTCTTAGCCACCAGCACACACGTGCACACAGGCAATTAAAAGACATTGTTACACTAAATAATCGATAATTAGTTAAATTTAAAAAGGGGGGAAGGAGGGCTAAGGATGGGAAGGGGGCAGAGGAGGGGCGGCCATTGGAAGCTGAGGCTCTGAGGTAATCTGTAGCTGTCTGATGAGGCTGGAGATGTGGGTGGGCGCTGGAAGGGCAGCCAGGCATGTGGGGTGTACTGAGGCAGGCTCTCTCTAAGTACTGCCCAGGGGAAAGGCCTTGAAGGCATTAGCACATGTAACCAGATGGCAGCCCAGGTCCAAGTCTCCTGGGACTGGCCTGCGCATCATGGGTAGTGGCTGCAACTTTCACCAGCCCAAGTTTCAAAGCTGTGCACCCAGGTCCCTGGGTGGTAAGGAGCTCCCAACACAGAGGCCAGCCCTGATGAGGGAGCTCGGGCCTGCAAGTCTTTGACTCTGTGGCCTCAGACAAGAGAAGCTTTGACTCCTGTTCCTCACCGGGGCTTAGACATCGAGGGACATATGGCCACATGAGGCCTGGTGCAGACTAGTAACCCACCAAGAGTCTTAGGCCCAGAGTGACTTTTCAGGCACAGGGGCTGAGAGCTGCCCTCTGGGTGGGGGCTGGCCGAGTTATATCTGGCACAGTCGTTCCCTTTGGGTGGCTGCAGCTGCTCAGGCGGGGGCCACAGTGCCCGCTTCAGCACCCGTCCTGGCAGGTGCCAGTGGCCGCTTTACATAGCCACGCTTGGTGTCCTTCGCTTGCCTCTGCCTGGCTCTTGGCAGGGCCCGTGCAGACGGGAGAGCCTGGGCCTGGTCTCACTTCTGCTTTTCACTTTTACTAGCCTGAGGAGAAAGGCGCTTGTCAAAGGGACCTGGTGGCCTGGGTGTATGAACCACCTGGAAGCAGTAGGGAAGGTGGAACTGAGTTTGAATCCCAACCCTGCTTCTAGCTGGCCAGCCATGTAACAGAAGCAGGGGTCAGACTAGGCTGTGGTTGTCAGGGCCTCTGGGATGCTTTGTGGCCCCATGCTACTGTCTTCCTACTTCGGAAGATGAAAGTGACTACAGCAGTATCTTTAAAATCTGTCACCTCGCTCCAGTTTGTATTGGGAGGCCTTAGAGGAACCAACCAAACAAATGCTCTCTCAAAGGGCGGTGGTGGTGTGCACCTTTAATCCCAGCATGAGGGAGGCAGAAGCTGGGGGAGTCTCTGAATCTGGCCAACCTGGTCTACAAAAGGAGCTCTAGGACAGCCTGTGCTACACAGAGGAACCCTGATTCAAAAACAAAACAAAACAAAACAAAACAAAACAAAAACAAAAACAAAAAATCCCAAAAAACAAAACAAAACAAAAACAAAACGGTCTCATTATGTAACCCAGGCTGGCCCAGGCTGGCCCAGGCTGGCCTGGAACTCACAAAAGTTCCCTTGCTGCTTCTGCCTCTGAGCACACAGAGATCAAAGGTGTATTCCACCATCCTCCCTCCCTCCCTGTTTCCCTCCCTCCCTCCTTCCCTCCCTCCTCCTCTTCTTCCTCCTCCTCTTCTCTCTCTCTCCCTCTCTCCCCTTCTCCCTCTTCCCTCTCCCTCCCTCCCCCATCCTTTTAAAGAACACATTTATTGCTTATTGTATTGTGTTTGTATAAGCCAGTGGACAGCTTGCAGGACACAAGACCTGGGGATCCTGCCCTGACTGTCACTAGCTAGTGCCTCCAATAAGCCATTTGGGGATGTGTTTCTTTTCTGAGATAGGGTTTCTCTCTGTAGCCCAAGCTGGCCTGGATTTCATTATGCAACCAAAGCTGCTCTCAAAACTTTTTTGCAATCTTCCTGCCTCAGCCTTCTAAATGCTGAGATGACAGGCATGAGGAACACACCTGTTCATTTTTTCCCTTTCATGACACAGAGTCACAGATGATCGTGAGGGCACCGTGTGGCTGCTGGGAACAGAGTCCAGGTCCTCTGCAAGAAAGAGCAGTAGGCGAGCCTAGCTGCAGAGCCACTAGCTCGCCAGCTCCAGCCTTGCTTTCACTTGAACGTGGGTCTGTCTCACAGGCTGGTTCAGACATGCCCTGGCCTCCTGCTTGGTTTTCCATGTAGGACAGAATCCAAGCTGTGAAGGGGGAATAGTGGCCCAGAGAGGTGAAGCCACGTGCTTGAGCTGCCCAGCGGCCAGAGAGGAGGTTGTGTGACTCTCCAGAGGGTCTCTGTGATCTGGTCCTCTTATCTCTGGCCTCGGGCTTGCAAGGGATGTGGAAATGGAGCCTCCCTCCAACAGTCCAGCTCCGGGCAGGAGCCGAGTCAGGCTTAAATAGCGGCTCCCAAAATATCAGGCCAAGGATAGGCTGAGCCCGCGCGGGCGCACTTGGCTCACGTCGTGGTTTCCTGCTTGCTAAGATGTTTCCTGCCGATAGCCCACTGGCAGCCTTATCTGTGACCTGGGGGACACTCAGGGGACAGGCTGTCCTGGCCCTGGCAGGGGCTGTGAGGATGGGGAGGGAGCAGGGCCCAGATGACTGTAGCTGGGCACTTGCGTGCGCACAGATTTTAGGAAAGAACACTGTATTCGAAGTCCCGCTGCTATGGAGCTGAGCCCCAGATGTCTCTGCCTTCGCCATTCTCTAACTCTCTGTGTCCATCAAGGGGCTCCAAGTCTGGGGGCACACAGATGTCCCTGGACCTGGAGCCTCAGGGCTCTGCCACAGGGAGAATGACAACACAAACGTGTCTGGAGGAGGGACACTGCAGGTGAGGTTTCACACAAGCTCACCAGGAAGAAGTGACCAGGCCAAAGGAACACATGTGCAAATGTTCAGAGTCAAGCGTCCACTGTCCCCATTCCCCAGGAGAGGAAATGGAGGTTACAAGATGGAGCTTTAAGTCAGAAAATCTGATTCTTTTTTTTTTTTTGGGATCTTTTTTTTTGGTTTTTCGAGACAGGGTTTCTTTGTGTAGCCCTGGCTGTCCTGGAACTCACTCTGTAGACCAGGCTGGCCTCGAACTCAGAAATCCGCCTGCCTCTGCCTCCCAAGTGCTGGGATTAAAGGCGTGCGCCACCAACGCCCGGCTTGAAAATCTGATTCTTTAAAGTTTTTTTTTTAATTTTTAAAATTTGTATGAGTGCATGTGCATATGCCATGGGTCACAGGGCAACGTGGGGAGTCTGTTCTCTTCTTCATCATTTGGGTCCTGGTGCCAAGGCTTCGCAGCACCCACTGAGCCCTCTCCGCCCTGGAAATCTGATTTTTTTCCCCTCTGCCCTCACTGACCAAGACATAGATTTCTGGAGAATTTCTTTGCTGTTGTTGTGGTTGTGGTTTTGACCTAGGGCCTTGTTCTGTGGCCCAAGCTGTCCTGAAGTCAGTCTCCTGCTTCAGCCTCCCCAGCGCCTTCACAGGCCACATCATCAGGTTCAAAATATTGTTCTTTTATTTTAAAAACTGGTATTTTTCCTCTTTTGTTTTTTTTTTGTTTGTTTTTTTTTTTGAGACAAAATTTTACTGTGTAGCCTTGGCTGTCCTTGCTCTGGATCTGTAGTACAGGCTGGCCCTGGACTCATAGAAATCCACCTGCCTCTGCCAATGTCTCTGCCTCCCTAGTGCTGGGACTCAGGCCTGTTCAGCACACCCGGCCCCTAAAATGTGTTTTATTATAAATACATAAATGACACTCAGCTACCTGTATGTGTGTGCATGTGCACATTTGCATGTGTGGGTCATCAGAAAGGAAGTTCATTGCTATGAATTCACTGAAACACTGAAGTCATGCATGAGTGGCACAGTGACAGCCTTCACTTGGGACAGGGCTGTCTCATCTTCTCACTCCTTATAGCTCGTAACATCCTGCTGGGCACCTGCACGTATGTACTTAAAAATGGGCCAGGATGGGGCACTTGCCATCAAAGGACCCACATGGAGGAGAGACTCCGTCAAACTGTCTTCTGACCTACATACATGGTACACACAGACACAGACACACACACACACACACACACACAGTAAAAAAAATAAACGTTTAAACACATGTGTGTTAATGGTGGTTCATGGCCAGCACAATGGGACCCATCTATACTGTGGATTATTATTCACCCTTGAAAAGGAGCAGAGCTCTGACACACATTGCCACAAGGACAGACCCTAAGGATGAGACACTGAGTGTCAGAGCCAGACACAACAGGCCCCACAGCATGGGATCTCACTGCCACCCAGTACCCAGATCAATCTAGACTGACACAGGCTCCCAGGGGCTGAGGGGGGCAGTGGACCAAGACTGCTATTGGATATGAGTTTTCCTTCTGGGTAAACAGAGTGTTCTGGAACTTTGTAGAAGTGATAGTTGTACTGTCAGAAGTACTGCTGACATGTACATTTCACCAATGTATGTCATGTAGATTTAAAATCAACTGAAATAGTTTGAGGGGCTGAGACTATAGCTTAGTTGTTAGGGTGCTTTGTAGCTCAGTTAACAAGCATGATGCCCCGAGTTTATTCCTAGCACCACATAAACCAGATGTGGCAGTCACCTGTCACCCCGGCACTGAGGAAGTGAGGCAGGGAGGTCAGGAATTCATGCTACCCTCTACCACTTGGCAGGTTGGAGGCCAGCATGGCTTCATGAAACCCTTATTTAAACAAAAATTAAAGCTGTGTGTGGTGGCACACACTTGTAATTCTAGCACCATGACACTGAGGTACAAGATCCATTCAAGTTTGTAGCCAACCTAGGCTGTGTAGTTTGACTCTGTTCCCCAGAACCACACAAATTTCTATGCATATGTCGGCATATTTATATTTCCTTTATCTCGGCGTATATGTGTGAGTGGTGTGTGCATGCAGACACCGTGGATCTTCGGTCACTCTCCACCTTATTCTCTTGAGTCAGAGTCCCACCGAACCTGGGGGCTGGACTAGCATCCAGCAAGCCCAGCTGCTGCGTCACAGGCTCGCAGCCACGAGCAGCTTTTTACAAGGGCTCTGGGATCTGAACTCAGGTCCTCGTGCTCCTATAGAAAGCGCTCTTGCCATCCCAGACCACTAAGTATGGATTTTTCCCCGTGTGTAACAAGGGTGGGCTCAGGGCAGAATTCTACACAACCATGGAGTAATTCTGGGGTTCTATCATCTGGAGATGTCTGCTGATGTCCTGCATGCATCCCTCAATCTCATCACAGTTCAGGCCTTTCTGAGCCCATTTCCCAGACAGGGTATGGAGGGGGATGAAGGCTCAGATGCTGGCAAGCAGCTGAGTCAGCCGAGTCAGGTGCGGCAGGCTCCAGCACCCTCGTGCCTAGCTCTCCCCCCTGTGCAGCGGGGGAGGGTGTGTGTGGGGGATTGTGAGCATGGCTATGTGACCTCCCACAAATCCTTCCCGTGGTTGGGCTGCTGCAGCCAGGCCTTCTGGGAAGCTGTCCCAGGTGCAGCCTGTTTCCCTTGGAAGCTGTTTGGGTGGGAAACAAGTGGGCAAGTGGAGCCAAGGGGTGGAGCCTGTGCAGGAAGGGGCGGGACTCAGGGCCTGTGGAATCTCCTGCTCTGCTCTCTAGACTTGGTGCTTTTATTGAGCATGCATCTTGAGAGCTGTTGCCTGTTGGACTCAGTATCTGTGTGAGAGTGCTCAGACGTGTGCAACTGCATGCACACAGAGGCCACAGAAGTACGTCAAAATCATTCCCCATCACTGTCTTTGCCAGACTCCTTTGAGGCAGCCATTTCCTGAACCTAGACTGGTTTTGGGGAGTGCTGTCAATTAGCAAGCCCCATTGACACTCTTGCCCTCCTTGATGTTGAGGTTACAGGCATTTGTGGGACTCCCAGCTTGTTACATGGGTGTTCAGATCAAAGATCACGGTGCACATGCTTGCACAGCAAGTGCCCATGACTACTCACCTCTCTTGCCTTTTGGGAGAGAGAGTTTCTTCAGTGGTGTAGCCACTGGCTACCTTCAGCACCTCTATACCACCCTGTATGCTGCTGTAAGCAGCCATCATGAAACTCACTGGGTGACCAAGAGGAGGAGGAAGAAGAGGAGGAGGAGCAGCAGAAGGAGAATCAGGAGCAGGAGAAGCAGCAGGAGGAGGAGGACCAGGAGGAGGACCAGGAGGAGAAGGAGGAGCAGGACCAGGAGGAGGAGAAGCAGCAGGAGAAGGAAGAACAGCAGGAGCAGCAGCAGCAGGAGAAGGAGGAGCAGCAGGAGGAGGAGCAGCAGCAGCAGGAGGAGGAGCAGCAGGAGCAGGAGGAGGAGCAGCAGGAGCAGGAGGAGGAGCAGCAGCAGCAGCAGGAGGAGGAGCAGCAGGAGGAGGAGCAGCAACAGGAGAAGGAGGAGCAGCAGCAGGAGGAGGAGCAGGAGGAGGACTAGGTAAGAGAAAAGAGATCGGTGGGTGTGGAGGTGGGAGATAATGGGGGGAGAATACAATCAAAATACATCCCATGCATGTATGAAAACATCAGAATGGAATTCGATATGCATAATTCATACATGCAAATTTAAAACTTTAGGGCACAGAGATAACGGTGGCTGTTTAGTCTCAGGAGTTGGTATGGTTCAAGGAAACAGATGTGGTCAGTTCCCATTGAGTCTCTCTTCTCAGATACTGCTAGCAGTAGGCATAGAGCCTAGACTGCAAGCACTTGTAACCTGCATGAGCTGGTCCCACTGACAGGGGCACAACCAGAGCCTGATATCACTAAGTGATGAAAAGGATACAGAACAACTGGAACGTTATCCCTCACTGCTGTGCAAGAAAAGCTTACCGGCCTGGAAAACGGCAGCATCCATTAACCTGAGCTCAGGTTTCACCGATAATCCCAACATCTCTGATGGACACTAACCACACATCGCCACAGTGCATGCATGAAACTGCTTGGTGCCCAAGAGCTCAGGTAGTAAGGTTAAGTGGTAGGTGGTCAGGACAGACAGGGATGCGGCCCACTGCACACAGGTTAGTAGGAGAGCAGGCCAAACTGCACAAAAGCACTTAGGTAGAAAACATTACCTGGTGAGTCTTCTGATACTGCTGATGCTGAAGTTCAAGGACACACCCGATAGCTTCCCAGTACCATGTAGGATAGCTCACAAGTGCCTCAAACTCCAGCTTCAAGAATCTGTCATGGCCTCCTGGCCTCTGTGGGCTCTCATATATGCATAAAAGCAAACAAATAATAAAGTAAAATCTCTTTGCGGGGGGGGGGTTGAGAAAGTTTCTCTGTGACTGTACTGGACTCGCTTGTAGTCCAGGCTGGCCTCGAACTTACAGAGATCTGTCTTTCTCTGCCTCCCAAATGCTATGATTAAAGGCATTTGTCACCACACCTGGCAAGATAAATTCTTTTTTTTTTTAAATTATTAATGTAATGCACATGAGTACACTGTAGCTGTTTCCAGACACACCAGAAAAGGACATCAGATCTCATTACAGATGGTTGTGAGCCACCATGTGATTGCTGGGAATTGAACTCAGGACATCTAGAAGAGCAGTCAGTGCTCTTAACCTCTGAACCATCTCTCCAGCCAGTGTTTTTTTTTTTTTTAATTTTATGTGCATTGGTGTTGTGTGTGTGTTTTCCTGCATGTATGTTTGTATGAGGGAGTCACGTCTCCTGGAACTGGAGCTACAGACAGTTGTGAGCTGCTGTGTGGGTGCTGGGAATTAAACTTGGGACCTCTGGAAGAGCAGGCAGTGCTCTTAAGCACTGGAGTCCTCTCCCCAGCCCTCTAGCCAGTGGTTTTAACTGAGAGAAACATAAATTTTCTCTATGGGGAGGACGACCCAAATCAAGGGCATATGAGAATGGTTCGTGTGTATCTGGGCATGTTAGCGATGAGTGATCATGTGTACATTTAAGGTATACTTGAGCTGGCGTGTGGCTCGGGGGTCGGGCTCCTGCCTACACTCCCTCAGTGAGAGGCTGGGACAGTGGAGATTCCACTCCCAGGCTAGTGGAGAGAGGTTGGGTGGTATGGGGCAAAGGGGAGGATGTGGCTGTTGAGTGGGTAGGAGAAAGTGTGCGTGCCTTGCAAAGGACTCGCAAGAAATTTCATGATGCTACCTTTCTATCTTGCCAAGAGAAAGGGTTTTATAAAGAAAACGGCAGAATTCCTCAGGGAACAAAATGGAATTGCAACATGTTCCACTACTTGGGAGATCTGCTTAAAAGAACTGAAGACCAGTATGCAAACCGTTCTCTCTGCATGGGCACTAACCACACATCTACTACAGTGCATGCATGAAACTGAATGAAATAATAGTATGAGTGCAGCGTCTCGGAGGTGGGAACGACCTACACACCTGTCAGCAGATGAGTGGCAAGACATGTTCAGGGTACAATGGATTATTACCCAGCCACAAAAAGGATGACACACCGACCTGTGCACAGTGAGAATGGAACACCAGCCAGATCTGGGAGCGCCTAGAGTCTGTGATCTCATTGACATGAGGTGTTGAGACCAGGCCAGTCCATACAGACCGGAGCAGTTCAGTAGCTTGCAGGGGGCAAGGGAAGCACGTGGAGGACAGCCTAGGGCTGATGGAGGCTGAGTAGGAAGAGAGGCTGCACAGTATAGCCACTGTTTTGAATGCCACTGAATTATTCCTTTCGAAGACAATCCGTGAGCCTGAGAGACTGTTCAGTAACTAAAATGCTTGCCGTGCTGGAGAGACAACCAGAGCCTGAATCCCCAGGACCCAAGGACCAGCAGAACCTTCTCTAATCCTGACAGTCCTGCAGCCAGGAGCAGAGGCAGGGAGTCCTCAGAGTGAGCCTCAAAGGAGGTGAAGTGATGACCACACTGAGAGCGTGTCCTACATCAGTGGTTCTCAGCCTGTCAGTTCCAACCTTTTTGGCTAACCTCCATCTCCAAAAATATTATATTATGATTCATAACAGTAGCAAAAATACAGTTATGAAGAAGCAATGAAAAGTTGGGGTTACCAGATCATGACGGACTGTATTAAAGGGTCACAGTCTTAGGAGGGTTGAGAACCACTGCCCCAAATAATTAAAATTATCAGCTACATGGTACCTGAATTTCTATTTAAAAACATAAATGTGGCTTGGTACCACATGTACCTTGTAGGCCGGGCTATAACTCACTTGCCTGGTCTGCATGGTAAACTGGCAATATGGATAAACTGGGTACAGTGGCGCACACCTGTGACTCCACCACTCCAGTGCTTTCGAGGTGGATGTAAGAGGACCCTGGTTCAAGGTCATTCTTGGCTATATAAAAAGTGTGAGTCTAACCTAGGCTAGCTTCATGAAACCCTCCCTCAAAATTAACAAAGACCTAAAAGGGGAGTCAGTAGTTAAGAGGATTGGATGTTCTTGCAGGGAATGGGGTTTGGTTCACACAACCATTTGTAGGCTCGCATGTGGTGCACATACATGGTTGCAGACAAAACATAAAACAAGGACAAATTACCCAGGTCTGTAGGCCTTGGTTCCCCAGCTTGTCCTGTCTCCGTCTCTGTTACAGACAGCTATTTCTAACCCAAGTGTGCCCTCTAGTGGTCATAGTTAGAAGCGTGCCAAGGACAAGTCTGCACTTCCCAAAGATATGCCTTTCTCCCTGGGGTCAGAGCAGTGACAACTCCTGGGCAGGTAGACAGGCCTTGGGGACACAGGCATCTGTGGAATCAGGAACAGCTGTGTGTGAGAAACAAGCTGGAGGACAGGGAAGGTTACGCAGGATTTCTGTAATGCAAGTCAAGAAGTGCAGGGTGGGGGCAGTGTGGGGACAGGCAGCCCGCCCTGAGGGAATAAGGCTTTTCCTCCAGGGACACTGGGGGGCATGATCAGCTGTTAAGAGAGGAAGATGACTGCAATTACAATCTTAGTGGCCTTAGGTCATGCCAAATGTGCTCATTTTGTGGTTTTTTGGGGGGGGGCAGTTATGGTGTCTATGCACCTGGACACCAGCCATGGTTTTTACTTTTATAGGGTTGAAGCTGCAGCCCAGAGAGCCCTGTGCATGCTGGGCAGCTGCCTGCCACAGGAGGCTGTCTATCTGGGGACACTTAAGTGTATAACTGGAGCAGGAGTTTTCCCTAAGTTGGCTGGAAATGTCACTCAGCTCTCTCCCACTTTGAAAAGCCTATCTGTCTGAGTTTTGAAGGTCATGTTTTTTTTTTCTCTCTCTGACTGCCTTAAAGAATCCCCCAACCCCATGCCGTTAGCATTTTTTCTCATTTTGTGTTTTACCAAAGTATAACTGTAAAGATAAGTGAATAAATAAATGCAATAATTTTTTTAAATGGCCAGCGAGATGGCACAGTGGGTAAAGGTGTTACCCAGACTGCCTACCTGAGTCCAATTCCCAGGACTCACATGGTAGAAGGAGAGGCTGACTCCTGCTACCTGTCCTCTGACGTTTGCACCAAATAAATGAAAGAAAAACTTCAAACCAGACAATGAGCCTAGCGGTGGCCCACACTTTAGTCCCCTCATCAGGAGGCAGAAGCAGTATTGCTTAATAAGTTCAAGGCCAGTCTGGTCTTCACAGTGGGCTCCAGGACAGCCAGGGTATGTAGAGTGACACTGTCTCAAAACAACCTAAAGAACACTTTGCAGTTCTGGACCCTGTCATGTTTTCTGGTACCCTCTCATGTCATCTTAGGAGGGAAAAATGGGGCAAACTTCCTCCACTGAGAACTTGTTTTATAGCAGTGTGGGGACAGAGTCCAAAGTCTAATGCATGACAGATATTGTGTGTGTGTGTGGGGGGGGGTTGAGACAGGGTTTCTCTGTGTAGCCTTGGCTGTTCTGGAATTCACTTTACAGACCAGGCTGATCTTGAACTCACAGAGATCCACATGTCTCTGTCTCCTGCATACTGGGATCAAAAATGTGCGCCACTGAAGTGGAAACTTAAGGGTTCTTCAGAAAGTCATTTGTGTTGGATGGTGTTTTGCGAAGGCAGACACATGAAGGAACTTTTGGCTGAAGCAGGCACAGGTGAAAGGACACGTGATGAAGGATTCTTTGCTAACTACAAGCACTGCCTTACACTGTGTAGCTGAGCTCCATTTGTTGGGACTCCACAGAGAGAAACACACACACACACAAAACCAAACCAAAACCTTCTGGTGGTGGGGTTCGTGCTGTTTCCACAGTCTGATGTCAGCTGAGATAGATGGATGTGCTGAGGCAAGACCCATGGAGGACACAAGATGTCTGAAGGGAATCTAAATAGGATTCCATGACAGTGATGGAGGCTGGGCCTTGGCTTGCTGGTAGAGCTTCCTGTGCAATGCTTGTTGGTCTCTTGTCTTCGCTGATCTTCACTTCACTGAGAGAGGCACAGCTGAGAACTTCTCCTGCTGTCCTTCCTGGCCCCTCCTGCTGACTCATGCAGAGGCTGAGGCCTGGTTGTCTCCGTTAGGTAGTGCCACCAGTACTGATTCATGTTTGCTATCCTGACTACTGAATGGACGGCTGCTGTATCTGTGAAGTGTTTGTGAGTGGATCGAGCTGCCACTGCTAACCTGTGAACTGAACTGCTGATTTCCAGACAACACAGATGGGAGTTGCTACAAAGAACCATTTCTTTCTTTCTTTCTTTCTTTCTTTCTTTCTTTCTTTCTTTCTTTCTTTCTTTCTTTCTTTCTTTCTTTTTTCAAGACAGGGTTTCTCTGTGTAGCCCGAGCTGTCCTGGAACTCACTCTGTAGACCAGGCTGGCCTCAAACTCAGAAATCTGCCTGCCTCTGCCTCCCAAGTGCTGGGATTAAAGGCGTGTGCCACCACTGCCCAGCTCAAAGAACCATTTCTAAACAGGTCTACTTTCCCTGTATCCTTTCTTTTCCTTTACCTCTGGTAAGTGGTGGGCAAAAAGGGAGGTTAAAGTGTTTAGGAACTGTCATTAATAACAGATCTTGAAAAAATTAAAGTCACACACCACCACTCCCCGCAGATGCCAACTTTTTAAAAAAGATTTATTTTTATGGGGTTGGGGAGCCAGCTCAGTAGTTAAGAGCATATTCTGTTCTCACAGTGGACCCGAGTTTGGTTCTCAGAACCCATTTTGGCTCACACCCCTGTAACTCTAGTTGCCTGGGCCATCCAACACCCTCTTCTGGCCTCTCTGGGAAATCCACATACATATGTACCTAGCACACTCACAAATAAACACATAAGTAATAAATCTTTAATCTCTATTTTTATAGACATGGATGTTTTGCCTGTATATATGGATGTGTGCCAAGTGCACACTGCACCCTCAGGGGCCAGAAGAGGGCGCCGGGTTCCCTGGAACTGGACTTACAGATCGTAGTCTCCATATAGATGCTGGGAATAAAACCCTGATCCTCTGCAAGAACAGCCAGTGCTCTTAACGGCTGAGCCATCCCTCCAGCCCTGCACCCACTTCTTATTTCCTGAGACAGGGTATTATGATCCTCTTGCTTCACCCTCTGAAGTGCTGGAGTGCCAGGCACAGACCACCACACCTGACTTAGTTCCTTTTTTTTTAAACAGCATTTTTTTTTTTAACGTATGAAGGAATCTTATTTATTTATTTAATTTTATTTGAATATGCTGTAGCTGTCTTCAGACACACCAGAAGAGGGCATCCAATCTCATTAAGGATGGTTGTGAGCCACCATGTGGTTGCTGGGATTTGAACTCAGGACCTCTGGAAGAGCAGTCAGTGCTCTTAACCGCTGAGCCATCTCTCTAGCCCAGACTTAGTTTCTTTATAAGTGTGTGTGCCTAGCTCAAATGGAGTTCAGAGGGCAACTTTTGGGAGTTGATTCTCTCTATGCAGCATGTGGGTCCTAAGGATTGAAGTCAAGTTCTCAAACTCAGCAGCCATAGCCTGCTGCAGACCTGTGGAGTGACGGGTGGTAGCATGCAGTCTGGACTGGCAGCCCTTGTGAGCACTGGTGAGTAAGGCAGGACTGAGAGGCTCTAGGGTGTTGGCAGGCTCTGTTCGAGGCCCTGTGCTGGGAAGGTTGTCCTTGGCTATGGAAGGGAGGTATGTACTGAACAGCATACATACTGTGTGGTAACAAGGCAGGAGAGCAGAGGTCACACAGTGAGACGGTCCTGAGGGTCAGAGCTCAGACAGCCCATGCTGACTCAGGACTTCCAAGCCCACAGGAGCTGTCACCAGTTTGGAGGCCCAGCCTACACCTGGACAGGTGGGCATGTGGGAGTCTACGGTTTCGGGCCACCAGAGGATGGCATTATGCACAGGCATGACAGGCAAGCCAGAGACCCTGAGAGGATATTCTATCCAGTGTCCCGTGGAAAGGCACTCCTGCTACCCAGGGAAGGGACGTGTGGTCCCGTCACTGCTAGGTCTGCTTTACTACAAAGGAAGTCATATAGGGTCCCTGTGTGGAGCCTGAACCACAGCACAGAGAGAAAACAGGCAGCAGATGTAACAAATGGACTTTAATGTAACTGTCACACACACATGGTGGAGGACGAGGCCTTGTACAGTGAGGGTAGCCTGGCCTGCCCAGGAACTTTGGGGCAAAGGCTGAGGCCATGTTCCCTTCCAGGAAAACACTGATGTGGTCAAGGGCTGGCAAGGGAGGCACAGCTGGCCCAGGCACAGCAACTATCCTGCACACAGACCAGTGTGGATAGGGGACAGCTGCTCTCATGAAGTGCAGCATGGCAGCTGCACAGGACACTTGAAGAAAGGTGAGGGACAGCCACAGATGACAATGACAATGACTAACATGCTCAGCAAAATGGCAACAGAAGGAGGCTCCGGTGGTGGGCAGGGATGGTGTCTACAGGGTGGTGGGTGGCCAGTCATGAGGCACCAGGAGCTCAGCTCCAGCTGGCTTGTCCCTGGGGGAGGCTGGCAGGCCCTTCCTTCCCACCCTGGATCAGAATGGGACTGGGGAAGGGGTTCTGTGTGAGTCCTCTCAGGCTTGGGAGGAGGGTGGCTGTGTGTCCAGGCCCACCCTTCAGCTTCGGTTTTGGTGAGTGTGGCAGGTGTGCCCTGAGGCTGGGTGGGCTGGGCTGGCTGCAGAGGCCTCTCACTGGGTCCGGAGCTGGTAATCTAGAAACATGGGGCACCCACCCTCAGCTCCACACAGGTCCCAGGGCACCCACCCTCAGCTCCACATGGACTCCCAGGGTACCCACCCTCAGCTCCACACAGACTCCCAGGGCACCCACAATCAGCTCCACACAGACAAAGGGGACACCCACTCTCAGCTCCATGTAGGAAGCCACAGCCTAGAAGGACCTCTGTAGGTCCTGCCAGCCAGGTGGCTACTCACCTCCATTCTGTGTGATATAGCGTACCCAGGGCAGGGCCTGGTACCCGCTCTTCTCAATGATTTTCAGGTAGCGCACCTGGACACAAGGGCCTTGAGTGTGCACCCCCACCAGCACCCTTCATCCAAGGGGCAAGGGCAAGGGGGCAGGCCTGGCATAGCATGAAGCAGCCAAGACCCAGGCTTGGTGACCTTGAGCCTTTCAGGGGAACAGTATGTTCCCCTCATCCACAAAGTCTGAGGGGTCCCAAGGAAATAGGCCCTATGCCTGGATGGGGTTTGGGAGGTTCTGCTGTGACTCTGGGCTCAAGTGTGGGGTTCAGGTAGCCAGCCCCAACACACTCATACCTGGATGCCAGAGGTAGTGAAATAGGGGATCTCAAACTTGACACTGATGGGAGGCTTGCCCTCCTTGTCTTCGGCTTCCACACTGGGAAGGCCAAAGTGGGCCCGCATCAGGTACTCCTTGCCACCCTGGGGGCCAATGCAGGAGGCAGTTAGGCAGCTGGCCAACCCACAGCCAATAGCAGATTCCCATAATGGCACAGAGCCCAGCAATAACTCGGAGGTGGTTTGAGAGTGGGGCCAGTCAGGACTAGCCGAGACCCTTGCCCTGCTCTGGCCTTGTAGAGCATCAGGCCTGGGCTTGGCTGTCCCCTCTGTCTGGCACCCTAGCTCTAGCTATACCTGGAACAACATGGCGTTTGGCTTCCTGCGCTCACACTTAGAGGCAGCAGGAGTGGTTGTGACTAGGACCCTGCTTAGGAGCTGGGGTACAGCAGGACAGAGCCTCGGCTCCTGCTAGGCTCCACAGCCTAGCTTCCTGGCAGCAGTTCCCAGCCACAAAGGACACCATGACACCTGCGTGGGAGCTGGAGCAAACAGCCTTGTGACTCCTGGAACCTAGCAACAATGTAAGGGGGAAATAGAGAGGAAGGACCTGCCCACAGGAACACAGGAGTAAGCAAGGCCTAGCAGTCTCAGCATTCAGGACACAGAGGCAGGAGGATGGTGGCAAGTTCAAGACCAGTCTGGAGTGCAAGAGTTTGAGGTCACTCTGTGCTACAGAATGAGTTGCAGACCACTGAGACTATCCAGGGAGACCCTGTTTCAAACAAAGCCCCTGTAAAAAACACAAAACAACTTCTATATGAAAACACAAGTTGTAGAAAATGGCGTTGCATGTTACACGGTAGGTTTTGTGGGTACAGACTTTGAGTGGAGCTGACAGAAATGTTTATCTGCATCGACACTGATGTAAAAACTACCAGTGAGTGGACTGACCTCGAAGGAGGGAGGGCGACTGGGCTGGGGCGGGGTCAGCGGCCACACTTGCACAGTCACAAATCGAAGACCAAGGGGACATGAGGATGGAGACGGGGCACACCTCTGACCACAGCACCAGGGAGGCAGAGGCAGGTACATCTCCATGAGTTTGAGGCTAACCTGGTCTACACAGTGTGCTCAGGTCAGCCAGTGCTACATAGTAAGACCCAACCTCAAAGACAAAAACAAAAACATGATGGACAAGAAGCCAGAACCCTTAAGCACCTCTGGCAGGAATGATACCGTGCCACTGCTACACAAAACACCAAGGCAGAGCCTCAGACAATTGTAACAACACACAAAACACCAAGGCAGAGCCTCAGACAATTGTAACAACACACAAACACCAAGGCAGAGCCTCAGACAATTGTAACAACACACAAAACACCAAGGCAGAGCCTCAAACAATTCTAACTATGTTTGGCCAACTCTTCCGAGACTCTCCTGTGGGTGTGTGTCTGAGGACAGCAGCAGGGCATGGGGGAGAGCCCTGTGCACCCACATCCACTGCAGCAGAGCTGGGGCGCACCAAGAGTGCCTGTCAGTGAAGAAGGAAGGAACATGACGTGGAGTGTTACCTGGCCTTAAAAAGGACTGCAGCAACATGCAGGACACTGATGAGCTTTGTCACTGAGCCAAAACGTGGAAAACCCAATAGTGGTCACTGGGGCCAGGCAGTGTCTACCCTGAGTTTGGCCATCCTTCCCACCTATACTCCCCAACTCCATGCGAGGTCCTTAAGCCAGGGTGCACAGTAGGAGAGTCTACCATGCTTGGGCTGCCCTGGGATCATCTCAGTACACAGAAAGGGTAGAAAGAAGAAGGCAGTCCTGGCTCTCACTGTTTTCTCTCTGGTGAGGACAAGGTGAGGGCGGAGGTGCACCAGGGACTCCTGCACACTGTGGCTGTGCTGCAGCACCCAGGGAAAGCTCTCCTGGGATGGATCTGTGGCCAGCCCTCCCCCAGTCCTGTAGGGTGCAGAGAGGGACAGCACCTGTGTTCCTGGAACCAGGATGGCACTCAGCAGGACTGCCCCTCTCTGCAATGAAACACCTTCCCCAAGGTTGCACAGGGATAGGTCTCAGGGAGATATTTAGGGGTACCTGGAGAACATGAGGCTCACCGGGAAGGACTTGATGGACCACACGATCTCACTGTTCTCGGGGACCCACTTGACACTCCCCACTGTAGTCTTGAACTTGGGTGAATCGGCGTCGTTGGGGACTGGTATATGGATCTCTACATTGTTGGCTGTTGAGCGCCGCTTGAACTGGCTCTTGGCCTGCAAGGAGGCCCAAGGCAGAGGCTCTGGATGATGCATGGAAGGGAGTCTGGCCACCCCCAGCCACCTTGCCAGGGCCACACAGTCCCTGCCTGGCAGTGGCTCCCATTATCCACCAAAGACTCTGACTTTTCCAGGCACTGCCCACGCCTGACTTAGGCCTTCAAGGTGCCCACTCTCTCACCAACCTTGACCATGTACTCGATTCGGCTGTGGGAATGCTTCTCAATCACGGACTCAATCCAGATCAAAGGCTTCACCTGTGGGTGCGGAGAAGGCACTCACACCTGCTGGCATCTCACCATGTCTCATGCTACTGAGGGAAAGCAGAGACCAGACAAGGCCCCATTCTTCCAGGAGGAGACCAGTGTGTATGCTGGCAGAGGGTGATGACCATGGTGGAGCCAGTGGTGGTCAAGGTTTCTGCCCACTTAGGGGGCTGAGAGACAGGTACCCACAGGGTGTGGGAGGATTGGTGTTGAACTTGCCTGGGAACTTGCTACACTCACGTGGGTGTTGAGGCGGTAGGACATGAGTTCAAACTCTCCGTCAGGTGGGATGAAGGAGATGGTGCGGTCATTCTCAAAACGTGACAGCCGCACACACTGGTGGAACTTCACATCCTCCAGCTCCACTGACTTGCTCTTCCCTCCTATGCAGGGTAGGGGTGAGGCTGGCAGGAGTTACGAGTCCCTGCCCATGCCCAAAAGATATCCACAAGAAGCCAGTTCACAGACAGCTTCCTGTCGCCTCCTTCCATCACATGCCTGCCTGATGCTAGCACAGCGTCCTGGCTGCCCTGCATATGCCATGCCGAGTTCTCAGCAGCCAGACAGCAACAGGTCAGGGCGCATTTCCTAAGTGGCTGTGGGTGCCACTCACCCACTACAAAGGGCCCAGGTATGGCTAACAAGTCCAGGAGGCTGTCAGGGGCCAGTGAGGAGCCACGGCAGCCTGGCCATGCCCACCTGTACTATGCTCTACCACTAGAAGCCTACCATGGAAAGAGCCCAGCCTCAAAGAGAGGGGACAGAGGGTAGGGCCAGGCTCCGGGTCTCTCTGGTGACATCTAAGTACTCAGAACCTTGGCTCTCTGCCACCCTCCTCACAGTCTTATATTGTAGCCCAGGATGGCCTCAAACTCAGAATCTTCCTGCCTCAGTGTCCTGAGAGATGGAACGACAGGCAGATGCCACCATACCAGCCAGATCTCCCTGTCTTTTTTGGTGCTGGTGGGTACTGAACCCAGGCCTGCTAGGTCAACATCAACTACTTACTGAGCTACAGTAATGTGAGATTCTGTGACATCTTGTTCGTTGTCTATGGGGTGTATGCTGTTCGTTGTGTATGGTGTGTGCGCTCCTGTTCGTTGTGTATGGGTGTGCGCTGCTGTTCGTTGTGTATGGGTGTGTGTGCTGTTCACTGTGTATGGGGTGTGCGCTGCTGTTCATTGTATATGGGTGTGTGTGTGCTGCTGTTCATTGTGTATGGGGGTGTGTGTGCTGCTGTACGTTGTGTATGGGTGTGTGTGCTGTTCACTGTGTATGGGTGTGTGTGTGCGCGCTGCTGTTTGTTGTGTATGGGGTGTGTGTGCTGCTGTTCGTTGTGTATGGGGTGTATGCTGTTCGTTGTGTATGGTGTGTGCGCTGCTGTTTGTTGTGTATGGGGTGTGTGCTGCACTGCACGTGTGGCAGTCAGAGGACAACTTGCAGGAACTGGCTCTCTCCTTCTACCATGTGAGCTCCAGATGGCACAGTAAGGCCATGGGGCTTGGCAGCAATGCCCTTTACCTGAGGAACCATCTCAAAGACCCAAGAAATGTTCTTAAACCTGGTACTTGAAAGCAGCTGGCTGTCCCACCAGTAAGCATGCACTCAGCTCTAACTTGGGGTCAAGTGAAGTCACCTCCCTGGAGCAAGACTGAGCCAGCCTCTGTCTCAGTGCTGTCCTCAGGTACTCACGGCCTGTGTTGTCGAAGAGGACCTTGTCATTGAGGCCCAGGCGTAACTCAGGCATGCCTGAGAGGAAGACCCGCATCTTGATGGAACCCACAATCTCACTACGTAGCACGTTGCCATTGGCACTGACCTGGGGATGGTGGGGGGAAGCCGTGTGAGCTGTGGCCTCTACCACATCTGGCTCAGCTATAAGCCTGCAGTCTTCCAGCTCACCAGGTGAAAAAGGACTTCCCACAGGCCCTCTGTGGTCTCCCACCTTGTGTTTGAGGCAAGGTCTCTCCCTGAGCTGGAGTTCTCATGTTGGCTGGGTGGCCCCTCCAGTGCCCACCCCTCAGTGCTGAGGCTGCAGTGCACAGCACACACCCAGCGTCCACACCAGTGTTAGGTCTGAACTCGGGTCCTCAAGCCTGTACACGAGAGCTCGGCGTGTGTACCTATTTTTAACTTAAAAATGTTATTTCTGTATGAGTGTGCATGACGTATACTGGGGTGCCACTGCGTCTGTATGGAGATCAGAGGACAAGTTTATGGTGATACCTCTTTTTATGGGGTCTCTGGGGATGGAGCTTAGGTCATGAGGCTTGAGGTGCAGCAACATGCCTCACTAAGCCATCTCCTGAGCCTTGTATTTTTAAAGATTAAATTGTATTTATTTATTTACTGTTAGTGTGTGTGCACACGCGTGCCACATGTGAAGTCACAGGACAGAGTGCAGGAGTCAGTTCTCTTCCACCAGGAGGACACCCGGAAAGGCAGGCTTGTGGGAAGCCCCTAACCTGCTGAGCCATCTCTCTTGCTGTCCCTTCTATTTCTGTTTTTCTGAGACATGTGACCCTGGAGGGTCTGAAACTTAAGGTTCCCCTACCTGAGAGACACCACAATGCTGACCCTACAGATTCTGAGAGTGAGGCTGGTACAGAGAGAGCTGTCTCTGGTGGCTGAGGCTGAGCCCTGCCATCTACTGTTAGGGCCCAGGCTATACCCTCTTTTGGGTTTCAGTTTTATCCCTGACTTCCACCCTGGAAAAGATGGCAGGTTAGGAAAGGAAGAGGAAGGCAGCCTACCAAGAGGTTAACGGCCTCAATGACGTCCAGGAATACTTCATTCTTCCGATACTTGATGCCTTCTGAGCGCCAGGACACAGCATTGGTGACAGTGGCTGGGGGCCGAGGAGCCCCCGTTTCCAGCTTGTGGCCTTCTTGAGTGATGTACCTGTGGGGCCAAACTGCTCAGTTATAGAGGTGACACACAATGTTCCACCCTGACATTGGGATGGAACTAGGTAGAAGACAAGGCCCAACCATTTGAAGCCCCACATCAGCAGGTTCTAGGAGGGGTACAGTATGCATGCTATAGTAAGTGGGCCGAATACACTTCACTTCTGAGGCAAGGCACTGGTGGGGGGTGGGGAATGGAGGATTAAGTAGTCAGCACTGTGGGCACCTGGAGGGACTGAGTCCTGTACTGCCAGGACATTGGAGTGGCAGCTTTTCCTGGACTCCCAGTCAAGTGAGGAGCTGGCACCCCAGGTCCCACTGAGGGATGGAAAGTGCAGCATGGGGCCTGCTTGTTTCTGCCTCTGCAGGTGGGATTCCAGAACCCCAGTTCAGTACAGTCAGCAAAAGCAGGGCTCTGGTTAAAGATACTGCATTCAAGCTGGTGGAAGAGACAGGGTATACCCATGGGAAAGGGTCCTGACCCCAGAGGCACTCAGTAGAAACCCAAGACCAGCCCCTGGCTCAGCAGTGGGTTTGAATCCCAGTACTACACAAATAAACACAGATTTAGGAATCCCATGTCTGGTGCCTAGTAAACTGGACACATGGCCTACTCTTGTCAGCCCAGCACTCCAGAGGCAGAGGTAGGAGGATCAGAGCCTGTCTCAACAGTTGGGGGTTGTTTCAACAAGCTGGCTGCTCTGCTGGCTGGGGCGGGTCTGTGGGGACACGCGCACTCACTCCTGCAGGATCTTGCTGTCGGTGGTCTGTGGGTAGCCGAAGTCCATGAGCTCGTCTAGCAGCTCATAGATGATCACGAAGTTGTCTCGGATGCTCTCCTCCTCCAGCTCCTTAAAGTACTCGGAGAAGACCTGGGCAGTAGAGCAGGACGCAGCCCAGCTCAGGCCACCCCAGCTGGAGTGATTGTACCCATGGGTGATAGCACAGGCCCTGAACCCAAAGATCTGAACTACAGACCACAGGCATTGGCCAGGAGTGGCTCTGTACCCCACCTCGGCTCTCCAGGACCTCTGTGGTCAATCCCAACTGCGCCTGTGATCCTTGCCTCTCCCTCGAGATTGCTGCCTATCCCCATAGGGTGTTGGCTGTCTGGCTGCAGACAAGCATCTCCATTTCAATGGGTAGCTAGGAGGCTAAAGAAGGGACCTGGTCTTTACACTATCACAGAAACACACAGTGGGAAAGGCAAGCTCTGGGGAAAAATGGGCCCCAGCACCCCAATCATATTCCACCAATTAGAGGTGGCAAAGCCAGGCTGTTCACAATGGACCTGCTCAGAAGGAAACCACCAAGAGGCTCTCCCAAAAAGACAATGGGTTCCCTTGCCCCACCTCCTACTCTTGGCTAAGAATCATCCACCCAATAGGGAGGGAGGGAGGAGAGACCGGGAAAAGGGTTCCTGACCTCCAGAGGCACTCGGTGGAAATACAAACCAGCCCAGCATCAAACAGACTGACTCAGCAGCCAGAGGTTGCTTTAAGTCCAAAGGTGTCCTGGGTACAGCTATGCATTAGCTACCATCAGACTCTCCTACACGGCCCCAAGGTCAATCCCAGCCCCTTAGACTGTCCAGGCACAGGACCTGGATCACATTATTCACCCTCCTGCCAAGATGGTTGCACAGCCATGTCTCCCCATCTTGTTAGCTTTCTTTTAGACCAGGGTGGGAATGCAATCAATGAAGGCCAGAGGCTCTCACCTGCAAGAAGACTGAGGCTTCCTGGCCCAGGATCCCTGGGTATACAAAGTTACAATCCCCAAAGCCCTCCCCAGGAGGGAAGTCCCACCACTGGGGCCTTACCTGCACCACCTTGTAGAGGAAGGAGAACACCAGTGACACACAAGCATTCTTCTTTGAAGTGGCAACCACTGCACAGTGGCAGTCAAGGAGCCTTCTGAGGCCAGGGTACCACACCACAGCTCCAGCCCCATGGCTCCCTGCCCCAGCCACACTCCAGTGGCCTACTGGGCCCATGATTAGGACTAAGCCCCCAGTCTGAGCCAGGCCAGGGGCCTGTGGTAAGCAGTCAGAGGAGCCTTGGGGTTACAACAGAAAGTGTAAGGTTTAAGGGAAGCTTCTGGATACTGCATTTAGGAGCAAGACTGGGAGAGCCCAGCTGGATGGGGGAAGCAGCCAGGGCTAGGTCTCTCTTCTTTCTGTTGGTGACAGAGCTTTTCTGGAGGCAATGCTATACACATGTCTACTCAACCCAAATAGGGAGCCCACAGTAGACCAAAGTATGGCCCACTTCCTTTCAGGCACCCTTGGAAACTGCCCACAGGGTCCACCTAAAGTCTGGTCATAGGGAAGCCAACACAGGTTAGAAAATGGCTAAGGCTGCTGGCCTTCCTGTGAAATATTCTGCTATTTTGCATGTTCTCCAAACACTAGGCCTGTTCCTGATTATGGCCTCAACAGATACACAAATCAATCTGTCCTGGGAGAGACTGACAGGTAGATTTAGTAGGATATCCGTGAGACATGAAGAACACTTTCTCACCAATGTACACAAAGCCACGGGCTCTTACAAGCATTTTCATCCAAGCAAGCAGCAGGGGAAGCTGCCATCAAGGGCCTCAGCCGACTAGGCGTTGTGTGTGGATGTCCATGGAGAACAATGCTGACAAGCAGCCACTTCACTAACATGGATGAAGACAGCCAGGTGTAATGGTATCTCTACCTACCTTACAGCCCAGCTGAGGCTCGGACAATTGAAAGGAAAAATGGAGAGCTGGAGAGATGGCTCAGTGGTTAAGAGCACAGGCTGCTCTTCCAGAAGACCCAAGTTCAATTCCCAGCAACCACATGGTGGCTCACCATTGGCTTTAACTCTAGTCCCAGGGGATCCAATGCCTTCTTCTGGACTGCAAACACGCAGGTAAATTAGCCCTACAAATGAAAGCTTTTAAAAAATAAAAAATAAAATAAAAGGTTCTTAAAACAGGTAAAGAGTTTAAATCCAAATGGTACCCTACACTGGTGGACAAAGACACTCCCAGAGGTCATCAGGTTGTTGGATGAAAATTCCTGTGCCAAGAGCAGACTATCTCCTGTCAACTGTTGGCCAGGAAATCCTGAAGCTCCGGGAACCATGCAGGCTGCTGCTGCTGGTTGTATGGCAGAACCAGATGCCAGAAGGGGCTGTGAAAGCTGCTGTTGAACAGGCATCAGCATTCCTGCTAAGCTACAGACCCTGTGTGCTAAAATGCCACATGCTAAGCAGACTGTGCCTGGTTGTGCAATAGAGGCACAGATATCATGGGTAATACCAACACCCTATCTATTGGATTTTTTTTTTTTTCGAGACAGGGTTTCTCTGTGTAGCCCAGGCTGTCCTGGAACTCACTCTGTAGACCAGGCTGTCCTCAAACTCAGAAATCCGCCTGCCTCTGCCTCCCAAGTGCTGGGATTAAAGGCATGTGCCACCACCGCCCGGCTTTTCTTTTTTTTCCATTTAGGCCCACTCCATAAGGGAGTTCACATATGGTATTATACATCAGGAAAAAACCCTATGCCTGGGTGAGAGCAGGGCAAGAGCTGCAAGGGAAGACCTGTCCCTGGGAAGAGTTGGTATCTGTGCCTGTTGGGGGCCACACGCATGAACACATTTACGTGCTGACCCTGAGGGGACCGACAGCTGAAGAGCTAGTGCACCCCACTGCTTACTACATAGCCAGATTTTCAGAGGTCTGCTCAAAGCCCCAAAGTGGTGGATGCACCCATGGTGAGTCTCCACCTGGCACCACACTTGGTTTGATGCTGAAGTGGGGCTGGAGATGTAGGGCACATGACAACTTCCCACCCCCACTCCTACCCCATTCCCCTCATTTGTCCACTCCTGCCTCTAACAGTGTGGCTATACACAGCAGCCGGAAGTCTCTAGACCACAAAACCACCGAAAGCCAGCCCACCTCCTCCAAAGACCTACCCCATGTAACATATCTCAGGCCCAGTTGGCTCCCACTTGTGCCATGTGCCCCTCCCGTCCTCTCCACAGCTGAAGCTTCTGGAATACTTAGTATTCCCTAAGCCTGTGCCTTCTAGCCACCCAGCTGTCCTGTGCTGGTGGGCAGGTATGTCATCCCCAAGCCCTGACTCCGCAGCATAGGGATACGGTACAGGTTGTTGTGCTTAATCCACATGAAACGAACACCACCATGGGCCAAGATAGGTGACAGCATGCCCTCCTCCTCCTTCTCCATCAGAATGGGCATGAAGTGCTCCACCTCTGACATGTCCACATCCCCACGGTAGTTCCTGCAGATGAGCACCTGCATCAGGAAGGAAAGAAGGGGTGGCTTCCTCTCTGAGTGCCTCAGGTAGGGTTGGGGACCATCTGTGGAAGACACAACTTAAGGCTAGTCTGATTTCCACCCTAGGGAAGTCCCACCACAAGGCTCTTCCTGCAGCAGAAGGCAGAGAGAGGAGGGACTATTCCCACAGACACTGGGACAAGCTTTGCTCTGTGAGCACTCTATGTAGACCTTCTCAGTGGTTTTGCTGTGGGGATGTACTTGGCTCTCCTGAGCATCTGATCCTCGAGGAGTCCAAGTTTATGGGATCCCACTGAGGCTTGTACAGGAATAGGCCTGCCCTGGTCTTCGTCCTTGCTCAGAATCTGAATCACTGTCCATCATCCAAGGGGACTGTGGAATGGCAAAGTTAGTGGCTCCTCAGAAAGTGACACCAGAGTTAAGTATAACCCAGTGGCTCATCCTAGAAAATCAGAGAAATTGTGTGTCCATGGACACTCAAAGCAGAATGGAGCTGGGAGTGGAGATGGGTCCAAGGAGCCCAGGTACATCTCAAATCCACTATGTAGCCAAGGATAGCCTTGAATTCCTGCTTCTGCTGCTACCTCCTGAGTGCTGGGATGACAGTTGTGAGTCAGCCCACATAAATGAACACTTCAGTGGCTGAATCTTAAATAGAGCCAGACCAGAGACAAAGACATGTCTTTCAACAGATGTATGGAGAATCTGGGTCTGAACCTTCCCAAAGCACTGCACAGCTAGGGACCAGGACTCCAGGATTCCAGAATCTGAGGGCCCTCCAATACAGTGCTGTGGTGAATAAGGACAGCCTGTTCTGACAATAAACATGTTTGAGGCTTTTGTTTTGTTGAAATGATTTCACTGTGTAGCCTAGGCTAGCCTCAACTCATGGCAATCTTTCTGCCTCCAGAGTGCTGGGGTTATAGGCAAGAGACAGCAAACCCAGTTCAAATGCAACACCTCTCTCTCTCTCTCTCTCTCTCTCTCTCTCTCTCTCTCTCTCTCTCTCTCTCTCCCTCTCTCTCTCTCGCTTTCTCTCTCCTTTCCCCCCTCCCCCCAGTGTGTGTTGCCACCTTGGATAATCTAGCTGGCCAGCATGCTCCTGAACTCAGACCTTCACATGTATATAGCAAACAGTTTCCCTGCTAAAAATACTTTGCCAAACATAGTATGCACACCTCTAATCCTAGCACTTGGAAGCAGAGGCAGGGAAGTTTACACAGTAAGTTTCAGACTAGACATAGTGAGACCCTGTCTTTTAAAAACATCCTAGGGTTTCTGGACAAGATAGCGTACGCCTTTAATCCCAGCACCAGGAAGGCAAAGGCAGGTAGATCTCCGAGTTCAAGGACGGCCAGGGCTACACAGAGAAACCTGTCTCAAAAACCAAATAAACAGGGGCTGGAGAGATGGCTTAGCAATGAAGAGCACTGGCTGCTCTTGCAGTGGACCTGGGTTCCATTCTAAGCACCTATATAGCAGCTTACACCTGTCTATGACTCCAGTTCCAGGCATTCTGACACTCTCACACATGCAGTCAAAATACTAATGAACATAAAAGTGTGTGTGTGTGTGTGTGTGTGTGTAGAACCAAATAAACAAATAGATACATAAATCCCAGAAGTTGGAAAATGGCTTGTTGCTTAAGTGTGTTGCTGTTCTTTCAGAGGACCCAGCATCCACATTAGGCAGCTGACAACTGCTTGTAATCCAGCTCTATGGGATCTGATGTCTTCTTCTGGCCTCCAGGGCCACCTGTACACTTGTGTACTTGCCAATATCTCTCTCGCCTCTTCTCTCCCCCCACATTTTTTTGAAAACTCAGGATTTACCATTCAGGGTCAGTGAAAGGCAGATATAGAATGTGAGTGCAGGCCATGAGTATGCCCAGGGTAGGCTCTACTCTCAGAATAACTGTGCATAGCGAGAGAAACCAAACAGGAAGTTCTCCCTGGAGGACCCTGAAGAAGTGGCTGCAGGTCAGGGCCATGAGGAAGCTGCGGGTGAGGGCTGAGGAGGGCCCTGGTTACTTGGTGACAATGCTTGTCAGCATGGCTGGTTAGCCACATGGCGGTGCCGCAGCTCTCCTGAGCTGCCATGCTGGACTGGCACTTCAGAAAGCACTGTCTCTGCTGATCCTAGCTGGGAGAGCGCAGTGAAGATGGTTCCTTTTGAGTCCTTGCTGGGCCTTATGGGGACATAGTGCCCACTGGGTAAGCTTTTGGGTCTGATGCCCTACCCGGTCTGAGGGACTCCCACTTGCCCTCTTCTACTCCTCTTGCTATCTCTTATATGGTAGGCTGGTTAGTTTTACAGATTACAATGCCCAGAGAGGTGGAGCTGCCTGCCTGAGGTAACACAGCAGAGAGAGCAGGGTCAGGATCTCAGAGACATCCTTACTCCCACTTACTGTGTGGTTGCACAACTGTGCTCACTGAGAACTGCTGTCCTGGCAGCTCTAAGCCCACTTTCTTCCCCAGGGATTGGGCTGGACTGGTCAGAGCCAGCCAGAAGGCCTGACTGTACACCTCACCAGAGCTGCTCAGGGGTTTGTTTTCTTGCTCAGAAAACATGCAGAGTGAGCCTATGTGGTAGCTACTACCATGGTAGCCGAGGTCAACATGGTTCTCTCACTGTCCCAGCTACTTGGGGACAACTGGGGACCTTCTCACTAGTCTAACCTTCAATCACGGTTTGAAGAAATAGGGAGACTCCTGGAGGTCGGCCACCCCTGAGTCGGTGTGGCCGCGGAGGGAGACAGGGAGACACTGAGACAGCCCTTCTCTCTGTCCATCTCTCACCCCATGGTCCTTCCCCACGAAGCAGAAGAGGACTCATCTTCAACAGAAGCTAGACAGGGTGGCCTCTCTCTGATCCACCCCAACTGAAAGCTCAGGGGCAACTGCCTACAGGAGGGGTGACTCTCACATTCCTACTCTCTTCCCTGCAGCAGTGCTGTCCACCTCTGAGACCCAGGGCCTCCAGGGTGCCTTATGGTCATCCTGGCCATTTCCCAAGTCCATCCTGTCACTCACAAACCCTCTCCACCAAAGCATGTGACACACTATCCTTTCTCTGGCTCCTTTTCCTTCTCAGCAGAACACCTTGGAGCTTGCTGAGCTCTGTCTAACAGACAGCTCTGCTCTGGGCATCAGGAGCCAGTGTGGAATGAGTCTGGTGTGTCTTCTCAGGAAATGTCAGAGGAGAAAGGAATGCACAGATAAACTTGCATGCCATGCCGTAGGCAGTATGGGCTACGAGATGCAGTGTGCTCAACGTAGGGTGGGCTAGATATGATCCCAGTTAGGGAAAGCAGGAGAGGCTTCCTGGAGGAGGTGCTATTTGAATTGAAGCCAGGCCACACAGCTCTCCACAGATGCAAGTACAAAGGTCCCAAGGCAGAAGCAGACAGGTTGTCTGGGCACCTGCTTCAGGGTCCCCCACTGGCTAAAGTGGAATGAACCAGGGTCATGTGGAAAGGCACTTGGTGGGAGGGCTGGGGAGGGTATGAGAATTCAGACTATACAGGCCCTTGTGAGCAGCAGGGAAAAGCCTGGGGCTTTGTTCTCGGTACTCAAAAGAGCAGCATCAAGAGAATGGAAGGGAAGCAGTACCTCTGCACACCAGACCTAAAGTCACCAGGGCCACACTGCAAAGCCAGGAAGCTGCGGAGTGGTTGGGGAAGCAATAGACAGCAGCCAAGTGTTCTTGGAGGACCTCCTATTTGCCAAAAGTAGCCACATGGGATCCCTTGGTAATGAGATGCTCAGTTTGGCATGTTGTCATGAGTCTGGCTTGATTTTGGAAGGAGGCAGGGAAGTCTACAGCCTCCCTGAGGAGCTTTCGAGGCAGGTCTGATCACACCCCATCTTGGGGACTTATCCCTGGAAGTGCAGAGGCCCTGGAGCCTCCTCCCATTGGATCCCCAAGGTCCCAGCATCAGTATATGGGCTGACCTACACTCTACATGCCAACTGGGACCTCTGTCACCTTCTCAGAACCACATCAGGTGCCTGCTCTGCCTGGAAGTCTTTTGTAACCTTCTCTGAATGCCAAAGGGAAGGCAAACCACTGTTTGGCTGCTGGTCCAAGTGTTTCCTGCTAGGCCAAGAGGCCTGTGGACCCCAAATACCATGCTCTGTGGGCCTTGCTAGAGTCTGGCTTGTCTCACATCTATACTCAGTAACTCAGATAAGACTCTTCAGATCCATTAGGAAGACAAGGCTCAGACAGGCCAAGGTGCTTGTCTATGATCACACAGCTCAGCTGCGGAGATCAGCTGAATCCACATGTAAATCTAGCTCTATAGCCTCACCCCAGGATGGGTACTTGCTAGTGCCAATGAGATGTTTGCTAAAGGAACAAGCCACGACAGGCAGCCCATTGTACCTCTAGGCCAGGGTGGAGGGCAGATCATATGCCATGAGACCTAGGGGACACTGCCCCTACCCAGCTTCCCAGAAGGCTGTGGAGGAAGCCCAGGCCTGGGACTCAGCAGTTGTTGACCTTGGGTGACGTACAAGGCAGGTACACACTCAAGGGACTAAGGAAAACGCTGGGGGTGGGGCTTTTTGAAACAACTCCAGCTTGTCCATGTAGACTGGACATCAATGTTCTTTCACTGATGAATGCTGGACTTGTTTACTGTGGCTGGACCTGTTCTGGTAGCTTCCAAACGTAAGAGGCTGGCCACTTGCCTTCCACCCTGATGGCCTGAGGTAGAATGGCAGTCCATTTCTTAAGGCTGAATGTGCCTTCCTGGAAGAGGCTTTTGCAAGGAGTATACTGTGGCTGCTTGTCAGACAGCTTGTTGTTTTAGGCTCTATCCTCAGCACCACAAAAACATCCATTAGCCTAGGGAGACAGCTCAGTCTGTAAAGTGTTTTCCAAATATCTGACCTGAACTCCATACCCAAATCCCAGGTAATACCCAGGTGCTTACCAGATAGTGGTGGCAAACACCTTTAATCCAAGCACTTGGGAGGCAGAGGCAGGTCAATCTCTAAGTTCAAGGCCAGCCTGATCTATAGAGTGAGTTCCAGGACAGTCAGAGCTACACAGAGAAAAACTTGTCTCATAAAACCAAGAGGGGGAAAAAAGTCAGATTCTCCTGGGAAGCACAAACAGGCAGATCCACGTGTTTTAAAGGTCAGGCAGCCTAGCTCAATCAGTTAACAAGAGCCCATGTAAGGGTAGCAGGGGTCTCCTTCCTCCACACACGTGTATACCCACAGAAACACACGAAGTTTTCTTTCTCAGATAACCCTGGGAAAGATGCCAGGGTCCTGTTTTCTGTCCAGGGCCTTCATGTCTCAGCAGTCTTTGCTATTCCCAGTCAGGAAAGCTCTCCCTGATCCTTCAGCTGGGGCTGTTGCTAGTCCATTAGTCCCTAATAGGTATTCATCTATTTGTGCTTTTCCAAGTGACTAAGTTTAGCTATGACAGATTCTGCCAACCCACGGTGGCCCAGGACTTAGCACCTGCCTAGTGAGGATGCTTCCAGGCGGCTACTTCCCAGTAATCAGTGTGACTCTGGGCAGTCTGTTTCCCCTTCTAAAACCACACTCTTATCCGCTTTTCTTAATGTCACAGGAAGATCAGCTGCTCTAGGGAGCGCTGAAACCTTATATACACTGTGGAGCGAGGGGCCGACCTAAGGCCATAGTCCCTGCCACACCTCTGGCCAAGGTTCTCATGGTCCCGCTACAGGGGTCCACAGGAGAGGGTAGAGTCCAGTACCCAGGCGCACAAGGAGGGAAAGGAGCAAAGCGGACAGTTACCTAGTAACCGCACCCCACCAAGTTAGCTTGCAATGGGGAGGGACTCGCGGAAAGAAGACCACCGCCCGTTTCCTAGCAACAGGGCAGGGCTGGCAAGAGAGGCTGCCCCGCCTGCCTGACGCCCTAGCTGGGCTGGTCGGCCAGTTGCCTAGCAACAGGGTGGGTCCCGACAGGGCGAGGGCCCGGTGGTTGCTTGGCAACGCGGAGGGTGGAGAGCCCTTCAGTACCTTGCCCTTCAGGTCCAGTACGTAGACGGCGCTGGCGGACATGGCGGCTTTGGAAGGCCTCGGCAGTAGCCGAGGGCGGCGGCAACGGCAGGAACTGCCGGCGTTCAGCAAGGCCCGGAGCGCCCCGCGACACTTCCCCTCTACTTCCGGTCCATGAAGCAGCGCGTGGACCGTTATGTCCGGTCTGAAGGGAGCCACAAGTGCGCAGGCGCACAACGGAATCAGT
Source organism: Grammomys surdaster (assembly GCF_004785775.1). Lineage (NCBI taxonomy): Eukaryota > Metazoa > Chordata > Mammalia > Rodentia > Muridae > Grammomys > Grammomys surdaster. The sequence continues at coordinate 1,042,449 of NW_021620509.1, forward strand.
GCAGGCGCAGTACGAACTTTTTGGCTGTATTTTTCACCCGTAGCACAAACGGGCCGGAAGTAAGTCCCAGGGGGCGTGGCCTTCCTGACGTGCCGGACCTGGAGGACCTGGGCGAGACAGCTTTGTCATTACTCCTTGTAGCTGAAGGACTAGCTGAGGAATGTAGGTGGACGCTTCCAAACCGGTTGCTGTGAAAAGACGCTGGAAGCGAAACCGATTTGGAGTTGATCCTTGCTTTCGGCAGTCTAGTAAACTAATATCCCGTCACCGGCTGTGACTCGCTGTTAGGTGGCTCTTAAGTCAGTCTCGCAAGGGCAATCAAGCCTTATCAGCAAGCACCTGTCGGTGTCAACCTGTCAACTGAATGGGCTCCACCCGGTCTTGCCCCAGTGAACTCAGGGTAGCACGTGTGTAACTTAGCCTGTGCCTAGTGCAAAGTGTGGCTGGTTATATTTTAATTCTATCATTCTTAACCGCCTCTCCCCCATCTAGAGATTAAACCAACCCATCAACACCCACCGTGGGCTTTTTACTTTGTGTGTTCCTGTACACATAGGGAGATCAGAGGAAGAGTGGCAGGTGTCAGCTCTCTCCATCATGTGGGTCCCAGACAGATATCAAACCCAGGTCTTCAGTTTGGGTAGCAAAAGCTTTTACCTGTATGTCCTCCTCACCCCCCCACCCCTTTTGCTGTTTTTTAGGGCAGCAGCAGTGTTCATCCCTTTTAAAAATAATGTATCAGGGGGGCTGGTGAGATGGCTCAGCGGTTAAGAGCACTGACTGCTCTTCTAGAGGTCATGAGTTCAAATCCCAGCAACCACATGGTGGCTCACAACCATCTACAATGAGATCTGATGCCCTCATATGGGTGTCTAAAGACAGCTACAGTGTACTTACATATAATAAATAAATAAAAAAAAATAATGTATCAGTACTCTATCTGCATGTACACCTGGATGTCAGAAGATGATATCAGATCCCATTATAAATGTGTGAGCTACCATGTGGTTGTTGCTAATTGAACACAGGCTCTCTGGAAGAGCAGCCAGTGCTGAGCCGTCTTTCCAGGGCAGCAGTATTCATTCTTAACCACCGAGATCTCTCCAAATTGTTCCCAACACTACATCTGGTGCCTCACAGCTGCCTGTTCAGATGATCTGACTCCTCCGGCCTCTGTGGACACCTGCACTCATGTATACACACCCACATGGACACATAATCCTAGCACTTGGAAGGCAGAGGCAGGCAGATCTGTATTCCAGGCCAGCCAGAGTTATCTAGTAAGACCTAGTCTAAAAAATTTTAATTTATTCTTTGCCACTTTAATACATGTAATATTTTGTATTTTGATCATATTAGCCCATTTCCTTATTACCCCTCCCTTGCTTTTTCTTTAGATATTTATTGTGTGTATTGTGTATGAGCATGTGGAGTTCAGAGGACACTTTGTGAGTCAGCTCTCTCCTTCCACCTTGTGGACCCTGGGAGTTGACCTTAGGTCTTTAGGACTGCTCCTGCCAGGCCATCTTACCAACCTCAAGGTAGGGCTGCGGGTTGGCAGCCTGGGTTAGTGCCTAGGTAAAAGAAGCAAAGAAGGGCATGGTGGTGAATGCCTTCAATCCTAGCACTCCAGAGGCAGAAGCAAGAGGACCCAATAGCTTGGTCTACACAGTGTTTCAGGACAGCCAGGGTTGCATGGTGAGACCCTGTCTCACCTCTCCCTCAACCATGCTCCAAATCAAACAAAAACCCCCAAACAAGTAAATCTCATACATCTGCTTCATGTATAAAATTCTTCAAAAGACTGTGTATTTTAAGCCGGGCGGTGGTGGCGCACGCCTTTAATCCCAGCACTTGGGAGGCAGAGGCAGGCGGATTTCTGAGTTCGAGGCCAGCCTGGTCTACAGAGTGAGTTCCAGGACAGCCAGGGCTACACAGAGAAACCCTGTCTCGAAAAACCAAAAAAAAAAAAAAAAAAAGACTGTGTATTTTATATACTATGTTCAAAGACAGAAAAAATTAATATAAAACGACTTTAGGCTATGTGCAGAGGGGCAAATGAAACAGAAATCAAATGTATGGAAACCTGTGACAGTCACTGCAACATCTCATTACACATTACAAAAATCACTGTGCTCCCCATTCCCCAAATCTGGAAAGATCCCCAAATCCAAAATGGTCCTAAACACGTGAGACAAGGTATGCACACACCATCTCCCTCAGGTGTGAACACAGGTGGAATAAATGTGCCATCTCGACTGTGACAGCTCAGTGGGTAAAGTCACGTGCAGCCAAGCTCACAGCCTGAGTTGGATCTGATCCCAGGATCCACATGGTGGAAGGAGTCAGTCCTTCAAGTTCTCCTCTCATGTGCACATGCACACGTGCAGGAATCCAACGCACTTTATAATATGCACATGTATATATACACACATACACCTTTAAAATACAAAAGCATCTCATTTTTCCCACACTGAACTGGTTTTTCACTGTGCATTCTTCATTCTTCAGGGACACAGGCAGAATGGAAAGGTGTCCCTGTGATGGACAGCCGGTACAGATGACATTCACACGACATGAGTGGTATTTGCTTTATTCCATACATGTCAGCTCCACTGATCTGTTATTCTTTCAGTATCCATGGCAACAGAAGCTGCATCTCTCAAGAGTGTGTGCAGAAACCCAAGTGGTCCACCTAGACCCTCAGACGCCACAGCTCTGCAGCATCTGCACCGCTACACCATGTCTGCTGGCACTTTGCCCTGGCCCCGTCTGGCATTTGGTGTCCTTAGACTAGGAATGCCAACCAGGCTTATGCCACATGCCACACACTTAGAAACCAGGTGCCATCATTGAGAACTGAGATTAGCAACATCTGCCGTGGCAGTCCACTGGGTGAACGGTGGGACAGGCTATGTGATGGGAACCCATGTCCTGTGTCCTGCTCTTGCTTCATATGTGGCCTTGCAGATGCAGATGCAATCTGATGTCCAGGTGGCCCAAAATGGAGCAGCACTGTGGGAATCTCTGTGGCGGTCCACAAGGAGCTTCCTGTCCTAGCATTGTGGTGTAAGTGAAGACAGACGACACAATGGGGATGGGAAAGGGACCATCCTTCCATGGCCTTCACCCAGAAATTACCTCAGCATGTCAATCCACATTGTTGTTGTCCAACCAGGAAAGAGAACTACCCAAAAACCAAAACCCAGTGAAAGGACACCCTGACTTTAATCAAGTCTCAGAAAGCCCGGTCTCAGCAGATGCACCAGCCAGGTGTAAAACATTCTAGAGAACACGAAGGAAAGCACAGTCAGCCTGGCCGTCTGCCTTTTGCACCAGGGGCAGGTTACTTGGTCCAGCTGACTTTGGGGATGTCATAGTGCTCGGTGAGTGTGTCCAGGTGCCGGTTGAAGTCCTGTGGAAGACAGGCCACACCAGCGTGAAGCAGATGGGCAGTACCCCACCTGCACCAGCCCATCCCACACACTCCACCACAGGTCTCACAGCACCCCAAAACAAGCCATGCCTAAGGGCGGGCTCCAACAGTCCAGGCTGCACTGTCTGGGCTCTGGCTCCCTCCACGGCTCAGCCTGCCGACAGGCACAGGGCTCACCTCCACTCTCTGTTTGTGGGTTTTTGATGCCTTCTTCAGGATTCTTTCCATTTGCTGGAGAGAGAAGAGACCAGAGTGAGTCCCCATGACTGACACAGCCCTGGCTGGAGCTGCACAGATAGGAGTTGGGAGCCATAGACCATTGGTGCCCAAAGCAGCTGCCCTATTTGGGAGCGACCCTGCTTAGTGCCTACAACCCCAGTGTTCCTCATGGGCAGATCCTGCCAGAAGCTGGGAATCGGCTTTGAGCTGCCTGGAGCCACAGTGAAAGCCTGGAAGGAAAACATGTCCCACACAAGCACACTCCTTTCTGGAGTAAGAAACTCCAGGGAGGAAGAGCTGGGGGGACAGAAGCTGAATCAATGGTCAGTGTTCTAGCTTTCATTTCTGTTCCCATGGTAAAATACTCAGGCAGAAAAGCAACTAGAGAGAGAAAGGCTATCTGGCTTCAGTCCAAAAAGAGGAAAAGTGAAGGCAGAGTTAAGGGCCACGACTCGGTCAAGAGCAGAGACACATGGCAGTGAGCATGTCTCGCGCTCAGTTCTCTGCTCTTACACAGTTCAAAACCTAAGCCCTGGGGGCTAAAGATCTCCAGCTCAGTTCAGAGCCAGCACCAAACGCTGCCTCACAATGTTCTGTAACTACACCCTTCCACACCTACTACATCCTATGGGAATGTCACCATGCTCAGTGAGTGTGTTTGGGTATCCATTGAAGTCCTGTAGAAGACAGGCCACACCAGTGAACCAGGTCAGCAGTATCCCCATCTCTACCCAGCCTGTCTCACATACTTCACCAGAGGTCTCACAGCACCACAAAGGAGCCTGAGGAGGCACCATGCCTGAGAGTGTGCTCCAACAGCCCAAGCTACACTGCCCCTGGCTCCCCCTTTGGCAGCATAGCACACGCAGACACACTCACACACATAAATAAAACTCCCAAAGTCCTCCACCCAGGGCTGGAGAGATGGCTCAGAGGTTAAGAGCACTTACTGCTCTTCCAGAAGTCCTGAGTTCAATTCCCAGCCTACTTGGTGGCTCACAACCATCTATAATAAGGCCTGGTGCCTTCTTCTGGCTTGCAGGCATACAAGCAGGCAGAACACTGCATACATAATAAAGTCTTCCACTTAAGGGACCAGAGCTGCCAATGACAGCAGAAAGGGGTAGCAGATCCTAGGAGATTCTAGCTTGTGTCAAGTTATCAATTAGGGTGTCCAGGAGGGCCCACAAGACCATAGCCTGTGTCGTTATTCAACTGCAGAGACGGGGGGGGGGGGGGAAGTGACTCCACTAAGTACAGGGTAGACCAGACCAGAGAACACTATTGGCTGGGAGAGACAGCAAAGTGACCAGAACCTGCAGATTACCCACATCTCAGAAACCCTGTGGGAATTCCAATACATAATTGATGCCCTTCATTAGATGGAGATGGTGCCTGCCAGGGTTTGATCAGCAGAGTTATCGCATTATAACACGGCACCCCAGAAGTTCAAGTCTACAAAAGATAGTGCCAGGACAACCAAGGCTACACAAAGAAACCTGTCTCGAAAAACCAAAGCAAACTAAATAAACGAGGAACCAAAATAACTAGTATGGCCTTGTGGGCTACGCCAGCCACTCCAGGATCTCGGAAGCTGAGGCAGGAGTTCAGGGCCAACTGCAAGGTACATACAGAGTTCCACAAGAGCCTGAGCTCCATCCAAAACACACACACCACCTTCAAGTAACAAAATACATCTGAAGCTACGAAAGCGAGTTGTCATGGAAACAGACTTTGTGGTAACTTAAGAACTTGGCCATTATTAACAGCTGATGATACCCGTCTGTCATCCCAGTGCATAGGAAGATTAACTTAGGCAGGGCTACCAAAAGTTGGGAGAAGGCCTGGGCTACAAGGGCAGTCGGAGTCAGCCTGCTCTGCCTCTGCCTCACCCGCTTCTCCTGCATCTTTTCGAAGGCCGCCTGAGCCGGCGTGCGCTTGTCCAGGCAGCGCCTCTTCTCCTCCTCGCTCTTCTTGCTCGTCCCCATGGCCTCCAGCATCTTGGCCTTGTCTTTGTCCTTCTTCTTCTTCTTCCTGAGGGAGAGGGGGCCGGTAAGCGAGGCCGGAGCCCGGGGATGGCCCTCAGGGACAGACCGCGGGCTCCCGGGCCTCACCGCTTCGTTACACCGAGTTCCGACACGCCTTTCAGCTTCAGGGGGCCCTTCTGGACCTGCTCGTACGCCTCCATAGCGCTCGCAAGCCGTGCTCCGGGAACTCCGCCACACTTCCTGTTTGCAAACAGAACTTCCGGCCGAAGCCCTCCTCACCTCCTTCTGATTGGTCAGCTAAGACGCACGCGTATTCAGGATACACTTCCGGTCTTAGGGACCGTGGCAACTCTGCAGCAACATAGCCCGCCTAAAGCCATACTTTGTGTTTGGATTTATGGGCATCTGCTTTTGCTTTGTGGCGTTATTTAGTTAATCACTTTTGTCCAATTTAGAAAATTACATTTACCCAGGACTCCAGAGACAGAGGCAGGAAGATCTCTGGATTCGAGGCCAGCGAATACATAGTGATTCAGGACAACCAGCACTAAAGACCGTGTCTCAAAATAAATAAGTAAAAAGTAAAAAAAAAAAAAAAAGTAAAAAGAGAGATGAAATCTTTAAAATTACATTAAAAGTTATTTGCCTGTATACGTGTATGTGTGTGTACACACGTGGAGGACAGAGGACACCTTGGAGGACTCGAGTCTCTCACGATGTGGGTTCCTGGGAATCAGGCTGATGGAGTCAGATTTGTAGACAAAGAGCCTTTACCTGCTGAGTCATTTCAGTGGTCACAATTATTTTTCTGTGGGTTTGAGGGCAGACGTGTCATGCTAAGTGAGTCTGATTAACCTGGAACTGGCTATGTCGACTTCTCTGGCCTCCAGTTTGCTGCAGTTCTGCCTCAGCATGCAGAAAACTGGGAGTGCAGGTGTGTCCCGCTACCCTCGCTTGTCTTGGTGTTGGTGGTTTACAGAGGACAGACTTGCTATGTAGCAGATGATTATAAACTGTCGTTTGTTTGTTTGTTTGTTTGTTTGTTTGTTTTGAGACAGGATCTCACTGTGTAGCCTTGGCTGTCCTGGAACTCCCTATGTAGGCCATACTGTCGTGAATTTAGGGATATCCACTTGGCTCTGCTTCCCAAGTGCTGAGATTAAAGGTGTGTGCTATCACGCCTTACTTCCCAACTACTGGGATCACAGATGTGCTGGGATTTTTTTTGTTTTCTATGGCACTTTTGGAGAGTGGGAGGGTTACACTTAATTTATTTGTGTGCTGTGTAGAACAAGTAGAGGTCAGAGCACAACTGTGGGAGGTGGTTTGCTCCTTCCACTGTGTGTCCAGGGAGTCAGGCCCCGACTGCTGCTTTGTGACAGGCTCTCCTTACTTAACCCAGGCTGACCTGAAGCTTGGGACTCTGCTGCCTCAGACCTTAGTGCTGGATGTTGACCCCGAGCCACTATGCCAGGCTCACATCACTATATCTGATGGCTTGGTTTTCAACTTGACTACATCTGGAATTAAATAAAACCCAAGTGCTGGCACACCTGTGAGGGATTTTTTTTTCTTAGTAAATCAGTTAAAGTGGGAAGAACCAATTTTAATCCAGATCATTTGAGATAGAAAATCCACTTTTAATTTGGGCCACACCTTTTGCTGGCAGCTGATGAAAAGGACATGGAAGAAGAGAGTTTACTCCCTCTGGCTGCTTGCCCTAGCTTTTGATAGCACATCCATACCTTCACTACATTAAAGCCTGCTTCCTTGGGATTACAGCATATACTGAAGACCAGCCAAGACATTTAGCATTGTGAAGTAAACATCTATTAGATTGTTGGACTAGTTGGATCACAGCCTGTGAGCCACCCTACTTTCCCTGATCAATATAATAACAGGCCTCCAGAATTATGTTGAAATCACAATTCTGACCTTAAAACCCAGCACAGAGGGACCAACACCTGCCAAATGGGAACAAAGACCTAATCCATCAAAAATCTAGTCTATAGTTCTAGGATCCAGGAAAGTCCCTAAATGTACTAACCTTGCCTTTTCACTTCTGTGGGTTTGCTTCTTGCTATTCTTGCTAACTAAAGTATCTCAACCAGGGCGTGATTTTTGTGCATAAAATACAAAGAACTGTGGGACTTGGGGCTGCATGACATGGGAAGTTCACCATGCAGCCTCTGGCCAACAATAATGGCTTTCTTTCTGGCTTTAAGAGTGTCTCTCGGGCTGGTGAGATGGCTCAGTGGTTAAGAGCACTGACTGCTCTTCCAGAGGTCATGAGTTCAAATCCCAGCAACCACATGGTGGCTCACAACCATCCACAATGAGATCTGATACCCTCTTACAGGGTGTTTGAAGACAGCTACAGTATACGTACATGAAGAAAAAAAAACCTTTAAAACAAACAAATAAATAAATAAATAAATAAATAAATAAAGCTGCCGGGCAGTGGTGACCCATGCCTTAAAAAAAAAAAAGAGTGTCTCTCTTTGTGTGTCCTATGATGTATATATTTAATATGATATATATATTTAATGCATATGTATATATATATGCATTCATTAAACCTGTCACGGAATATGCATTATTGGTAAGGCTCTATGCAGAATCTTACCCATCCTTGGCTTGCCAGCTTATTAATTTAATAACTCTGTCCGGGGGTCTGAGCGTTCTTTCTAGCCCCATAGTGTGTGTTTGCATGCATGTGTGTGTGTGCACTAAAAACCCTAAAAATCTCCTAAATTTTTTTTAGGACTAGGGGCTGGAGAGATGGCTCAGCAGTTAAAAGCTGAGGACCAGGTTTCAGTTTCCAGCACCCACATGGTGGTTCACAATCGTCCATAGGTACACAAGGGTGCACATACAGAGATACAGGGAAAACAGCACATTTTAAAAGGAAAGTAAATCCAGTAACATAAAATAAAAATTTCAACACTAGCCAGGTGTGAGTGTTCAGGCCCACAATCTTAGTACTCAGATGAGTGCAAGGAGACAGGAGATTCAAGGGAAGTGGCCAGCCTAGTCTACACAGCAAGTTCTAGGCCATAAAAGAGTACAAAAAGTGACCCTGTCTCAAAAACACAAACCTGTGGAGGTGTGCACCTTTAAACCCAGCACTTGGATGTAGAGACATACAGATATCTCTGTAAATCTGAGGCCAGCCTGCTCTATGTAGCAAGTTCTGTGCCAGCCAGGGGTTACATAGTGAGATTGTCTCGAAACAAAACAAAAATTAACTTTCTAATGTTGTCAATTATAGTCACGAGTTGTGCCACTGATCTCTTGAACTTTATGATCCTATCTGCCACGATGTGACATTTAGCTTCTCCTCAGGACCCTGTAACTACTCTTCTACCTCTGCTTACATGAGTTCAGTCGTCCCCTCCCTCTCCTTCCTTTCTTTTCTTTCAATTCCACATGTTGGGACAGAAGAGATGGTTCAACAGTCAACTCTGTTCCCAATACCCACATGATGGGTCACAACTACTTGTAGCACCAGCCCTGGGGGATCCACACCCTCTCCTGGCCTCTGAACCTGCCTGCGTGTGTGCACAGGAACAAAATAAATAAATTCAGGAAGCTCCCCATTGATTTAGTCAAAGCTGTGAGATCAGGCTCAGAAAGGCCTTTCACAGGTTTCCAGCAAGTGAAGACAGAAACCACAGATGAGGAAGTGGCCCGTGTGAGACAGTGACAGAGGTGTTGTGTAAGAGCAGTTGTGTCATTTCAAGTATATGTGTAAAGCAGGTTTCAGAAGTGGGTTGGAGGAAGAGTCAACAGTCTTGGGGGAAGGAATAGGGTAGTTTGTAGCATGTGTTTTTAATTCTAGAACTGAGATAGCTGAAACAAGAGAACTGTGGAAAGTTCCAGGCCAGCCCAGCCTGGGCTGTAAAGTGAGATCCTGTCTCAAAAGCCAAAACCAAAGAAAGTAGGAAGGGGTGGGCCTGGGACTTCGTTAGTAGAGTGTACAACATAAAATAGGGAGGTAGAGGCAGGAGGATCAGGGGTTCAAGGTTATCCCTGACTACATAGTGAATTCGAGGTGTGTGTGTCTTTTTAAGTGTTTCATGTTGGGTATTTTGTTACAGTGCAGGAAACTGACTAAAACACTGGGATGTGGCTGGAGAGATGGCTCAGCGGTTAAGAGCACTGACTGTTCTTCCCAGAGGATTGAGGTTCAATTTCCAGCACCCACATGGAAGCTCACATCTGTCTATAACTCCAAGGTCTTACACCCTCACACAGACAAAATGCAGGCAAAGCACCAATGCACGTAATATAAAAAAAGAAAGATCCTGTTGCTCCTGTAGTGGACTCAGGGGCAGCTGACCCAGGTTTGGTTCCCAGCACCAACACAGTGGCTTACAAACATTTGTATCTCTCGTTCCAAGGAGTGCTCCATGGGTACTGCATGCACATAGTCCACATGCAAAAGGTAAAAAACAAACAAACAAAAACAAAAAAACCTCAACTTTTGTTTCTTAGTTTTTGAGACAGGGTTTTTCTGTGTAGCCCTGCTCTGTAGACCAGGCTGTCCTCAGTTTGGAGATCTGCCTGCCTCTGCCTCCCATGTGCTTGGATTAAAGGTGTGTGCCACCACCACCCAGTCAAAAAAAAAATCTTTAAAATAGCAAAAAACATTACAGTGAGAGGAAATGTTACTAATATCCTCTATGTTGTTGTTCCTTCTCCCTGTCTCCCTCCTTTTTTATTTTCATTTCTCCTCCTCCTCCTCCTCCTCCTCCTCCTCCTCCTCCTCCTCCTCTTCCTCTTCCTCCTCCTCCTCATGACTTTGCAGTGCTGGACACTAGGTTTACGTCCTCTTGCATTCCAGACATGCATCTGTACAATTTAACTATAGTCTCAGACCTTTTGTGAATAAACAAACAAATAAATAAATTGCTTACTTCTTACTAGTGTGAGAGTGTATGTGAGTTTTTTTCTGTTCTCATCTTTATGTGTTTCCTAGGGATAAAACTCAGATTGTCACAGCTGCTAGCCCCTTGACCAACTGTGTCACCTGGCTGGCCTCTTTCATGGCTAATGCCAAACCAAGCCAAGTCAAGCCAAACCAAACAAACAAACAAACAAAACCCACCAAGTTCTTATATGTCCCTGGCTGTCCTGGAATGCTCCATGAACACCAGGCTGGCCTTGAATTCATAGAAAGCCACCAGCCTCTGCCTCCTGATCTGGGATTAAAGGCATGTATCGCCATGCCCCCACTTCCTTTCTTGATTCTTGATGTTTCAAAATTGTTACTCTGCATTCCAGGCTGGCCACGAACCTGCAATCCTCCTGCCTTCATGTCCCAGCTCCTGCATTGACAGGTATGTGCCACCTCGTTCATCTTCCTTACCAAGGTGGCTTTGCGTAGTGGGAAACAAAATCTATACGAGGGAGGCAGCGGCACCTGCCTTTCCAAGTTTTACCTACGGGGGGCAGCAGACTACTGCCTGATGCCAAGCAGTGGGACTCAGGGAGCAGGAGGTGAACTTGTGGAGGCTGCCTCACAGCTGCCAGCATCTGGGCACCTCATTAACAAAGAAGTGTCTGAGGGGCCAGACAGCTAAGTAAACAAAGGCTCTTGCCACTAAATCTGATGACTTGGGTTCCATCCTGGGGAGCCACATGGTGTTAAGAGAGAAGCAGCTACTAAGAGTTGACATCTGACATTGTGCAGCTTAAGTTTGTTTTTTGTTTGTTCGGTTTTTATTTTTTAATTTTTTTTGTCAGTTTGACACAAACCAGAGTCATCTAGAAAGAGGGAATGTCTACTAAGAAAATACTTCGGGCTGGAGAGATGGCTCAGCTGTTATAGGCAAGGCTCACAACCAAAAATATAAGAGAATACCTCTGTCCGATAGACCTGTAAGCAAGTCTGGGGTATTGCCTTGATGTGGGAGGGCCCAGCCCACTGTGGGTGGAGCAAACCCTGGGCAAATGGTACCTGATGCTAAAAGAAAGCAGGCTCAAGGGCACAACAAGGTTAAAAGCACCTGTTGCTCCTGCAGAGGGTGGGATTGGATTCCCAGCTCCCACGCGGTGGCTCACAGCCATCTGTAACTGTAGTTTCAGGCAATTTGATGACCTCTTCTGACCAGGTATATACACATAGTACACATAAATACATACATATTGTACAATAAATCTAAAAAGAAGGAGGAGGAGGAGGAGGGAGGGGAGGAGGAAGAAGGGGAGGAGGAGGAGGGAGGAAGGGGAGGAGGAGGAGCAAGTTCCGAGGAGCAAGCAAGCCAGCTGAGCTCCTCTGGTGTCTCCAGTTTCTGCTCCTGGGTTTCTGTCTTGAGCTCCTGCCCTCACTGCCCATCATGGTGCATTGTAAGCTGTAAAATGAAATAAACTTTTACTTCTTCAAGTTATTTTTGGTCATGGTATTTATCACAGTTTTGAAACCAAACTTATACACACACATACGTACTCACACATGAATGAATGTATAAATGAATAAATAAATAAGTAAAGTCCCAAGCACCCAAGCAGCTTGGCCTCAGAGGTGAATGTGAGTTCCTTTGGAGATTTTTACCCTCATACCTGTGAAGCTGTGTGTTCCTGAGGCAGTGTCTGAAATCTCTGAGCTTCTGGTCCCTTCTTTATAAACTATGGATGCTAAGAAGATAACAGCAGTCATGACTGATGCTTCAAATGGATTTATTCAGACTGGTCTTTTTCACAGTCACAGATAGTCCCCTAAGCAGAATAATCTCATTGTACTGATAGGGAAACTGAGGCACAAGGTGTTATCCAGCCTCTGCTTAGTGATGCACTGTTGTTTCTGCCAGTGTCCTCGTTAAAGTAGGGACCCAGCAATGACTGGGACAGAGCCAAAGGGAAAGAGTAAAGAAAGCTGAGGACAGAGGAGAGATAAGACGAGAAGACACAGAGAGGGAGCACGCACAGGAACCCACAGCCTCCTGCCTCAGTCACAATCATGCATGGCCACATCCAACATGTCTGTCACCCTCAGACTAATCCCATAGATGATAATGTAATTTCCACTTCACAAGCAAGGTTCAGAGAGGTCAGACAATTTCCCAAAGCCACTCAGCTAGAAGGGGGAAAGCTAGGATTTGGGCTGGGGTGTGTGCATGGCCTTCCCTTGAAGGTGTCCCAGACAGACATGGCTTCTCTGTGACTTCTCACAGCCTCTTCCACACCTGTAGACACATTCAAAAGGTTACCCAGAGAGTCAGGCTGTAACTTGAGCCTCACCAAGCTTGGAGTGACTGACTGGATGGGTGGGCAGGTGACAGCCAGGGCAGGAACGTCTGCTCAGACATTATGTGCACAGGTGCCCCTGAGGAGCCACCTGTGGATTCAAGGCTGCAGTCTGCAGCATGGGCAGCAAGCAGACTGTGTTTAGTCACGAGCAGCTAGAGGAATACCAGGTGGGTGTGCATGGTGGGTCCTGCCAGGCTGCCATGGCTTGGTCTGGGATACGGGCAGCCCAGAGTCTCCTCAGAGCCCTGTTTGTGGCATTAGGCTGACTGTGGGTTTGGAGTGCCTAGAGGGGCACACTGGGAGAGGCAGATCTGCATCAAGCTGGTTTCTCTCCCCACAGGACTGTACTTTCTTCACGAGGAAGGAGATCATGAGGTTAGTGGGGGATCAAGGGAGGTGATACCTCAAAACAACTTTCTAGTCACTGCTGGGCCTTTGTGCAATCTTTTTGTTATTGTTCTGTTTTGTTTGCTTGCGAAGGAGCCCAGGCTAGCCTCATAGTTACCTCTGCCTCTTGGGTGCTGGGATCACAGGTGTATGTATGTCACTGTAGCTGGCTGCAATTTTAAAAAAATATATTATTGCTGGGGGCATGATTTGTGAGTCTGTAAATGTGTGTACATATGCCATGGAGCCTGTGTAGCAGTCAGATGAGGATTTGTGCCATGGAACACGTGTAGCGGTCAGATGAGGATTTGTGCCATGGAACACGTGTAGCGGTCAGATGAGGATTTGTAGAGTTGGGGTGTTTTCTGCCCCTTTAAGTGGGTTCTGGGACTGACCACAGCTGGTCCAGCTTTCCAGTTTCTCTTTCTACCGCGTGGGTCTTAGGGGTTAAACCCAGGTCATCAGGCAGGTCGTTTGAGTCATTTGCTGTTTGGGGTCCTCTTGATTTTCCTTTTCTCTTTCTTCTTTTCTTCCTTCTCTTTCTTTCTTTCTTTCTTTCTTTCTTTCTTTCTTTCTTTCTTTCTCTTTTCTTTCTTTCTTTCTTTCTTTCTTTCTTTCTTTCTTTCTTTCTTTCTTTCTTTCTTTCTTTCCCTGAGAGACAGGGTTTCTCAGTGTAGCCCTGGCTGTCCTGGAACTCCCTCTGTAAACCAGGCTGACCTTGAACACAGAAATTCACCTGCTTCTGCCTCCCAAGTGCTGGGATCACAAGCCTGTACCACCATGCTCACTGTCTTTGCAATGTTAAGGGAGCTGAGATGTAGCATCATCAAGTTTAAAGCTTTGATGTTGGTGCCAGCTCAAGGTCAATGGACTGAGGCAGAGACACCTGGCTGAGAAGTCACATCCTGTCATACTGGCTGAGTCTTTGTACTGAGGAACTTGTCCTTTTACCCAAGGGTAGCAGGGAGCCACAGAAGGTACTAGAGCCTTGGAGAGGCACACTGGCACTTTGAGGTTAGGAGTCCACTGCGGAGCTGAGATCCAGACCTGAGCTGTGAGTGGCATGAAGCAGATTGTGGCTGAGTGTTGGCAGCCTCTGGGTGACTACAGGTTCCTGGCTTGAATCCAGCGGGATAGACATAGATGAACCTCCCATGTCACCCTTCTGTTTGTTGGGCCATTATCTGTGAAACCCAAGCCGGCTTCGGTTCAGCTGTGGGGCATCAGGCTGAGCCCCTCTTGTGTGGGTACAGAGCATCCATTATTGATGGGTCCACCTCTCACCCATCAGCCCATTGTCTGTGAGGACAGCTGGCAGGTCACTCTGGCCATCATGATCAAATTACTGAGAAACTGGGAAACTGAGGCTTGGGCAAGGAGGACTTCGGTTCCCAGGGCAGATGGACAGAGTCCTGATGAGTGGCATTCTGACTGGCCTAGGCTTCCAGACTGTAAGAGTAACCAAGGCTGGAAGGAGAGAGGAACTCACTGGATGCTACAAAAGAGAGACAGACTCTGTGGCTCAGCAAGCAAAGGTGCTTGCTGCCAAGCCTGAGGATCAGAGTTCAAACCCCAGGACCCATATAGTAGAAGAGACTCCATTTTCACAAGTTGTCCTCTGACCTTGACGCCTGTATAGCATGCACACAGATATACACAAATAAACACATAACTGTAAAAATATTTTTAAAGGAAAGATAAACACTCAGATCATTCCCCCACAGGACTCCTGACAATGGGAGGGGGCATTTAGGACTGAGCCTCCTCACAGCCATTCTCAGGTGTGTAGTCATGAGAAAACCCAGGGACATCCTTGTCCCTCTGAGATAGGTCTTGCAGACATCAGAGGTATCAGAGATGGTCTCTTTGAGGCAAGTGAGGAATTTGTATAGAAAGGTTGTTTGTGTGGTGGTCAGTGTTTTGTATGTTCTCTTAAAAAAAAAAATCCACCAGAAGCCTCACAAGCCCATCATCCCACACTTGGGGAGCTGAGGCATTAGGAGTTTGTCTGTCCCATGACCCATTGGAGGAAGCCTGCCTCCTAGTATAGAGACAGCAAAGGAAGTGGTGGCTGGGGGGGGGGGGCAGAAGAGGCAGGATCCTGTGAGGTAATTATGGCGTGTTTAGGTTATATATCCATGTTCCTCAAACACTGGTTGTGGAATGACCAGCCATTAGCACCTCCTTCTTCTAGCTTCAGCTTCCTTCGAACTCCTACTCCTACTTCTAAGCCCAACACCAATGCTCCCTCCTCCAGGAAGCTCTTCCTTCTTACCTTGTTTCTACTTCCCCGCTCTACATTGGCCTTGTCTGTGGGGAGCGAGAAAGGGGTACCTATTTCTGGCTCTGTGCACTCAAGATTCGGACTCATGCCTGAGGCTTCTGGGGACCCTGCATCCATCCTTGTAAAGTGAGTACTGTTAGTGCACAGGAAGACGGTCAAATTCCTTCTGCCTCTTGGCTCTCAGACTTTCCAGGTTTCTCTCTCTTTGCACCAGGTTGTTCTATCGGTACCAGGACCTGGCCCCTCAGTTGGTACCTCTTGACTATACCACCAGTCCTGAGGTGAAGGTGCCCTACGAGCTGATTGGCAGCATGCCAGAGCTGAAGGTAACCCTGGACTGTGGGGGAAGAGCAAAAACAGACTGAAGATGTCTCCATTGCATTCCTATGTGGCTGCGGGCACCCCCATTTTACAGAAAATAAAACTGGGGCTCCAAGAGACACACACAAGAAGGACAAGGTTAAGGGCAGTCATGGGCTGGGGCATGGAGGGACTCAGACCTCATGCAGAGGCAAGCAAATCTCTGTAAGTTTGAAACTAGCCTGGGCTATGTAGATCAGAAAGACATAGATAGCACTTGGGAGACAGAGGGAGGCAGATCTGAGTTCAAGGCCAGCCTGCTCTACAGAACAAATTCTATGATAGTCAGGGCTACATCGAGAAACCCTGTCTTGAACCCACACACACAAACGTATTTTACTCTGCTGAGGGTCATCACACAAGGTTCACATCTAAGTTCCTTACCTAAGCCTGTCTCTCCAAGGCAGCTCACCCGTGTGACGACGTGTCTTAGCTGATTGTCAGGTCCAATGTCCAACAGAAGTCTCTGATTCGAGGGCCAGGATCCTGGAAGAGACACTCCTGCCACAGGGCAGATCAAGGTGGCATCTGCCCAGATGTGCAGAGCAGAGCATTGCTCTTGATCTCTGCAGTGGGCATCATGGGGTTCTAGAAACTAGATAACTGTGTCTGGTTATCTTGAGAGTGTATATCGTTAGGTTCAGGTTATCAGGAGCAGTCTTGAGGGTAGTAGGGTTCCTGACTAAGCTATCTTTGCATGTGTAAAAGGCTTTTTTTTTTTTTTTTTTTTTTTTTTTTATAAAGGGTTTTTCTGTTTAGCCCTGGCTGTCCTGGAACACACTCTGTAGACCAGGCTGGCCTCGAACTCAGAAATCCGCCTGCCTCTGCCTCCCAAGTGCTGGGATTAAAGGCGTGCGCCACCACCGCCTGGGTGTTTTTTTTTTTTTTTTTACTATGCTCATTGAAGGAGGAATGTGTGTGTGGGATGATGTGTGTGCATGAGTATGGAATGTGGGGAGAAGTGGGAGGATGTGTGTATGTATGGGGACAATGTGGGGGGAATGCGTATGTGGGGATGGGGGGAATGTGTGTTTATGTGTCAGAATGTGGGGGGAGAATGTGCGTGGGAAGTGTGGGGTGGGTGGGTGTGTGAATGTATGTGGGGAGTGTGTGTGTGTTTTGTGGGGAATGTAGGGGTGTCTGGGGGCGTGAATGTGTGTGGGGAATACGGGAGTGTGTTTGGGGATGTGTGGGTAAGTGTGTGTGTGTGTATGTGTGTGTGTATATATGGGATGTGTGTGCGTGTATATGTATGTGTAAAGAAGGCAATATTTGTGTATGGGAGGAACGTGTGGGGCAGGGGAATGTGTGTGTATGGGGGAGTCACCTGCAATTCCAGCTCCAGGGGATCTGACACCTCTGGTGGGATCTCTTAGAGGTGGTAAGAGACACCTATCCTGGGGAAACACGAATAAACATGTACTAACCCCAGATAACAGACCAAAGTACCAATGTTACCAGAGCCCGACCTGGTGAACCAATGAGTTCTCTTGGGGTTCTGTGTTGGTCACTGTGCTATGAACTGGCACCATGACCATGAACTCATATAAAGGGAAAGCATTTAATTGGGGGCTTGCTTACAGTTTCAGAGACTTAGTAGATTTTCATCATGGGCCGGGTGGTGGTGGCGCACGCCTTTAATCTCAGCACTTGGGAGGCAGAGGCAGGTGGATTTCTGAGTTCGAGGCCAGCCTGGTCTACAGAGTGAGTTCCAGGACAGCCAGGGCTACACAGAGAAACCCTGTCTCAAAAAAACAAAAACAAACAAACAAACAAAAAAAGATTTTCATCATGGAAGGGGACATGGCATCATACAGGCAGACATGGTGCTGGAAAAGTAGCTGAGAATTCTACATCTGGATCCACAAGAAGAGAAAGACCCTGGATCTGGCTATTGAAACCTCAAAGCTCCCCTATCCCCCATGACACACTTCTTCCTTCAAGGCAACACCTCTAATCCTTTTCAAGTCTCCCTAATGACTAAGAATTTAAATACACGAGTCTATCAGGGCCATTCTTATTCAACCCACCACAGGCTTCTTACAGGAACAGAATGAATCCAAGACAAGTGCATTACTAAAGCCCATCCCAGCATAGGTGACAGCTCACAAAAGCTGGGGACCTCAGTGGGTTAGAGAGTGTTCTTTCCAAGTGACTCAGTTAATCTAAACCTCTTCAGGTTGGAGCCTCATTAAGCAGCCCAGCTTGTCTGAGAGCATCTCTTAGTAGTCTTTAGAGTATATATGCTCTTGGAGAAGACAGGGTCAGTGAATTTTGTCAGTTTCAGGGACTTCCTGAGGCTACTTTGACTTGTGTGCTTCAGGTCTTTGATTTGTTTTTGTTTTTTTGAGACAGGGCTTCTCTGTGTAGCCCTGGCTGTCCTAGAACTGGCTCTATAGACCAGGCTGGCCTCAAACTCACTGAGACCCACTTATCTTTGTTTCCTGAGTGCTGGGATTAAAGCCGTGCACCACCACGGCCTAGCTTATTTTTTATTCTTTAAAAATATGTTATTATATATGTGTGGATGCTTTGTCTGCATGTATGTTTGTGTATCACATTCATGCCTGGTGTCTGCAGAGGCCAGAAGAAGGTGCTGGGTCCCTGGGTTACAGATGCTTGTGGGTTACCATGTGAGTGCTAAAAACTGAATCTAGGTCCTTTGGAAGAGCAGCCTGTGCTCCTACCTACTGAGTCATTTCTCCAGGCCCTAAATTTAATTTGAAAAGACAATATATGTGAATGTAATTGTCAAATAATTAAAAAGAAATTATTTAAAAACAAACTAGAGGGAGTGTGCATACACACTGAGGATATAGCTGAGGGGTAGAGTATTTGGTCAGCATGTGTGTAGCTCAGTTTCTAACCCTGGAAACACTCTCCGGGCCTCCCTCTTCCCACACAAGTTAGAAGAGTCAAGGAGTAGCCTTGGAAGGCTTACACAGGGCTCCTACAGCCTCAGAAAGCATCTGATTGGTTAGCTTGAGTAACCTGCCCCTCCCAGGTCCCTTACAGCTGCTAGGTGAATATCAGCTTCCAATTGGCTCCCTTGGGTCACAAGCATCTTGTAGGACTGGAAATGGGGTGCTCAGCTGTGAGGAGTAC
Organism: Grammomys surdaster; assembly: GCF_004785775.1. Lineage (NCBI taxonomy): Eukaryota > Metazoa > Chordata > Mammalia > Rodentia > Muridae > Grammomys > Grammomys surdaster. The sequence goes on from NW_021620509.1 coordinate 1,061,479, forward strand.
GGTTGTCCTAGGCCCCCGGGTTCTGGGGAGGGGCATGGATGACATCTGTGGGCTCTGGAAGAGGCCCGCAAAGCAGATACCTGCCTTCCTGTCCCTAGGATAACCCTTTCCGCCAGAGGATTGCGCAGGTCTTCTCTCAAGATGGGGATGGTCACATGACCTTAGAGAACTTCTTGGATATGTTCTCAGTGATGAGTGAGATGGCTCCAAGGGACCTGAAGGCCTACTATGCTTTTAAGATTTATGGTGCGTGGAGGGCCCTGGGGTGGGAAGCAGAAGGAGAGCAAAGAATGCTGTCTCCCAGGGACTCGAATGACCACAGGGTCTTAACCCCACCCTATCCTAGACCTCCTTGCACATGCTTCCACCCACACCCTTCCTTGAATCCATTCAATGCTTCCAGTCTCAGGACATTTGCTTCTTCTGTGCCCTCTGCTTAGAATCTACAGCCTCAATGGGGGCTTCTAGGCGGGGTTCCACTCTGAATCCTCCATTTGTCTCTGTTCAGAGCACATATAGGTGTTCAGTATTTTCTGAATGAGGGCATATGGGATAACAGCATTTTTCTCAGAGTCTGGCCCATAGTAGACACTCAATACTTATAGGTGAGTCAATGAAAAATGATGCCATGGTACCCAAAACACAGTAGGTGCTCAGGAAATGAACCAATAAAATTCTCCCAGGCCCCAACAGTTCACAGCTCCTACAGATGGTGGTTCGTTCATCTGTTGATTGTCTGTTGATCGAGTGACTTGCACTCCTGTGCACGACCTCAGCCACATCTGCTGTGGCGGTCATCGGGAGTATACGGGCAGCTCTGTCATGTGAGAACAACCTTTTACATTATTTCTTATTTCAGCATGTGTAGGGGGAGTTCATGAAAAAATCACAGCCACAGAGTCTGGCATACAACCAATACTTGATGAGCCAGAGAATGAATAGGAAGCAGCTATCACAATGCATGGTACATAGCATGTACTTCATAAATATTTGTTAAGTGAATGAATACCAAAAAATTTAACACATATGCCACACAGTAGGTATCCAGTAAATACTTGCTGAATGTATGGATAAGTGAAGAGCAGTCATGTGCCTGGCACACTGGGCATGCTCAATCAGCTGTCAATGGTGGATGGATAAATATGTTATCCATGGCTGTTAAACAGAAGGTACTCGACCTTCAGATGCTTGCTGAATAAACATGTGAAATGAATTCATGTATGCCTGGCTGACACACAGTAAGCACTCAATAAATTGGATGAATGAAAAGCTATCACAATGCCTGGCATGCAGTAGGCACTCCATAAATGCTTAAATAAGAGACAATCAGTCATCACAGTGCCAGTCATGCAATAAGTACAGTTTAAGTGAAACAAACAGTTGTCACACTGGCTCTATGGCTCTCAGTGCCCAGGGTGCGAAGCTGTGGGGTAATCAGTAGGTGTTCAATAACTGCTGCATGAGTTCTGGGTATCCATGTATAGTTCCAAACATGGGGGAAAGACATGTCCTCCTGCCACCTGGTGTCCCCCAACTGTTGACCTCACAGACTTCAACAATGACAACTACATCTGTGCATGGGACCTGGAGCAGACAGTGACCAGGCTGACCCGTGGGGAGCTGAGTGCCGAGGAGGTGACCCTGGTGTGTGAGAAGGTGCTGGATGAAGCAGACAGCGACCATGATGGGCGGCTGTCCCTGGAGGACTTCCAGAATATGATCCTGAGAGCCCCAGACTTTCTCAGGTGAAGGTTCAAACCCAGGGATGAGAATTCCTGTTGTGTCATTGGAGGCCTCAGGGGACATCCTCAGCTTCTCTGGTTTCAGCCAACTCTGCCTGAGGACCATAGCTAGGAGGCTGTGAGCATCTCCTGTGGACAGAAGCAGTGTTTCTATCAACTGTCACAGAGTTTTGCTGTGAATGGTCCACACAGCTGTCCTCAGCAGCCTGGGATAGGGTCAGAGGTTGAGCTTCAGGGCTGGGGGTGGGTACATAGCTACACGGTCAGAAGACCTGGCCTTCATCCTTCTGTTTGTTTTTTTGTTTGATTGGTTTGGTTTTGCTTACATTTACTATGTAGCCCTGGCTGGCCTAGAACTCTCTATGTAGAACAGGCTGCTCTTGAACTCACAGAGATACCACCTGCCTCTGCCTCTGGAGTGCTGGGATTAAAGGCTTGAGCCATCAATTGCCTAGCCACTCCCATTTATCAGATGAATAAATTGAGGCTCAAAGGCAGCCAACTACCAGTTTTTAGTCCTACAGCTAGTCTGGAAAAGAGTTGAGATATGAATATTATCCAGGTAGATGCTTACAATCCCCATGGAGATCTGGGCATGGTGGCACAAATACCTGTAATTGAGACACCCAGGAGTCTGAGATAGGAGGATTACTGTGAGTTTCAGGGCTACCTGGGCTACAGAGTGGATCAGGGTCTTCAAAACCCAAAATCAACCAAAGCAAGAACAGGTCTTGTGGTCTGGAGAAGGGGCTCAAGAGCCCTGGCTGCTCTTGGGGTTCTGTTCCCAGCACCTCCATGATGGCTCACAATTGTCCACAACTCCAGCTCCAGGGGACCTGGGACACTCTTCTGCCCTCTGCCGTCTCCTTCACATAACATGCTGCATATAAACACACTCAGGTACGCACGCACATGCACATTCACGCGCGCGCGCGCGCACGCACACACACACACACACACACACAAACACACATATACACAAACACACACACACACACACAGAGGTAAATACTTTAAAGAACATACTGTGGGAGCCACCTGCAGAATAACCCCAAGGTTGACCTCTGGCCTCACATCTGGCCTGGTCTGTGATTTCTGGGGTTCTCACATGCTTATGGGTCCCTGCTTGGCTCTGAGTGTAAGGGTGTTGGGGACTTGCTGGGGTGTTCTCTGTGAGTCGTCAGTCACACCTTTACTTTCTGCACACAGCACCTTCCACATCCGAATATGACCTGCTCAGAGGACAAGACCTGGCCCTCAGCCATCTCTGCTCTGCTCCCTGAATAAAAAGGAATCACAACCGCCGCCTTGGGACGTCTGCCTTTTGCTGTGTGGCCTTTGGTGTGACTGTACTCACTCTGGGTTGCCATCTTGGATTCATACAACAAACTGATGACTTCTGGACCTAGAGCTCCAGAGGGGCAACTACTTCACAGTTAGCACATGGAAGAAGTCCAAGGCCATACCACAGCTCCTTTCTAGAGGCCAGCCTGAGCACAGGATTGCCTAATTTTTCACTCACACATCCATGTCTTGTGAGTTCCAGAGCCCAAGGTTGTTCCAGGGCCTTTGTTTAGGGTTGAAAAAGTAGTTATCTCATCTCACAGCCCAGTCACCCAGAGTCTTTCCAGACCACTCACCCAGTGATTAAAGGCCCTGGGTCCTGGGGCTGGAGAGGTGGCTCAAAGCTATTAACAGCACCTGCTGCTCTTGCAGAGGACCTTGGGCTGGCTTTTAGGAGTCATATGGTGGTGACTCTCAACTGCCTGAACTCCCATTCCGGTAGACCCGATGCCCTCTTCTGGCCTCCACGAGCAAGTGCACCAACACACATATACACATTTAAAACTGAGCATGGTGGCTCACACCTTTAATCCAGGACTCAGGAGAAGAGGCAGGTAGATCACTGTGAGTTCAAGGCTAGCCTGGTCTACATGGTGAATTCCAAGAGAGCCAGGGCTATCTAGAGAGACCCTATCCCAAACAAAACAAAAAATAATAAAAATAGGCCTGGCCTGGTGGGGGCACACATTGAGTCTAATAAGTAATAACTCAGGAGGCAGAGGCTGTTCTGATACAGCCAGGAATACGTAATAAGAGTCTGTCTCAATTTATGGTGGTGATGATGAACAAAAGCCCCAGGTCCTCCCTGTCTCTTTTTTGTGTGTTCCCCTGAGAAGGGACTGCTGTCTTCACCATCTTCTAAGTGAAGAAACATGCCCAGAGAGGCCTATGCACATCAAAGAACCCTTCAGGGGATTCCTACTGCTGATCCCCCGCCCTGTGAAGGTGCCTTTGTGTTTGGGGGGCGGGGTATGCATGTGTGCATTGCAGAGGGCAACTTTGGCTGGTGTTCCTCAGAGGCTGTTCACACTGGTCCTACGGTTTTTTATTATGTCATTGGTGGGGAGGAGTTACACGTGTGCCACAGCATGTGTGGAGGTCAGAGGACAGCTTATGAGTGAGTGGGCTCTCTCCTTCCAGCATGGACCCTGGGGTTCAAACTCATTCTCAGGCTTAGTGGCAAGTGCTTTTATCTGAGTCATCTGCCCAGCTCAAAATCCCCCCCACTACTCCAGACAGCGTTTCTCTGTGTAGCTCTGGCTGTCCTGGAACTCCTTCTATAGACCAGTCTGGCCTCGAACTCACAGAGATCCACGTCTGCCTTCCAGGTGCTGGGACCAAAGGCATGCAACCACTATCACCAGGCTCAGATAATTTTTGACTTAGGTCTGGAATCCACTAAGTAGGCTAGTACCGAGTGAGGTGTGGCCATGGTGGGGACAGAGTGACATGGTTCCTACCCCTGGGACAGGGCCCAGGTGTGAGCCTCCAGGAGTGTCAATGGTTGCTGTGGATTTAAGGCCTGTTTGTGTAATAATGTACATATTTTCCCAGTCCTCTGAGGAATGTCCTCTGTTAACATTAATGACTCCATGATAAGCAGACAGCATGGGTCCAAGAGCTGAGGGTGTGTCTATGAGTGAAATGGTAAACACTGGGACCTTCAGGACAGCCCTTAAGGCTGTGGGAAAGAGCTCCAAATACATGAGTTCAAAATATATATATATATATATATATATATACACACACACACACACACACACACACACACACACACATATATTCAACTATGCAAAATATAAGGACGCAATATGAATTGTCTAAGGGGCTTCACAGATCTAAACAGAGGCAGCTACAGAGGCAGCTTCACTATGAGCCAGCTTGTCAGAAAGATACAAAGGCAGGCAGATTCCTGAGTTCAAGGCCAGCCTGGTCTACAGAGTGAGTTCCAGGACAGCCAGGGCTACACAGAGAAACCCTGTCTCGAAAAACCAAAAAAAAAAAAAAGAATCGGAGTAAATGACTAGGTTGATATGTAAAATAAAAGACTGCACCTGTGTTCTGCAAGAGAAGAGCCGTCCAGAGAATTTTTTAGGATAAAAAGAGAGAACTGCTTGGAGGACAGACACAGAGAGATGCACACACAGACATAGAGACAGACAGACAGACAAGCAGGACATGGACAGAGAGATCTCTTAGAGTAGCAAGCAAGCAGAATACGACAGAGAAATCTCCAGAGAGAAAGCAGAACACAGGAGCAGACTGGGAAAGCGGCAGCAGGCAGAGCACAGCTCGGCAGCTCGGAGCCACGGCTTGGCTCCCAGTCGTTCTTTTCACCGCTCCTAGACATCTCTTCTCTCAGAACCCCTCTTCAAGCCGAGGCTGGTCCTGGACAGGCCAGCAGGCCAGTGAACTCCAGACATCCTCCTGTCTCCACCCTCCAGCACTGGTTTACAAACTTCAACTGTAATGGTTCTAGGGATGGAACAGGTCTTCATGCTCTACACAAGCACTTTACCCTTGGAGATAGCTCTGCAGCCCAAACTGGCTTCTTAGAGGGCTCCAGGCATGTGCCTGTATTCCTCATGGCTGGCATTGATGCCCTACTGTGTGCTAAGCCTCTGGCCCAACTTTTTAACTTGTTGGGAGGGAGAGATATCTGATCAACAGTTACAGGCCCAGCTGGTGGGTGTCCAGTGGGCTGAAGGATCTTGACTCTGGTGTTAAACAGAGTACACAGGGATTGAGAAGGCCAAAGACACCCCCAGTGCCAGTGCGGGCAGACACCCCATGCACAGCCTTGGCTAAGCCACTTCACCACCTGAACCTCAGCCTCTTCTTCAAAATGCTGACGATCACTGTATGTTACAGATTTCCAGCAGCATTGAAAGGTCATGTCCAGTTGTCCCCAGTGGGATCAGGGCTTGGTGCCAGCCTTCCCCATCAAGGAACCCATACTGCAGATTTGCACAGGACCCATGCACAGCCTTCCATAGGCCTTAAAAGTCTACATAACTTGGAATAGTGATGCAATGTTGAATCACTATTCCAAGGTGATTGCACTATTGCAATGCAAGGTGTCTAAGTGACACCTTGGGTCACTTAGGGAGACAAGAGAGGAGCCTCACATATTCAGTAAAGACGCATTTCACTTATTATTTAGATGAGGTCTCACTGTGTAGCCCTGTAACTCACTATGGAGACCAGGCTGGCTTCACACTCACAGAACTCTTCCTGCCTCTGCCTCTGGAGTGCTGGGATTAATGGTGTGGACCACTATGCCTGTCTCAAAAATTTTCTTCCAGTCAAGCTTTCATGTAGCCCAGGCTAATCTCAAACTCCAGGCAAGCCGAAGCTGGCTTTGGGCTCCTGACCCTCCCATCTCTGCTGCCCAAATGCTGGGGGATATACCACACTCCTGGGGGATATACCACACTCCTGGGGGATATGCCACACTCCTGGGGGATATACCACACTCCTGGGGGATATAACACACTCCTGGCTACAATGCAATCATTTTACATCCCCTCTCTCCCCTCTCTCTGTGTGCTCTATTGTGTGACTGTGGAGCATGGTGGACTGCCTGCATGTCTGTCCTCCACCTTGTTGAAGCAAGGTCTCTGCATTAGTGCTGCTGTGTAAGGCAGCAGCTACTCCCCTCCTTGTAGCTGCTCTGAGGACACACATGTGCACTAGTGCATCAGCTCTCTGTGGGCTCTGGGAAACTGAACTTAGGTCCTCTCAACCTTTTACTCACAGATGATCCAAAGCTTTCAGAAAAAAAAAAACAAACCAGTTTATTCCCGGAGCTGAGGACTGAACCTCAACACTTGGAAAAACACTTTTCATTGAATGCGACTGAAGGTGAGGTATGGACCCCAGGCTACTGAGGTGTATCACGTGATACGGCCTGGCATATGTGGGCCACCAAGTCTCTGCTGCAGTCTTTTAAAGTTATATCTGCTTATGAGTGTGTTAGCACATCTATGTGCAAGTCTGAGGACACCCTCCAGATACTGGTCCACAGCTCTCACCATGTGCGTCTTGGAAACAGAACTCGGTTGCTGGGCGTGACTGAAAGTTCTTTTACCCTCTTATCCACTGGGCCATCTCACCGGGTCCCTAAAGTGGTAGCAGTAATTCTATTATTATTAAGACAGCCAGCTCCCTCAGCTGGTTCCTGCAGGATTCAGCCCCTTAACCTCTTCAGCACAGTTCTTTGGCTGTGAGGACAGGGGTGGGGACTGAAGAGATGACGAATACCCAAGATACAGGTTCTATTAGTACCCAGGGGCAAAAGGTGGTGGCGGGAGGTATTCCTCGGGCAGCCAGCCCTGGTCTTCTGGCAAGTCCACAGACTCCTGGGCTGACAGGGCCCTCACTACCTTTCCACGCCAGGCTTTGACCCCTGAGAATGCCTCCTTCCAGCTGGTAGGTCTGGAGTCCCTGAAGGTGGCTTCTCTGCCTCTCAGGGCCTGGGGCTCTGCAGGGTTTTGGAGAGAGGTGGTGGCTGCACAGGGGTCCTGGGAGTGGCTAGAACTGTCCCAGCTGAATGCTCGAGTCACAGGGCTGTGGTGCTGCTGTGCCACACGCCTGGCATCCCCCAACAGGTTCATGGCTGACAGGTGTGAAGTGAGTCGCTGTTTCACCCTCCGGCTGGTCTGAGGTAAGGACCTCAGGTTCTTCCACAGTTTCTGTCCAGACTCCTCAAAAAGAGCTTTTGGGGAGCAGGAAGCCGATGCGAATTCTCCTTCAGTTGTTGTGGATGGCTTCCTTTCAGAAATCTGGAACAGAGACAGGGAGGCCTGAGGCCCAGCTGTTTAACAAAGCTCCAGGCTGCCTCAGAACGCCATCTCAGAACCCTGGAGCTTCTAAGCACCACCCTTGGCCCATCTGCCCATCTCTATGCATGATTTTCCCACCTGGCCTGAGGTTTGGGATGTTTTCTCAAGAGACACAGTTGGGCTGTGGGTATGGCTCAATGAACTTACCCAACATGCTTTTGGGGAAGGTGTCTGTTATCAGCATCTCCCACCCTTCTCATGTGGGGATAGGGTAGGGTCACTCAGTGCCCCCTGAGGCCCCTACCCACAATGGTCCATATACTGCCTTCTGTTGCTCTGTTCTGCAGACACACAGAACTCCAGAACCTTTGCACATGTTCCCTCATTCCCAGAGATGCTCTTCCTGCATCTCTGTCTGGTGTGGCCCCTCATCCTCATAGCCCAGCTCCTTGAAAACTTCTCCCGGATGCTTTCTCGGACTTGTATCCAAACATATATCCAGAATACCAGCTGGCTCCACCTTCACTGCTGTCAGAACTTTCCACCACACAGGAAGTACAGCAAGTACTTCATCCTAAGGGTCATCCAAAGGCCCCGCTAGCCTCAGGGAGCCACACACACATATCCGCCACTGATTCACCAATCTAGACTGAAGATTAATTGGTAAGCTCCTTCAATAAGCTGGTCCTTTAATTCCAACATTCAGGAGGCTGAGGCAGGAGGATCTCTGTAAGTCTGAAGCCAGCCTGGACTACATAGGGAGTTCAGGCCAGACAGGGCTACATAGTGAGGCCTGTCTCAAGAGAAACAAACAAAAAATATGTCAGGTTTTCTTGGAGGAGGTGAAGACAGCAGTGCAGAAAAAGCCACCTGGACTGCAAATCTGGGTGGGAAAGACAGAAAGGAGCTGTATACACCCAGAACAAACAAGACCCTCTCAATTCGGAAGTTGTTCTCTGCTACAGGGTGATGTGTGGCGGTGGAAGGGGAAGGGGGACACAGGACAATGGGGACTCTAGATCCAGGGACTAGGGAGGAGACACCTGAATAGGGGTTCTACAAGAAAAAGTCAGGCTAGTGCAATGGCCCTGAGGAGGAAAGGCCTAGAATAGAACAAAAAGGTTGGCTTTTGAGTCTGAACAGAAGAGGCTGCTGCCGGGTGGGGACCTGAAGTTGCAGACTTAGTGGGTGCTTCTGGAGGGGCTGGGATTGAACCCAGAGCCTTAGGGTACACCGGACAAGGACCCCACTACTGAGCTACACAAACCTGGTGACTGAAAGGTAGAATCTTATCTCAGAGTCTAGAAATCACTGGATTTTTTTTAATTACCTAGCTACAGAAGAATTCTTTCCTTCCTTTCTTTTCTTTTCTTTTCTTTCCTTCTCTCTCTCTCTCTCTCTCTCTCTCTCTCTCTTTCTTTCTTTCTTTTTGGTTTTTCGAGACAGGGTTTCTCTGTGTAGCCCTGGCTTTCCTGGAACTCACTCTGTAGACCAGGCTGGCCTCGAACTCAGAAATCTGCCTGCCTCTGCCTCCCAAGTGCTGGGGTTAAAGGCATGCACCACCACTGCCCGGCAAGAGAACTCTTTCTAGATAGAAAGGGCCTGATCTAGCAGCATCTGTTTCTGCCTGGCCCCAAGCCAAGGTGAAGGTGTTCAGGGCCTACCTCCTCAGGTGGGCAGGAAGAAGGCCTTTGAACTTCCGTTCTCAGAACTTGGCTTTCAGTATCCTGAATCAGGGCATTCGAGTATAGGAAGAGATCTTCGTAGTCCACGTTTGCTGGATCTTCCTGCAAAATGTGGAAGAGTCATAGCACTCAGATCCAGCATTGAGAATGGCTGTGGAGGGCATCCTGGGGTGGGGAGCCGTCTACAGAGCTCTGAACTCAGGCCATGCCCACAAGTCTCAGAAGGAAGTGCCCCATCTACCATTCTCAGACCGTAGCCGTCTGAGGAAAGAGCTCCTCCCACAGCAGGTTTAGACCAAACCAGAAGCTGAAAGAGCCCAGCTCACATCAGTAGGCCACGCCCAGCAGCCGAGGACAGCCATTCCTGCAGATGAGCCCTTGTGAGGACCATGCAGGGGGCTGCAGGGCCAGAAGGTTGTTGGGCAGTTGGGAGTGGCCTGGGTCTAGACCTCTGGCACTCCCTTGCCACTGGCTGGGGTCCCCTTGCCCCCACCTGCCCGCAGGCCTGGGTCAGCAGATCCCCGAATGGTCGAATAGGATTTTGTTGGTGGAAGGTGATCAGGGCGTCTAGAGAGGCGTGGGTAACGTGGTCCCCAGCAAAGGCGAAAGTCCCATCTTCTGAAAGCTTCACCATGAAGTGACGGCAGCAGGTCTGGGCTCTGTGGAGACACTGCTGGGGTTGGGACGCTGCCCTGTGCACCATCCTCTCAGTGCAGCTCCTGTGCCTCAGTTTCCCCAGTCACCACATAAGGTTTCTAAGGCCCGTTGCAGAAGTTCTTGGGTGGATGAAATAAGCAGATATAAGCTAATCGTGGCGGTGCCTGCCTGTCATCCAGCGCTGGGGAGACTGAGGGCAAGAGGATGGAGGCTTGGAGGCCAGCTTGAGCTACACAGAGAGATTCTGTCTCAATTAAAACAGTAGTAGCAAAATGATAGTAATCCTTTCATTTTGAAGACACCATCTCATGTAGTCCAGGCTAAACTTAAACTTAACATGTAGCCAAGGATAACCTTGAATTCCAGATCCTTCTGCCTCAGCTTTCACTGTGCTGGGTTAACAGCTGTGCATTCACATACTACATAGAAAGTTCAAGGTCAGCCTGGTTTGAGACCCTCTTCCAAAATAGGCAGGTAGAAAGATGGAAGGAATGAAGGAAGGAAGGAGAGAAAGGAAGAAGGAACATGGGAGAGATGGAGGGAGGAAAGGAAAAAAGAAAAGAGAGAGGAAGGCTTTACCTTGAATGTTCTTTTTTTTTTTAGGTTTTTTTTTTCGAGACAGGGTTTCTCTGGGTAGCCCTGGCTGTCCTGGAACTCACTCTGTAGACCAGGCTGGCCTCGAACTCAGAAATCTGCCTGCCTCTGCCTCCCGAGTGCTGGGATTAAAGGCGTGCACCACCACTGCCTGGCTACCTTTAATGTTCTAAGAAGACAGAATCAAGCTTGGGGCCCAAGGAGCAGCCCTGGCTTCCCAGATCCAGACTAACTTGAAGGTGAAGGATGGAGGAGGCAGGGACCACCCTCAGATTTCTATCTGCCTCCTTCCTCAGACACAAATCTCAGGTCCACCCCAGTGTTCTAGCCAGGTCTGCAGATGTGAGCAGACCTCTCATGCATGGGGAGCACCTTTACCCTCTCCCAGGAGCCTCAGTCTAGCCTCCCCGTAGCCTTACTTGTAAGAAAGGGTGTAGCCCACATGGCTGTGGCTGACTCGGATAAGAAAGGTCCCCAGGGGTTGTGACTTCAACAGGTTCTCAGCAGCTCTGGAGGCACAAAGGAAGACTGGATGGGTATGGAGGCAAGCAAGCATGGGGGATAGCTTAGCAACCCAGGGTTTCATTTGGCTCTGACTATGCACATGACCCTCTGATAGTGCTGTGATTGGCAGCCTGGCTCTCTCACCTCGCTCTGTGTGCTCACGTGCACCCTCCTTCTTCCCTCAGAGCAATGCACACAGCAACCATGGACTTCCATGTGTACATCTCTCTTTTTAAATCAGGGAAGTTTCCTCACCCCTAAAAACAGTCAAATTTAGTTTCTATTTGTATTCCCAATGTGTATCTAAGACAAAGAACTAAAGAGCTGATCCAGGACTAGCCAGATGGCTCAGAGCGTAAAGAGACTTGAAGCCAAGTTTGTCTGCCTGAACACTGGAAGTCTGAGGCACTCACATGGTAGAAGGAGAGAACAGATTTTCACAAGTTATCTTCTAACCTTCATACACATACTAAAGAAATAAAACATAATAAAAATGTAAATATCTTGTTACAAACAAAGAAAAAGTCTGACCCAGCCTCAGCTGCTCTTGGGTAGATGGTCAGGCAAATGGTGGGTGTCCTTCAAAAGGGCTTTTGGGCGAATCCTTCATTTCTCATCTTATACCTGTGCATAACTGGGCATGCATATGACTAGAATCAGGTACATTATAGTACAGACCTATAAAATCAAGCATGTGAATCAAAACAGAACCACTCACAGTAGATCCCCTAGTAACTAAATTCCTCCTCTTAGAATGCAGACTTTTGGTCCTAGCACTTCAGAGGCAGGTGGGTCTCTGAGTTCAAGGTCAGCTTGATCTATAGAGAAAGTTCAAAGACAGCCAAGGCTACACAGAGAAACCTTGTGTCTAAAACAAAACAAACAAAAACCACACAAACAATTCTCCCCAAACAAAATGTTCACCACCATGCCTGGACTTCAGCTTTTCTTCACCTAGAACTTGCTCTGTCCCAGGCTGGCCTTGAACGCAGAGATCTGCTTCCCTTAGTCTCCTGGGATTAAAGGTGTGTACAATAACCTGGGCCAAAGCATTTTATGGCCATTATTCATGGCCAAGGTCTGGATTGAAAGTCTGTGCTTTCCATCCTCAAGATCTGGATCACAAGTGTGCCCTCCATTTCTGGATTGATTAAAAGTCCAAATGAAAACAATAACCAGGTAATAAAGCCTAACATGGTATAACTATTCTTTGTTCAACTGCAAACACATAAACAATAAGCTTAGCTAGGTGGGATCCTGTCCTGAGGTCACCGTTTCCTTAATCTGTTTATCTCCTTGAACATGGGATTCAGCTCCATTTCACTTCCTGGTACCCCTTTATTCTTTGAACCATACATTTTATACTTTTCTTTCAAAGGTTGCTATGCTTAATCAAAACACTCTTCATGAGACTGAACCACAGGATAAAGTCTAAACTAGGCTTTTTGAGACTTCCTTTCTCAATGCAATACATCTGAATCTCTTCACCTTAGTCTCAGGCAGGATCCCTGAAAAGGGGCAAGAAGCAGCCACATTCTTTACCAAAACATTGTAAGAATGATCTCTAGGAAACATACTAAAATTCCTCCCCTCTGGGGCTGGAGAGATGGCTCAGTGGTTAAGAGCACTGACTGCTCTTCCAGAGGTCCTGAGTTCAATTTCCAGCACCCACATGGTGGATCTAAAACCTTCTGTAATGGGATCTGATGCCCTCTTCTGAAGACAGAGCACTTATAAAATAAAGCACATAAAATAAATACATTTAAAAATTCCTCTCCTTGGCCGGGCAGTGGTAGTGCATGCCTTTAGTCCCAGCACTTGGGAGGCAGAGGCAGGCGGATTTCTGAGTTCGAGGCCAGCCTGGTCTACAGAGTGAGTTCCAGGACAGCCAGGGCTATACAGAGAAACCCTGTCTCGAAAAAAAAAAAAATTTCCTCTCCTCTGAAATTTCTCCAGTCAGGCACCAATATTGTCTGTATTTCTTCTAGGATGGCCCATTATGTCCCACTTAAAGCATTCCTCTGCTTTCTAAATTCAAAGTCCCAAAATCCACATTCCTCTGAACAAAAACATAGGCCTAACACAGCAATATCCCAGTCCTTGGTACCAACTTCTGACACTTAGCATTCTGTCTAGACTCCACCTCCTCAGTTACCTGGCAACATCCAGGTATGCTCCTCCCCACCGTTACCTAGCAACCACCAGGTAGACCTGGCCCACTATAAAAGGGGCTGCTTGCCCCCTCCTCTCTCTCTTGCTCTCTTGATCCCTCTGTCCTCTCTCCCCTTTCCCTTCCCCTCTCTCCACATGGTCATGGCCAGCCTCTACTTTTCTACTCTCTGCCTCTCTCTGCCTCTACTACCCTCTTAACTCCCTCCCCATGCCTTGAATAAACTCTATTCTGTACTATGCGGAGTGGTTGGTCCCTCAGGGGATAGGGATGCCTTGGCATGGGCCCACTGAGACACTCCCTTCCCCCATACCTCACCACACACCCACAGAGCATATCCTATATCTCTTTATCTTTTTATAAACACATCAGTCATAGTTAGGGTTTCCATTGCTGTGAACAGACACCATGACCAAGGCAACTCTTAAAAAAGGCAACATTTAACTGGGGCTGGCTTACACTTTCAGAGGTTCAGTGCATTATCATCATGGTGAGAAGCATGGCAGCATCCAGGCTGGCATGTCACCACTGGAGGAGCTGAGCTCTTTATATGTTGTTTTGAAGGCAAACAAGAGAAGACTGTATTCCAGGAAGCTAGGAGGAAGATCTCAAAGCCTACCCCCACAGTGACACACTTCTTTCAACAAGGCCACACCTCCTAATATTGCCACTCCCTGGGCCAAGCACAAAACAAAACTAAACAAGAAAGGAAATGAAAAGAATTCTTAAACATTTTGATTCACGTGGCTTACTGCCAGTCTCTTAATTTTTATTACATTTAATGTATTTGTCCTGTTTGCACAGGCAGATGTGCTGACACAGTCAGAAGTCAGAGACAGCCTACAGAGGCGGTTTTCTCCTTCTGCCATGTGGGTTGTCAAGTTTGGCTACAGGTGAGAGGAGTAAGAGAGGCTGACTCCATGGCAGGCTTCAGACTGGCAGTTAGGAGACTAGGCCTAAGAACTGGGCAAGTTCAGGCAGGCCCAGGCAAGTGAATTACTAACAGGAAAAGCCCCAGGCTCCAGCCTTCACACCTCCATAATGGATCTGGAACACCTAGAGATAGAGCTCACCTACCCCAGAATTCCTCAGCAATAGCGTAGCCCTCACACCTCGACAATGACTTCCGCATGCTTAGAGATACGGTAAGATAAAGTTCATCTACCCTGGAATTCCAACGTGCTTTCAGTTGGGCCTGTGAGCTCACTCTGGGGTGTCTCTAGCTTGGTAATGGGAGACCCCAGCATGCTGGACTTCTGCAGAATAAAACACTTTTTGTGTGTATATACTTTCTGAGTCTGGGTGTCATTCTTCGGTGAACCATGGACCCTTACACAGGCACCTTTATCCCCAAGCCATGTTGCTGGCCCTCCTGTTGGTCCTGGCTCTCTCTAACAGTATTGTATCTTTGCTCATAACTAGATCATTCTGCAGCTTTTGCACATCCACATGAGCCTTTGGGAACACATGACTGTGCCCCGATTTCCAGGATTGAGACCCTGGAGCTTGGAAGCCTGCACTTGCAGGTTGTCTCTTTCCTTTTTTGGGGAAAGAGTCTCATGTAGCCCAGGCTGGCCTCACACTCACTGTACAGCTGAGAACGATGACTTTGAGCTTCTGCCCTCCATCTGAGTGCTGGGACGACAGTATGGCTGGTTTATGCGGAGTGAGAAAAGAGCTTGGGGCTTTGTGTATGCCAGGCAAGCACTCTTGAGTTACAAGCACTATATTAACTAAGCTACAAGCACTTTACCAATTGAGCCATAGCCACAGCCTCTGAATGAACAAATAATACCCAAGTCTTTCTCGGTGGTTTGAAGTCTGTTCAAGGAAGGTGTCACTGGGGGCTTCCTGCAGTAGATCTCCTCCCACAGCCCCTGCCTGCCTGTCCTAGGTCTGAGACCCTCGTAGGTGGAGCACAGTATCCCAAATGAAAAAGCAGGGGCTGTGGTCTCATGCACTGAGTCCAGAGCCCAGCCATGCTATGCATCTGCTGTGTGACCTCAGTCGGTGTCTATCTCTTCCTGATCTCAGCTTCTCATGCCCTGGAGCTAATCTGAGATTGCTGTGAACATGGGGCCTGCTGCCTGATTGCTCACTCAATTGTTCACTGTGGTTAGGGGGAAGGACCAGGAAGCAGGATCTGGGTAGGATGGGGTTGTACTACATCTTACTCTCGGGAGATGGTGCCATGGAACCACTCGGGAATCCCGGATTGGGAAAACAGGTCCGCCTGGGTGTGCACAAACCAGTCCAGCCGAGGGGGTAGTGGTGGGGGCAGTCTCCTGACTTCTGCCATGACATCCAGAGAAGGTGGTCACCTGGGGGGAGGAGGGAGAGGTGGGTATCTCTTCACTGTAATATTACAGCCCCTGGTGCCTCCTGCTGGGCGCCTTCCAGGTGGCCAGAGCAAGGGCAATTCCTGTGGACACAGACTTGCTTCCTGGTGACTATTATGTAGTAGGTGTTGGTATTCAGAGCCAGCTTGGCAAACCAGCTCCAAACTCAAGAATGTCACACATAGGTGACATCTGTTGCCATGACAACCCTGCATACCTTCTTGGAGCCCACTCCTCACACTCACCTGGGAACCACCTAAGGCACAGCCTAGATAAAAAGTGAACCTTTCCCCACCTTCCACCCTTCTCCCCTTCTTTTCTCTCTCCCCGCTTTGTCCCTGTTCTTTCCTAACAAAACCTCTGCCATGCAGAACTGCTTTGGCCTGGTGTGGTCTATCAGGACAGGAGCTGCCAATCCAACACAACAGCAGGCACTGCCATTGGGGCCAGAGTGAGTGTGAAGGAGGAATCAGGTGTCTTCCTCTATAGCTCTGAACCATGTTGCTTGTTTGGTTTTACATCTATCTATCTATCTATCTATCTATCTTCTATCTTCTATCTATCATCTATCTATCTATCATCTATCTATCTATCTATCTATCTATCATCTATCTATCTAT
This sequence comes from Grammomys surdaster, assembly GCF_004785775.1. Classification (NCBI taxonomy): domain Eukaryota; kingdom Metazoa; phylum Chordata; class Mammalia; order Rodentia; family Muridae; genus Grammomys; species Grammomys surdaster. Next base: position 1,077,918 of record NW_021620509.1, read on the forward strand.
CTATCTTCTATCTATCATCTATCTATCTATCTATCATCTATCTATCTATCTATCTTCTATCTATCATCTATCTATCTATCTATCATCTATCTATCATCTATCTATCTATCATCTATCTATCTATCTATCTATCTTCTATCATCTATCTATCTATCATCTATCTATCTATCATCTATCTATCTATATCTATCTATCTATATCTATCTATCTATCTATCATCTATCTATCATCTATCTATCTATCACCTATCTATCTATCATCTATCTATCTATCTATCATCTATCTATCTATAATCTATCTATCTATCCATCCATACATACATACATACATTTGTCACCCATTGTGTGTGTGTGTGTGTGTGTGTGTGTGTGTGTGTGTGTAGGTGCCTTCAGATGCCAGAAGGTGGTTCTGGATCCCCTGGAGCTGTAGTTACAGGTGGCTGTGAGCTGGGGACTGAGCTGAGATTCTCTAGAAAGAACATCAAATGCCCTTAAATGGCTGAGACATCTCTTCCCAGACAGGGTCTGTTACTGAACCTGCAGCTGCTCACAGAATTCCAGGCTCCTCCTGTCTCCCAGAGCCCCACCCTGTGCTGGCTGGGTGTCTGTTTTGTTCTGTTGTCTCCATGCTTGCTGAAAGGCGAACTTGAGCTCAGACTCTCAAGCTCACACGGGAAGTATTTCACTGACTGAGTGGGTTTTGGCTTGGTTTGAGACAGGCTAGCCTGAAACTCACTGTGTAGCCAAGGCTGGTGGCCCAATCCTGCCTATACTTCCCTGGATGACAGCTGCTTTTGTGCACTGTTAATTCATACTCATGCTAGTACTGCTAGGCTTTGGGACACAGAGCTGGAGAAGTTACATAGGCCTAAAATACAAAATAGTATTAAGTTTTAAGTTGAAGAAAAACCAGATGAAAGACTGTAAGGAGCCGGCCCTTAAACAGGACCAGCTCCATTTTGTAATAGGAAACTTGTAGAGACTAGTCTGGTACTTGTAAAGACAAGTCTGGAAATGAAGCTGTGCTGAGATAACCAGACACGAGTGGTTATCTGCCATGCACGTTAGGAGTAACGCCAAATCCGACATAAAAGAGGAGCCCTGTCAGAGCACTTCATCACACTTGTAGCCATGACTGGCCAATGTGATCCTCCGGACAAAGCCTCCTCAGCACCTGGTCATCAAAGAGTTAACTGAGAGACCAACACCTCCAGCTTCTTCATGGTCAAGCACCCTAAGAGGTCAAATTATCTGGAAGCCACAGCCTGACCCCACCTTCCCAGACTCCGGACTTGTAACCCAAAACCATCAAAAGGACCCAGGTCCTATAATCCATGAATGAATGATGTGTTTATTGCTATGCTTATTTCTTTGGTAATTAACAACTTGTTATGTGTGTTAATTGTGCATATTGTCAGAGGCAACCTATAGGAAATGTGACAATATCTTGTTGTAGCAATAACCTTAGCATTTGTGTTTGTGTTTGCTTGCTGTGCATTATCATTAAAGAAGTAACTGAATCCCACAACCTCTGTCTCTTGGTGTACTCTCTCTTCCCTCTTGAGGAGCTGATGATCTCACAGTCAAATCCAGTATACGATCCCTGAGAGGAGCAGGATCTGTCGCTCCTCTCTCGCCGGGGAATTCAAATCCCTTATCCATAGCCTGCTCATAACAGATAAGAGTCCCTGCTCGAAACAAAGATCTTCCCTATGGCTTCTCAGTCACTCTTCGTTCAGTCCCTATGGCTTCTCAGTCACTTTTCATTCAGTCCCTATGGCTTCTCAGTCACTCTTCATTCAGTCCCTATGGCTTCTCAGTCACTCTTCATTCAGCCCCTATGGCTTCATTCAGTCCCTATGGTTTCATTCAGTCCCTATGGCTTCTCAGTCCCTGGACTTGAGCTTTGAAGTCCCTACCTCCAGCCCCTGGGCTTTGGAGAAAGCCTTTGGCACATCAGGGAGGGGTCTGTTGACAAAGGGTGGCTGATGCTGACTTCACAGAGAACAAACACATTCCCTCAGGGTTGTGGCCTCAGAGGAGAGTCATTTATTGAATCCACTTATGAACACTTGATAACCAAGCTCACACTATCTCTGTTCTGTCCCCTAGCCTTCCTGGTCTTCTCTCTCTGTCTGTCTCTCTGTCTGTCTCTCTGTCTGTCTCTGTCTGTCTCTCTCTCTGTCTGTCTGTCTGTCTCTCTCTCTGCCTCTCTCTCTCTCTCTCTCTCTCTCTCTCTCTCTCTCTCTCTCTCTCTCTCTCTCTGTCTCTCTCTCTCTGCAAGAGTTCCACAGAAGTGAACAATCTTTGTCTAGTTCTGTCTTTTCAGGCTGGGATCTCCCCAGGATAAGGCCTGGGGTGGCAGGTATCAAAGAGTCTGGAATTAGAGGCAGATGGTGGTCTGGCTTCAAATTCTACCTTACACCGTTGCTGTGTGATGAAGTCACAAACTTAACCTCTCTGACAGAAGCCTTAACTTCTGTCATTAAGAGTCATTAAGGGAATGGCTGGGACAGAGTATTATATATATAGTCAATACATTATACATCATGTAAACAGTTTTTTTTTTGTTTTGTTTTTTTTCGAGACAGGGTTTCTCTGTGTAGTCCTGGCTGTCCTGGAACTCACTCTGTAGACCAGGCTGGCCTCGAACTCAGAAATCTGCCTGTCTCTGCCTCCCCAGTGCTGGGATAACAGGCCTATTCTACCAAGCCCAGTTTACACTATGCTGGAATATACTCCAGGCTATTGCTATACACCTGTAATCTGGCATTTTGGAGGCAGAGGCAGGTTTACCAGGAGTTCAAAGCTGGCTAGGGATACACAGGGAGATTCTGAATTAAAAATGAAAGCCAGACGTAGTGGTGCACCTCTGCCATCTTAGTATTTACAGGTGGAGACAGAAGGGTCAGAAATTTCTAGGCCAATCTCAAAAAAAAAAAAAAAAGGCGCTGATTTTTTTTTTTTTTTTTTTTTTTTTTGGTTTTTCGAGACAGGGTTTCTCTGTGTAGCCCCAGCTATCCTGGAACTCACTCTGTAGACCAGGCTAGCCTCGAACTCAGAAATCCACCTGCCTCTGCCTCCCAAGTGCTGGGATTAAAGGCGTGCACCACCACTGCCCGGTGAATTTTTTTTCTATTACTTGGTTTTTATTTATATAATTGCTTATAGTTTTTTATTTTAATTTTTATTAATGTGTATGTGTGTGCCTCTCTGTGTGTGAGACTATGTGTGAGTATAATAGCCATGTGTGTGCAGGTACCACTGGAGGCCAAGAGAGAGCACTGGATGCTCAGAGATGGATGTACAGGGGCTGTAAGCTTATACAGGTGCTGGGAACTGAAGTCAGCAGGCGCGCTGGAGAGCAGTGTGCACTCCTAACTGCTGACTTTCTAGCCTCATTCTAATAGTTAAAATTTTTGAGTGTGTAGGGGGGGTGTCCATGTGTACAGACATATGTGTGTGTTTGTTATGTGTAGGCCTGAAGCTGACATAAGTGTCTTTCTCACTCACACATGTGTATGCAGCTGTGTGTGTCGGCCTGCAGCTGACATCTGTGTCTTCCTCACGCACTCTCCACCGTATGGATTGAAGCAGAATCTTTGAATGAACCGGGAGCTGGCAGCCTTGCCGACTGTGATTGGATGGCTTCCCTAGGAAGGTCTCCCTCCACCTCCCTCCACCTCCCACACTCTGGGATGACAGCTGCCCATCCTGCCTGCCAGGCTTTTACATGAGTTCTAGGGATCTGAATTCAGGTCCTTAAGATCCTCTGCCAAGTGCTTTATCTTCTGAGCCATCTTGCCAGCCCTCAACTTTTTACTTTCTCATTATTTCTCTTTTTCTCCTTTCTTCCTTCCTTCCTTTCCTCCTCCTCCTCTTCTTCCTCCTCCTCCTCTTTCTCCTCCTCCTTCTCCTCCTTCTTCTTTTTTGTCTTTGTTTTCTTCAAAACAGGTTTTCTTTGTAGAGCCCTGGCTGTACTGGAACTCCCTCTAAAGACCAGGCTGGCCTCAATCTCAGAGATCCTCCTGCCTCTGGAGTGCACCCCCTCCCCCCAGTTTACTTCCCTTTTTTATTTCATTATTCACTGTGCTTCACAGGTGAAGACAGACAGACAGACACTTGCCTCAGTGCTCCACTTCTGACAGTGTTCAAGCAGATTGGAGTCTAGGCCTCCAGGAGTGCCACAGGCAATCCTGTCCAGGCTGTCACCTACCAACACATCCCAGAATGTGTAACCATCATGAAGCAGATACATCTGTCTCTGTAAAGTACAGCTGAACCCAGACACACGCTAGCGCAGGAAGTTTATTCTCTTCCTACCTCAGAATACTCCTACAAGTCTTTCAAGACTCAGTACAAATGTCCCTTCCTCCAGCCAGCCTCCTCGCCTCCCCTGCTCAAACAAACCCTGGCCATATTCCCTTCCCTCTCCCTGAGCTTCCCAGTTAACGTCCTTCCTATGGCAGCTCTAGTAGGACCCCATCGGGCTGAAGGGTCTTGATCTGTCCCTGCCTTCCCCTCGTGGTTTTCTTGGGACACCCGGTTTCTGTGAATCAGGTCTCACTATGTAACTGAAGCTAGCTAGTCTCAAACTTGTAATACAGCCTGCCTTGGCCTCTAGAGCGCTGGAATGACACGTGTGGATAGCCATGCCGGAGTTCAGAGCTTGCAATGCTTCCCTCCTCTGGTAAACCCTTCTCTCATCTCCTAGCACCACCCCACCCAGTCCTGGAGCCCCAGAGGCTCTGCAGCTGGGGCACACTGGGATGCAGGGATGCAGGGATGCAGGGATGCAGGATGCATACCTTGGACAGGCTGGGCTGTGGGCTGTGTTCCGAAGGGCTCTCGAGCTGCCGCTGGAGTCTAAGTTTCGGTTCAGGGTCTACTCGTCAGAGGGGCAGGGCCGGCAGCCTCAGGCAGTTCCTGTTTCCTCCAGCAGGTGAACAGGGCGGGACCAGAATAACGCCCAAGGCTGTAGCTGTTCCTGCCAAGCCTTTGCTCAGTACCTCCTCTACCAGCTCTATGGAACCGCTGAGACAACTGCCACCCTTCTTCCCAATATGGATGATATCTTCTAGTTGTTTTTTTTTTCTTGAGACACAGTTTTATGCACTTCAAGTTGGGATACTGAAGATCTTGAACTCTGCCTTGACCTCCTGAGTGCTGGCAGGCCTGTGCCATCATGCCAAGAACCAGTGATAAGCAAACACTCTGACTGAGCTACAAGCACTTTACTTACTGAGCTATAAGCACTCTACCTACTGAGCTACATCCCCAGCCTCTTACAGCAGCCTTGAAGTAGTCATAGGTCAAGAAATGATTATCAGAGAGTGAAAGGTGTAAGTAGAAGAGGCTGCTGGTGTGGGGGGGGGGGCGAGGGAGATAGGGTACAGGAACAGTGTGCAAACAGGGAATAGCATGTGCAAATGTCCTGAGGTTGGAAAGAGACATAAAGGACAGACTCGCTGCACACATAGCACCTATCATGCCTTTCTTTGCAAAACACATTTGAAATGACATTCTACAATCATGTTGCCCTCTAGGCCAACATCAAGGCATGATAGCTTGGGTTTGTAGTTGCAGCACTCAGAAGCCTGAGGCAGGAGGGTTTAGGGTTCCAGGCTAGCCTGGGATACATAGGGATGTTCAAACTCAAAATCAAACAAAAACCAAAGCAAGAAAGCAAAACTGGAGTAAACCATAGAGTTCTATTTTCATCTATTTTATTCCTTTTTTCTTTCCCCTTCTGTTTTTTGTTTATTTTTCTAAACCAGGATCTCACAGCATGCTGGCTGGCCTGGAATCCACTACATCGCTGAGAATGATGCTGAAACTCTGCGTTTCCTGCTTCTACCTCCTGGGCGCTGGAGTCATAGGTGTGCCCATACTTTCTGTGGTACTGCGATGGGATCCAGGACTTCTTTCACTAGGTGAGTACCCTGCCAACTGAGCTGCAGACCCAGTCCATGCCTGACTTTTCTTCTGACTTTAAAATGAAAACCATAGGCTCTTATGATAGACCCACTCAAGGGCCCAAGAGTTCTGCTGAGTCAGCACATCCGGGCAAGTTATTGTGACTTAATGCAGTGACATGCCTAAGCTCAGGGTGAGATGTGCTTTCACTGGCTGGGCCAACTTCAGAGAACTCCTTGACCTCTCCAATCCTCCTTACACTTTGTTGCACATGGCTGGTCCTGTGGGGGTTATCCTGTACAAGTGGTCAGTCTTAGAGAACACGAGATGCTTTGCCTTGGTTCTTTGTCCACCCCATTTCTTCTGAGCAGCTTGTGGGCTGTGGTCCTCTAGACTAACATCTTCCTGTTAGTCGGTCAAAGTAGAATTCCCCCACCCTCATGTCTGTGGTTCACAGATGGACACAGCCACAGCCCCCAAAGGAAGTGAAAGGAAAACTATCCTCAGGACCCTCAAGACCACGTTCTCAGCACAAAGATTTATTTACTCCAGAGGGACAGAGGGCAGGGATAAGGGACAAAGACAGGAAGCAGAGGAAGAATGGAAGAGAAACAAAGGAGAGGCAAGGGAGGGGGTGAGGGGTATTTGTCCAGGAAGGAGACAAAGTCTTGCCTCTGGATAGAGGAGAGTGATATGGCTCACAGGCATACGTCGGTTCATAAAGGGGAAACCCTGTCTTAGGATGAGGTGTTTAATTTTAATTGGGTGTGTTAGCTAGGTGAGCCAAAGGGGGCTTTTGATTGCTGGACTTCATACTTTGAACTTGGTAGTCAGCCTCAGGAGGAGGAAGTGGCCAAATAAGGGAACAGATCTTGGGGGTTGGGGGGGGGGGCTTGCTTTAGGAAAGTAATCTAATGGAACTTTTAGCAAGACAAAAAGGTATGTGGGAGAAGGGCCAGGCCTGCCAGAGCCATGCTCCCCATGCTGGAGCTGGGCAGAGCCCCTTCAAGAGGGAAGGGGATAGTGGTGGCCACCAAGGCAGGGGAAACAGGGACACTTGATGGAAGATAACAGGGTGGGGTGCAGCGACACCTGAGGTGCCTCTCCCTCCAAGTCAGCTTCTTCCATTGACATCATAGGCTGAGCTTCAGTGGACAGCCTTTATGGTATATGGCTACAGCTGAGCTGTATCAGCTTGGTCCAGACTCCAGGGACAAGGGCGGGGGTCCAGGGACTGGGTAGGGGTCCCATTTCACTCTTCTTTCTGCACAGGGCACCTGTTTCTCCTCTTTCCTTTGTTCATTTTACAAACACTGACTGGCACCAGTTCTGTGCAGGTACCACACTAGATGCCAAGGCTGGAGTAGAAGGAACGACGGGGTACCTCTCATCTATGAACTTTGAGAGGCTGAGGCAGGAAGGAGGCTACATATGGACCAGTCTGGGCTATACCCTATCTCAAAAGGTGTGTGTGTAAGGAGTGAGCACAGCTCAAGGGGTAAAGGGACTTACTGCCAAGCATGATGCCCTGAGTTGAGTTTGATCCCCAGGAATCACAAAGTGACTCCTGACAAGCTGTCCTCTGACCACTGAAAACACACACACGCACATGCACACACACACACACACACAGAGAGAGAGAGAGAGAGAGAGAGAGAGAGAGAGAGAGAGAGAGAGAGAGAGAGAGAATACATTTTTTTAAGTTAAAAAATAAAGAAGTCAATAAAGAAGTCCAGCCTGGTCTACAGAGTGAGTTAGTTCCAGGACAGCCAGGGCTACACAGAGAAACCCTGTCTTGAAAAACCAAAAAAAAAAAAAAAAAAATCTACTACTTCAACATTATCACACTGGACTTGAGCTGTGAGCCCAAGAACCCTGGAAGGACACACAAAACATAACACCACACCCTGGAATATTACTCAACAATGAAAATGAAGGAAGTTCTGCCCCATGCTATAACTTGTATAAACTAAAAACTTGCTACTGCTGGGTATGATAGGCCTCACCTTTAATGTCAGCACATAGGTAGCAGAGGTAGGTAGATCTCAGTGAGTTCAAGGCCAGAGTGCTCTACATATCAAGTACAGGCTAGCTGGGGCTACATAAGGAGACGCTGTCTCAACAAAAGAAACCAGCAGAAGCTGTTGCTGAGCAACAGCAGCCAGGCACAGAAGGGTGTGTGTAATTACACTGGCACACAGCGAGGCAGGCAAATCTATAGACAGGAAATAACAGGCTGCCAGGAGCAGCTCACCAAGGGCAACAGGCATGAATGTGGTACAGTCACACATGCAGGGAAAACAAACACATAAAAATAAACTTAAAAGGCCTCTTCCAAACCCATAAGTAGCTCTCACTGGTCTCGGCTCCTGTCACAACTTCCCCAGTACTGGGAACAGCCTAACGATCTGCAACTTAATGCCCTTTCTATCTTGGATTATCTTCCTTATCACTCTATTATGTTGAGAAAAACATCTCTGCTCAGACTCAAGTAAAAATTTCTGGTTTCTTTGAAAACTCAGTTATATCAAATGATGTTTTGCTGAAGCAGACACGAGAAGACACATGATGTTTAAAACGAATATAAAAATGACCCCACAGAGTGGGGCAAGGTGCTGGCATTGGCTCGCCTTGCTCTGCCTGGCTAGTTTTCACTGACAAAGCTCTTGTATTGGTTTGCTGATCTTTGCTTGTCATAACTCCACAGAGAGTAACTTGCCAAAGAACTTCTTGTGATATAACAGAAGCCCATGCACTCTGGGCTGATTGGCAGTCTCAGTTTCTTCTCAATTGTACTGCTGGTGCTGATTCGTGTGTGAGTGGTGATTGCCGAGTGACTGCTGGTAAAAATGATTGAAATAGCCCCAAAGAACTATTTCTAAACAGGTCCACAACCCCCGTTTCCTATTAACTTTTCTTTTTCACAGCCTCTTGTAGGTGGTAGCTGGAAGGGAGGTTGAAGTGTTTAAGAACTCTTGAAAAATCTAAGTCAAGCCGGGCAGTGGTGGCGCACGTCTTTAACCCCAGCACTTGACAGAGACAGGCAGATTTCTGAGTTCGAGGCCAGCCTGGTCTACAGAGTGAGTTCCAGGACATCCAGGGCTATACAGAGAAACCCTGCCTCGAAAAACAAAACAAAACAAACAAAAAATCTAAGTCAAAAGGGACAAGCTATTATTTTCAGCAGACCCTGGGCACCAAGCCTCACCCTTGCAGCCTGCTTGGTGAACACTGGTTTGAAATCCAGATCACACATATGCCCGACAGGACCAGATATGCTGAGCTCATTCTGAGGGCCAACTAATGCTACAGGGATATCAGTTATGATGCAGATAGGAGGCAGTTTTTGTTCGAGTGTTTGGCCTGCATTATGCATGTCTATGCACCATGTGTGTGCGTAGTGTTGGAGCCCAAATGTGTCAGTCCTCTGGGACTGGAGTTAAAGATGGTAGAGAGCCACCAGGTGAGTGCTGGACCACCAGGTGGGTGCTGGAAATAGAACGAGCTTCTGTTAGAGCAACAAGTGCTCTTAACCACCAAGTCATTTCTTCAGCCCCTACAGGAAGGATCTTAAGAGTGCCACTTTGTACAGAGCACTTTGTAACCACTGTTTACATCTTGGTTGTCTTTCTCACCCATTCCCCATCTTCCTGGCATCTTCCTCCCACCTGTGAGGTGGGAGCTGAGACCCCTTCATGGCCCACAATGATATGAGCCAGCTGGGTTTGGTGAAGATGCCTGCCATTTCAACATTAAAGAGGCTGGCTAAGTCAAGAACAGCCTGGGCTACATGGTGGTCCTCTACAAAAACCAAAAACACCCCACAGAAAGCAGTTGCAGCTCGGTGGGACCTTTAAGAGGCAGGTCCTTTGGGGAGTATGGTGGAGTGCTTCTCAGGTAGGAAGCAGGCAGTAAGAGCCAGAGGGGTGCATGTGTGCAGTCAGGGTTTGCTGGACATGACAGGGTTACAAGTAGCTCACTGACGATATGACTGTAAGCACAAGACCACCAAAAGACCATGCCAGCCAAAATCCTAGTGTGCATGGGGGGAGGGAGGATGAAGTCCCACCCCTAACTGAGGAGACACTGGCAATGGATGGCTGCTGGCTCGTTTGTCAGAGCTGCAAGTTCTCAACTGCTGAGCCAACTCTCCAGGCCCCAGGACTCTTTTTACTACCGAACCTGCAATCAATCGCAGGTGGTGCTGGGCAGGCAGAACTGCTTCTTTTTAAATCCACTTTAATCTGATTTTCCGAGTGCACTGGTCAGTGTAAACATGGCACATCAGAGACTCCAGGGCAGGGTGGGTGACTATTGCTGGTATGTTGGTTTTAATTTCAAAAAAGGGAGAGATTTTGATGCTGACAGCCTGAACTGACAGCAGCTTGGGGGAAGGGTTAGAGTAAAAAGAAAGGTGCTCCCAGACAACACCCTCCCACCAGGACGTCTGGTCCCAATTAGTCTCTCCAGGAGGACAGAACTGTCACAACACAACCGGGTAAAGACTGGAGGGGAGCACTGGGCCATGGAATGCCTGTCTGGGTCTCAGGGACCAGGTGCCCTGTGGGCGCAGGGCAGTCACGCTGGTTCTCAATCTCCCAGGTATGCTGCTAGAAAATCAGACAGAATCATTTCATGGTGTTAGGAATCTGGAAAAATAAAAAATCATCTTAGCTAGAAAAGGAACATCCGATTAGAGCCAGCCAGAGGAGGAGAAGATTGGGGACGCAGTTTTGGTGCCACTTAGGCAGGTGGTCCAATGACAGTGGGTCATGGGAGAGTGGTGGTGATGTCACCTCAGTCTGGACTGCAGACTCCCATCCTGCTCTGGCCATGGGAGCCGTCCACTTCTTCCAAAATCTTCTAAGTGGGCTTTCCTTAGTTTGTGCTTCCCTTTGGTTTGACACGTAAGGAGACAGTGGACATGGCTGTCACTTGTCCACAACTGAGAACAGGTGAAGGCAGGTGCCAGGCTTAGCCCTCAGTGGCCCTGGTGGTGGTACTTGGAGTATGGGGCCAGGCAGGCTGAGCACTGCCACTGGCCTCCCTTCTGTGGTGGAGGGACAGAAGGCTGGGGATGGAGGCTTCCACGCCCCCACCCAGCTTCTCTCCATCTGTGGCAATGCAGCAGGGGACGGATAGGCCTGACTGGCAGATGACACAGGAAAAACAGCAAAATTCTAACTCATCCCATCTCTGAAGGTGGAAAAGATCAGATGGTTACTAAAATAATCAATTTCTCAATCGAGTCCGGGCAGCCGTGTCCGAGCATCGGAGGTGGAGGCTCGCCCGGGGCAGGCACAGTCAGCTGGGCTGAGCACAGGCTCAGGATGGGCAGAGACCTTGTCCTCACAGGAGACTGCACCGGAAGAAGCTGGTCCTCTTCTGCTGCTCCACTGTGATCTTAACTCCGTGGCTGCTCCCCTGCGGGCTGTTCCCTTCCTGAAGTCACAAGTTTGCCCGGTTACTTACTGTGAATGGTCAGGTCAGCCCTAACTACTACCCACAAACAGCTGTCAGTCAAACAGTCTGTCCACGACTGTCCAACTAATCACTCCACCATCCATTACCCCAGATCCAATCACCCACTAGCCAGCTAGCCAGCATCTCTCCCCCTGCTGTTCCACCATTCCCTGCTAACCACCCGAGCACCTACCATTACCCACACAACCATCCGCTCACCTACTCATCCGCTGTCCATCTAGTCAATAATCCACCTCCTCTGAATCACTACCCGCCCCGTCTAACCCCCACCTACCCATCGTCACCCTTCCCTCTCCCCTATGATCCATCACATCCACCCACACTCTTGCTGTCATTCAACCCTTTAATCGTCCACCCTCTTCCAAAAGCCTCCCACTATCTCCTGACAATTCACTCCCCTTCCACAGCCCACAGACTGCCTTTATCTGCCTTTCACCACCCCCAGGCAGTCACCCTTTCCCTTTCCCTCCCCACCAACACCCAGACACCTCTTTCCACACGTTTCTGTTTCTTGCTGCCACTGGGTACTGAAATGAGGACCTCACGGACGCTGGTCAAGTGCTCTACCACTGAGCCACTTCCTCCAGTGGTACAAACTGTCTTGTTTTCTCCTCTGCTCCTCCTTCCTTTCTACTTCTTTCCCATCTACACACCTATCTATGCTAAACACCCCAAGCGTCTATCATGGAGACAATGTCCCTTAGGGCTCGGGAGGCCTGGGCTTAAGAGCTGTCTGCCTTGTGCTCTTGTGCTCCAGTGGTAGTGAGGTCCGCCTGCTGCTAGAGACACAGGACCTAAACTCTAGTCTTTCTCTTACAAAGAAAGCTTTTAGAAATCACATTTACTTATTTATGTGTGTGTGAGTGTGTGCAGGTCAGAAGACAACTTGTACGAGTCAGTTCTTTTTTCTTACAGTGTAGGTTTGGGGTACACTGTGTTATCAAACAACGCGCTGAGTTGTGTGCTGCACCTGCCTGGCACACAGATTTACCGGGAATGCTGCTGCTTAGACGTAAGCATGAAGAGTCCACCTTGTGCCTCACTGGCCGCTCACAGCCCAGATGAACGTGTGGGTGACCTGTAGGGCAGGCTCTACTTCACACACACTGTTGGTGATCACACTTCACACACACTGTTGGGTGATCACACTTCAAAGAGCCCCAGGAGTAACCGTTGTTGTCTGATCTCAAGTCACACAGGTAGGTCTGGGGAAGGGCAGGCGCTCAGGGGGCAGGGTCACACAGTGTTCCCAGGTTTCAGTGACGCGTTGAGCTCAGTCTGGAAAGCTTGGCTTTCCTTTCTCAGCACTGGCCTGCAGGCTTTAAAAGGCCGCAGGGATGGTTCAGTCAGAGTTTGACCCCAGCACACATAAAAAGCCAGGTGTAGGAGCTGGATAGCGCAGAAGTTGGCGCACCAATGGCTTCTGCAGAGGACCTGGGTTTGATTCCCAGCACCCATGATGTATAACTTACAACTGTCTGTGACTTCAGCTACAGCGATCCCATGCCTCTAGCCTCTCAGGTACCAGCATACATGTGACCTCCCTCCCTGCCCAAAAACCTACTCCTACACGGGGAGTTCCAGGCCAGTCAGAGGTACATAGAGAGATCCTAAATAAAAATAAATAGATAAATAAATATATAAGCGTTGGAGAGCTGGCTCAGCAGTTTAGAGCACTGGCTGCTTTTCCAGAGGATCGGGGTTCAGTTCCCAGCACCACATGGCAGCTCCTACCTGTACCTTCAGTCTCTCTGGCCTCCAAGAGCACTACACATGCATATGGGGCAGACACTCATGCAGGCAAAACATTCATACTATGAAAAAACTAATAAAATAATATGTAAAAAACTAGAACAAAAAACCAAGCCAGGGTGGTGGTTCTTATAATCCCAGTGTCAAGGTGGCACAGGAGGGCCCTGAGGTTCACTGTCTAGCCAGAGACTCTGTCTCAAAAACTAAGGTGGGAACTGAATAAAGAACACACTGACACTGACACTGGCTGCCATTTGCACATGCACATACACGCAGACTGACAGACACACGCAAACTCTCACTAGGATGGTGGGTCTGGGCAGTGACGTGCTGCTCTGGTCACGGATGGCTGCATCCTACAGAACCCCACATAGCGACCTAGGAAGGACTTGGACTCACCAATTTTTTGTCCATTTTTGCTTTGATATCCCTGGCGAGAGTGAAAAATGCCTGTGGAAAGAACAGGCCGTCAGCGCCCTCTAGTGGTTGGTTAGAGAGAAGGGAGGTCTCCCAGCCAGCATTTCCTTCTGTCCACTCTGTCACCCTCTGTAGAGCATCTTGGAACAAAGGCCCTCCCCCAGACCAAAAATCCTGTGAGTGTGAGCAGGCATTACACTCAGTTGGCCCTTGATGACGCTGAGGCTCACAGACTGGTGGCCCTTGATGACACTGAGGCTCACAGACTGTGTGATTATTGAGTGGTTCAGAAGGGTCTGGAAGGAGTATCTCTCCACGGCTGTGTTCTGTCCATGCCAATGCCTCGCCTCGCCTCGCCTCCCCCCTCCCTCCCTCCCTCTCTCCTTCCCTTCCTTCCTATTTTAGAGGTTCTCTTGTAGGCTGGCCTTAGACTCCTGTAGCTGAGCATGACCTTAAATCTCCTGTTTCTTCTGCCTCCACCTCCAAAGTATTGGGACAACAGGTATCACTATCAAGCTGGTTCCTCTTCTCTCTCTGTCTCTGTCTCTGTCTCTCTCTCTCTCTCTCTCTCTCTCAAAAAACAAAAACAAAAACAAAACAAAACAAAAAACCCCAACCAACCAACCAAAACAAAACAAACCCCAAAACAAACAAACAAACAAACAAACAAATAAAACCAAAAAAAACCCACCACCACCACCACCACCAACACCAACAGAAAACCAGCTACAAATTCAAGTTTGCAAATGCCTGCTGCCCCATGGAGGGGACATTCTGATGTAGGTTTAGCATCTCCATGAAGGGTTGGCGACCTGGAAAGTGGGGCCAGGGGAGAGTGCATGGAGGGGTTGCCTATGGGTGGTAGCAGGTGGGCTGGCCTGGACAGGGGACGAAAAAGCTGATGGCAGGAAAGAAGTGTAGCAAAGGCTGGGGAGGGCAGGCCCAAGTGGCTTATGGGAGGAGTAGGGGTGAAGGGAATGGAACAGGACAAGGGCCTTGACCACTGTCCTCTGGGGACCTTGTGGAATGATGTGGGTGATTTAGCTCCCCCCACACACACACACAGTCTTGATGTGTAGCCCAGGCTGGCCTCAGCAATCCTGCCTCAGTCTACTGAGAGCTGAGATTACAGGTAGCACTGCAGGTCTGCTTTTGAAAGTCACTAGGGCTGTGTGGGAAAAGCTGAGGGCCAGGTGCCTTGGGGACAGCATAAGGATCAGGGCACAGCACTGGGACCTGGCTCCTCACTGGGGGGAGTGAGTTAGTAGTGTGGCTGATGAACAGAGCTGGGTCTAAGTACTGAGTACTAGATACTCGAGTCTGAGCATCAGTTTCCCTCATTTGCTGAGCTACTGCGAATGCGTCCTGACTGACCCAGAGGCCAGTTCCTCTGGATCCCCCAGGCTGAATCCCCCAAGGGAAGGCCCCTCCAGCCCCGGAGCCCCGATCCCACAAGCCCACGGATCCCTGCAGAATTGGACTAGACTCACGTTCTCCACATTGATGTTGGCCTTCGCACTGGTCTCCATGAACTTGATCCCATAGTCGAGTGCCAGCTGTAATGGAGGAAACACGTGAACACAGTGTGGACTCCCATTGTTTCCTTAGGAATGGAAGCTGGGGCGGGCTGCTACCATACCCAAGCTAAGGGTGTGATGGTACCGAGTGGGGAGGGAGCTGAGGAGAGGAATGTGGTATAGCCTATGGCAGCTCTGTTCCCTGCTGTGATGCCAGCCCTTGCTTGGTTCTGGTGACAAGAGCTCACTGCCAAGCTCTCATTGCTAGCCATGAGCAGCCTCTGCCCTGCCTGGGGTCATCGCCTCACAAGATCTCTCCATCGAAGGCAAGTCAGGATGGCAAGAAGACGAGGAAGGAGCACCCTGAGCTGTAAGTGACTGCGAGGGTCCCCGGGACAGTACCCACCTTTTCTCCCCGCTCTCTGGACACCTGTCTCTTGTCGTTCACATCACACTTATTCCCCAGTATCATCTTCTCCACATCTGCAGACGCATGCTGAGGAGAACAGGGCAGATCACGGTCAAAGTGGAAGGCAGGGTGTGGACTGCTTGGTGGCTGGCAGCTCATGTCCCCAGATGTCGAACACTTCTTGCCTGTGCAAATGGCTTGCATGGATCATGGTCACCAGGCTCCAAGAGGCATGACTCCCAGAGCAGATGCTGAGAGACCTTACCCATGCCCTCAACAGCCATTCTGTGTCAGCTTGTGAGCAATCGCATGCACACACCATGGCACATCTGGGTTCCACGATCTGGGTTCTAGGAACTGAACTGCGGGTATCAGGCTTGCTGGCAAGTGCCTTTACCCACTGAATAACTTGCCAGCTCAAGTCCCAATGCCTGCTTGGATCTTTCAACTCTCTTATCTATACATTCTAGAAACAAGGCTGTGCCTCGAATAGCCAAGACTTCCTGCTAAGTTCTTGCTGAGTATCCAGGTTTGGCTCAGCTGACTTCTCTCCTAGAGCTAGCTCCCCCATCGGTCCCTCTAGTGGCTCCTCTGTAGAAGGGGCCATGCTTCCCAAAGGAGAGAGTATCAGGGAGCAGCTCTGCTGTGAGGGAAACTCATTCTTTGCTCCCTGCCACACCTCCTGTCTGCCAGAGGATCACTCAGCGCATCCCCAAAGCCAAAGTCAGGACTCCGCTTTTGACCAGGATGACTTCTACAGCCAGGGCAAAGGCCTGGTCTCAACACGAGCCCAGAGCAACTGCTCATAAACAAAGGGCTTGCCTCTCCGCCTGGCCTGGGTGACCCCAGTCTTGGGTCTAGAGTGACAAGTGCTCCTTTGTGGTTTTATAAACAGGTGAAGTTCTTGACACCTTAAACCCAATGCCCCACCTGCTTAGTCATCAGGGCCACAGGTGGGGCCGGCCAGGGAGGGAATGGGTGTGGCTAGCACCTGAGCAACTGGACAGAGGACAAAGTTGACTTTGGGAGGGGAGGCTGGACTGGCTGCCTCCTTGTCCCTTCACAAGTCAGGGTCTCATTCTATGACTACCTGTTGACCTGAATGTGGACTTGGCCAGGCTCAGACCCTGCTGTATAGCAGCTCAAAATGTCTGAGCCAAATGCTCATGTGATCCCAAGCAGAAATTATTCCAAGAGCAGCCAATAGCACTGTGTGCTCCCAGGGCAATGATGAATTCAGGTGGACAGCAAGTGTCTTGGCCCCATTCCGCTCTCTCCAACTGTTCCCCAGGTTCCTGCCTCAGAGGCATAGCCCAGGAGAGGAACCAAAAGGGTACCCTCACCTCCTCAATGTTCCGAATCCAATTCCGGATGTTGTCGAAGGACTTCTCATTGGTAATGTCGTAGACCAGCATGATACCCTGGGTAGGGAGAGACATGGACTTTGAGGGTCTACAGGGCAGGCAGTGTACCCATCAGGACTGGGTGTGGCCACACACACACACACAGACACACACACACACACCCAGAGGACACTGAATCAGAGAGCAACCACCCTCTGACAGTCCAGCACATCCCTACATTTCCATATGGGGCTTCAGGAGTATGTGCATGTATAGGTCAGAAGACAATATGCAGGAGGTTTCCTATGGGATGCCTACAATGGTGCACTTGGTGGCACTATTACAAGGCCCACACAGGATCAAGCACTGTGTTTCCAGTCCCATAGCTGGTTCGAGTCTAGGCGTTGTTTGCCCCTCTGCCTCAGGCATCCACTACAGGGGACAGTCTTGTACAGAATGCAGCCCATCTCTAAGGCTGCCCACATTTGCCATGGAAGAGGAATGACCAGCAGGGGCATAGGCCTGTGTCAGGGCCTGGGTTCCATTCCCAGCCCTGAAACCAGAACCAAATAAAAACAAAGTAACATGAGCTGTCTGTGTGAGCTGTCACTAGCCCGTGCAAACTATAACTAATAATTCACTAACTAATTTCAGCACTCAGGAGGCTGATGCAGAGGCTAAGGTAACCCGGGGTTTCATCATTGGTTCCTTGTAAACCAGACATGGTTTGCATGTATGTTAGGTGGCACAGACCTGTCATCCTAGCATACAGGAGGCTGAGGCAGAAGGATCAGAAGTTCCAGGCTAGCCTAAGCTACACTGTGAGAATATGTTTCATCAACAATACTGAAGGAGATTCCCATCATCTTGTGCCGGTTAGGGCACAGCCAGTGAATCCATGTGTAAACTCAAATAGGCTGGACGGCCAAGTCTCGGGGTCCTGTCCACACCTGTACTCAGCAGGGCATGACCATGATCCAAGGAGATGCCGGGCTAAGACTGAGGGTACTATCGGTCAGGGAAGTGGGGGCTTAGGGAGACTACCTGAGTCTAGAGAGGTCCAAATAGCTCTCTCCAGAGAACAGAGGGACTCCGGACCCCAGTACCCTTGAGGGGCAAAACAGGATTAATATTAAGGAAGATGCTAAAGTTGCAGACCACGGGACTGAGTTTCCAGTGTTGGCTGCCCTTCCTGGGACATTCTAAATACTTACTCTAATGTCAGTATTCACACCTGCTGCTCCTAGGCTCAAGTGTCCCCATGAGTTCTCAGGCATCAGGCCTGCACAAGGACTAAGACTCACACTGTGCTCACAGCATGGACAGCATGCTGGGAAGAACTGGGAGCCTGTGGCCCTAAATGGCAGGTTGGGCTACAGCAGGCACAGGTGAGAGAATGGGACTCTAGGGTAGGTGTCCATTTGGTTTCCCAGGAATGTGGGGACACTTCTGAGAGGATACAGGCTGGGAGGTGGCCCAGGTTCTGGTCAGGACCCGAGTGGCTCCCCCTGCTTCCTTTGTTCTCACGTCCTGCTTTGCAGGGTCTCACACAAGCAGCACCTGGTCAGGGTGGGACCTGGTCCTTTCCTGCTGCCTCCCCCTATCTCCACAGGAAACCACGTGGGGGTGAGTTTGCTAGTGCAAGCCGAGGTAGAAGATGGAACGATAATCCCAAGTAAGTCCAGCCTTCAAGTTGTTCTAGTAAATTCCAGGGCCTTCCTGGAGGCTGGTGGAGGCTTGTCTTCCTGCTGCTCCTCTCATCCCTGTACTGGGTCTGAAGTCTGGAGGAGGGGACAGGTTGTGATGTGTGTGGAAATGTTGTTTCAGGGAGCCGGTCAGGGCACACTGACCTCTTTAAAGCCAGTTGGGTCCTGAGTTGCCTAAAGAGTTGGAACACTGGCTCTGCAAGACACAAAGGTTGGCCAGGTATGGGGGCAGACACCTGTGATATCCTAGCCTGGGGAGGCTAGGGCAGGAAAATCCGTGAGTTCCCAGCCAGCCTGGACTAAAGTGAGTTCTGGGCTAGCCTGGTCTTACTGGCAAGTTCCAAGCCAATGAGAAACACTCAAGGAACAATGCTGGAGGGTGACCTGACCTCTGGTTTCCACACTCATGTACACACATGCACACACAAATACACAATACAACATTTTAGAACATATAAAACAAGCTGGGTGCACTTGAGAAGTTAAGGCAGAAGGGTTTTGAGTCCTAGGCCAGCCTGGGCTACATTTTGGGACTGTTTTAACAAGATGAAACAACAATAACAAAAGCCAATCACTCAGGCCTTAGTACTGCTGCTTGTTTCCACTTCAACAATAACAAAGTTGGTACCATGGCACCCCTGTAGTAGGCTGTTGTGATTGTCCGAAACCGCTCCTGGCCGGCCGTGTCCCTAGAAGCAAAGATGAAGGGTATTAGTGACATCCTTGGCTTGCTAGATTTCTCCCTTGATTCCCTCCTGCTCAAGAAAGAGTCGCCTCTGTTCCCGTGATTACATAGAACAGGATGTGGAGTGATAGACCACGGCCCTTCTGAGTCCCCTGGACAAATGTCCCACTGGACTGTCCCCTCTACCCATGTATTGGCTCCCAGGTATTGTCCTGGGGGTCCCTGCAGTTGATGTTGAGGATGGACTGTAGTCCTGACAGTCAAAAACAGCAGGATGAACTCAGGGGCTGCTGCTCTGAAGTGCATTCTGTCATTACCTACATGAAGGAGGTTGTGTCTAGGGAGGTGGCATCTGAGTTAGTGCTACCTGGGTATATGGGGTGTATGGTCTACATACCCACCTGTCATCCTGGCACTGGAGAGGCCTAGGCAGGAGGATTGTGAGTTCCAGGCCAGCCTGGGATACACAAGACACTGTCATAGAATAAGAAAGGGACAGGGTGTGTCTGGTGGTAGTGTCTGCCTAGTACATACAAGGCCATAGGTCCATCCCTAGGCCTGGAGGAAAATGACTTATTCAGAGGCAGGCCTTTTGTCCCTGAATCCCTGGCTCTTCCTGAAGGCCCTGGATGTCTGGATTCCACAGAAAGGCCCAGTGCTTACTCCAAGCTTGCCTGTAATGTTTTCTGTTGTTTTTATTGTTCGTGAGTGCCAAAGCATATGCTAGAGAACTTGCAGGAGTTGTTTTTGTCCTTCTAGGTCTAGGTCTTGAGGATCAAACTCAGGGTCATCAGGCTTTGCAGAAAACACCTTTACTTGCTAAGCCATCTTGCTGGCCCCTTGGCTTTGAATCTTACTTTACTATGGCAAGGGGATGGAACTCAAGTGTTCTATGCTAAGGTAAGTGCTCTGTCACTGAACCCTGTTCCTAGCTCCAAATTTCTCATTTTAATGTTAATTTTAATTCTGAGATAACTTGCTGGTCGCACTTCCAGAGAACATACATGGTGAAGAATGTTAATGGCAGCCCAGGCCAGCCTTCCAGTGACTCTTCTCTTGGCTGAGACTGCTGAGGGGTGAGGTACAAAGGGAGGAGCTGGGGCAGGTGGCCTGGCCTGGCTTGCTGGGACTGTCACTTTGGACTCAGGCACAAAGGCTGCAGCATGGCCACTGTGTTGGAAGTGGCAGATTTCTATGGGTTGTAACTTACCATGTGGCCAGGACTGATGACCGAGCCCTGAGGACAGACAAGGATTCTCCCTCATCCAGGTTCAAGGTCTGAAGTCAGAGCAGGAGGGGATGACTAGCTAGAGATAAGGGGAGCTAGGAGGCTGCCTAGAGATACTGGCAAGTCAAGTGATGGCTCATGCTGAGACTAGAGACCTGAGCATGCCACGGTGGAGGGGCATCTAGGCTCTCTTCTCCCTCCCAGGGTTACCCGGCTGAGTGTTTGATCACATTCTTCTGTTTGGTTCTGACACAGGTTTTCACTATGCAGGACCCTCCTATCTCTGCCTCATGAAGGTTGGAATGACAAATGTATACCACTGCTCTCTAATGTAACTTGGGTCTGTTTGCTCAAGGCTGCCTGAAGTCAGCCTCCCAGGATGCTGGATTACTTCTCAGTCCACACCAGTGATGGGGTCCTAGATACTCACAGTTTCCTAATTGACCCTGGCTGCCAAGGTTGCCCCCAGAGCTGAGGACTATGAGTACTCTGGCTGCTGGGTCTGGCCTTAGCTTTAAGGTTGTTTGTGGGTTTCAGGTCCACACACCAGAAATTGAGGCCTCAGTTCTCCTCAGGGGAGAAAACAGGAAGTGGTGTGAGGCCTTTAAAATTTGGGGTGAGGCCATGGGCTCAGAAGGAAACCCCCAGCTGGGTGTGGTGGTGTGCATTCGTCATCCCAGAACCTGGGAAGCTAAGGCTAAAGACTGAAGTCCCAGGCTAGCTTGGGCTACTTTACTAGGTAGCATGGTGAGACACTGTCACAACAAAAGAGAAAGAGGAAATTCATAGCCCAGGAGTCTTATGCTACCACCTCTGCCTACTCCTTGGGAGGGCCATGGCTCATGGCATATCTGCTGGGTACTGGGCCGCTGGGATCCTATCCATTCCCACATATGAAAGCTTCGAGAATTTTCTCTTTCTCTGCTGTCTTTGCTACCTCCTGGTATGGAGGGCTCTTTCCAGGTTCAACATAATTCTCATGCACCCTGGGACTCTGAGCTCACTGGATAGGGCAGCTCCTCTCTCACAGGTCTTGTGTCCCTAACACAATGTGAGGCTCCAGAGGCCAGCAGAAGACGGCTACCCAAGCTGGGTATGAAACTATGAGATCTTCTGAGGAAAAGGACTGTTTTCAGGGCTGGGGACTAAGGAATTTTGCTCAATTGGTAGAGCCCTTGCCTAGCATTCATTGGGCTCTGGGTTCATACCATCATTGCAAAAACCAGGTGTTGTCACCTGTCATCCTGACACTCAGGAACAGGCAGGGTCAAGAATTTGAAGTCATCTTTGGAACAGGATATGGTGGCACACTCCTTTAATTCTAGTACTCAAGTGGTAGAGGCAAGCAGATCTCAGTGAGTTTGAGGCTTGCCTGATTTACATACATACTAAGTTAGTTCCAGGCCAGCCAGGACTACAGACAGACTATGTCTCAAAAAACATAAAAAAGAAAAGGATGACAGTGTGTGTATGTGGAGAGGCACCACCAGCTCTGCTCTCAGTGTAGAGCCCCGTGAAGGGCCGAGATGCAGGGGCCACACAGGGCAGGGGCCACACAAGACGGGGCCACACAGGGCAGGCGCACGTACCATATCTGCAGTTTAATCCTCTTTCCATCGAGCTCTATGGTCCTAATTTTAAAGTCAATTCCTGAAAGAAAAGGAAGAATAAAAGGTTATCAAAGCCAGGCCACTTCCTGGCTGTGGCTGTGGCTTCTGGAGCAGCAGCTGTATGCTGGGTCCTCAGGACCTCAGGGTCCTCTCCACAACAAAACTGGAAGCTTCTGGAAGTATCTTTCCCAGCTAGAAGCACAGCCTGAGGCTGTGGGGATAACAGCAGCTGAAGGGAAGCTGGGAGTGGCAGATGGCAAGGCCCTTGGGCTGGCCCCACCTTCCTGCTGCCCCTGGCCCAGCCTCACAGTGGGCATCCTAAAGCCTTCTACAGGCTGGGGTCTGCCACCCCATAGTGCATTGTGTTGCCGATGGGTTATATCCTCTCTCCCTAGTCACTGCACTGCTTCAGTTACTTCTATTTTTGGTTTTGTTTGTTTGCTTGTTTGTTTGTTTTTGTAGACAGCATTTCTCTGTGTATCTCTGGCTGTCCTGGAACTCACTCTATAGACCAGGCTGGCCTCGAACTCAGAAATCCGCCTGCCTCTGCCTCCCAAGTGCTGGGATTAAAGGCGTGCGTCACCACTGCCTGGCTTTTTTTTTTTTTTTTCTCCCCAGTTACTTCTATTTTTGAGGACAGAATCTCATGTAGGCAAAGGTAACCATGAACTCCTGATCCTCCCGCCTCTACCTTCTGGGTGTTGGTGTACCTGGTATGACTCAATCACACTGCCTTCTCCCAGTGGCTCTGGCTGGAACTCCAGGCCTTGCTGTGGATGGTATGCAAGTACTTTACCTCTGAGCTACATCTGAAGCCCAAGGCTTGTAGAGGAGACTGAGAAGGAACAGTGGGTACCAAAGAGCTTCCAAGTCCCCCTCAGGAAAGGGGACTACAGAGGGAGAGGTGGCACCATTAGGAAGGGGTCTTAGATGACTATGGAACAGGGCTCTGACATGTAGCTGGCAAACTGTCTGTATACCAGGTGTGCTGACACCCATCTATAATCCCAGCACTTACAAAGTGGAGGCAGAAAGATCAGCAGGTCAGGGTGAGAACTACATAATGAATGTGAGGCCAACCTATGTGATATCAACAAAACCCCAAACCAACTCTAACTGTAACTATGTCCCCAAAGTTGGCCTCAGCTCCAGAGCTGCCAGTGGGCTACCAAGAGCCAAAAAGACCAGCTAACGGACCATCTATATGGTGGGATATAGCTCAGTCATGGAACTGAATGAAAGACACCCATCTGAGACACTTTAGAGAGGCTCAAAACCACAATGCCGAGTGAGAGAAGCCAAGCAGGAAAGGCCACATATGGAGTGACTAGGCTGACGTGAAGTGTCCAGAGCAGGCAAATCCAGAGACAAGGACAATGCCTGAGGTTGCCAGGCTGGGGCATGGGGAAGATAAAGGGCCGAGGGGCATGAGGATGCTGGTGTTTCTTTTTGGCACAAGGAGACATTATACATTTATACATTTATATGGTGATGGATGTGTAACTCAAAGCACACCAAAAGGCACTGAGCTAGCTGTATGCTTTAAATGGGTGGACCAATGAGATGTCAGATATGGTAAAACTGTGGTTTGTTTTGTTTTTGTTTTTAATTAAGGGCTGGCAAGATAAAGTAACTTGCTGCCAAGCCTAATGACTGGGATTGATTTCTGGGTCCAACATGCCACTGGCCCCCCAAAGGCGCATGTATTTAAATGCTTGGTCGCCAAGAAGTGAACATGTTTGAAAGGACAGGAAAGATCAGGAGGTGTGGCATGGTTGGAGGGGTATATTATTGGGGCCCAGCCTCTCCCCCTTGGCTTGTGGATCAGGTAGGAGCTCTCAGCTCCTGCTTTAGAACCATGAATGCCAGCGTGCTCCCTGCCAGGATAACAGATTAAACCTCTAAAACTGTAACACGTCCCAATTAAATGCTTTCTCTTATAAAAGTTGACTTGGTCATGGTGTCTTTTCACAGCCATAAAGCAGTGACAAAGACAGCAGTCCTCTGTAGCCATGTTGGTCCCCTGGCAGTTCCCTACATATCCTAAGTATCTTAGGGGATTTCATATCTGCTCTTCTCTCTTCTGCAATGCTCTTTACTTCCGGTCACCTGGTGCCTCTCTCCTGCTCAAGTTCTTGTTCAAAATGGCTTTGTGGAGGCTTTCATCCACCATTACCATTCCAACACTAGACACACCACACACACACATCCCATATGTGCACGAGATGGCTCAGGACCTACACCTACACCCAAATACTATGACAGGTTATTTACATAGGAATTCTGAACATATTCCATTCATTTTTTTCATACACATTTTTAGAAGGTGGCGGTACACTTCAGGAGGCAGCTCTCTTTCTCTCTCTACCACGTGGATCCCAAGAATTGAACTCAGGTTGTTGTTAGCCTTGCCTGAAAGTGCCTTTATCTGCTGAGCCATCTCATTGACCTGAATTATTTTTGACAGAATTTCACTGTTTCATAAACTTTCCTGGAGATATGAACAGGCATCTGTCTATTCAAATTCTAAAACAGACCAAAGGAATGAATCCCTCCAAGCTCTGATGAGTGAACCATGTGGACTGGGTCACAGGAGCATGGGGAAGGGGATCACTGAATGACAGACCGCCACTGCCACACAGATAGAGTTCACTCTTAGCCTTACACACTATGTACTTAGAACTCCCTGTGACCTTGTGCTCAGGAACAGAACTACAGTGTGCTGGGAGGGAACAGTGGACAAAGTAGGCAAAGGTCTGCTGAGCCTACCATTCCACCTTCAGTGAGGATCAACAGTGGAGTTATCTCAGCTGCTCTAGGGAAGATGGTAGCCAGGTGTGAATCTGAGACCAGCCAGGACCAGCCAGGAGACAGAGAGAAGAGGGAGGGAGGAGTGGCTCTCACACTCAGGCCAGCACTGCAGCAGATTCTGCAGGCCAGGCTGACCTGGAAACTCACAGTGACTCTCCTACCTCAGCCACCCTAGTGCTGAGATTAAAAGCATAACCATGCCTGGGTCCTCTGTAGATTTTCAGTTACGTCTAGAGGAGACACAAACTACCCACTATCCAGGTTGTCAAATGGTGGTAGGTAAAGGTGCTTGCCAATAAGCCCAATGACTCAAGTTCGAGTCCCAGGATCCACACACAGCCTCCCCCCCAATTAAATTAAATTAATAAATGTTATTAAAAACTTTTAAAAATCTAGAAGTGGGGCTATGGTTTAGGTGGCAGGGGGCTTGTCTAGCCTGAAGATAGGCCCAGCACCACTATAAACTAAGGTGGCAGTACACATCTGTCATCCCAGCACTTGGAGGTGGCAGCAGGATGTTAGGAGTTCAAGGGCAACCTTGGCTACAAATAAGTTTGAAGTTACTTGGGAGGCAGGAGGAAAAATTAAGTCTAGGAGTTCTGGGCCAGCCTGGCAATGCAAGTCAGTCAGTCAGTCAGTCAATCAATCTCTCTCTCTCTCCTCCTCCCCCCCCTCTTACACACACACACACACACACACACACACACACACGCTTTCTCTCACACAGGACTGGTGAGACAGCTCAGTGGGTAAAGACACTTCCACCAAGCCTAAGCCTGAGTCTGATCCTGGACCCGTATGATGAAAGGAGAGAGCTGACCTCTGCCAAGCTGTCCTCTGACCTCCACATATGCACTACGGCAGGAGCACCCAACACAAAAATGTGATTAAGACTAAAAACAAATCAGGCTGTGACTGGTAGACTGCTCATACAGCAAAATTCTGGGATCAATCCCTACATCCAATAAACTGGGTGTCCTGGTGTACCCAAGCAATCTAGAGGAATCAGGAGTTCAAGGTCATCCTCAGCTACCTGAGGACTTTGAGGCCAGCCTGGGCTACCTACATGAGGTCCCATCTCTAACAACAGAGAGATGGTTAGATAACACAACTACAGTGTCTGCTGGAACAATGAATGGGTCTGAGCCTGGCTTCAGAACTGACTGCGGGGTGCTGCAGGGCCAGGTACACACCACAAATAATTCACAGGGCTCTGTCACATGGGCACAGCTTCCAGAAAACAATCACCACTCAATCTTGGCTCATTAATGAACACAGTGAAGGCAGGCTGCTGGCTCCATTGTGGATGGATGTACCTTCCTGTATAACTTTAGGACTAGATGGTTGGGGTACACTCTTCCAGAGACATTCCCCAGTGTGTCATATAAGTCTAGGGTCAGTGTGTAACCAACTGTAGTCATAAATCTTGCTTTGGTCTGGAGCCCTCCTGATGTTTATTAATGCACAAATCGAGTGAGGAACTGTAAACTTTACGAGGCTCCAGAGTTATAAGGCTATAACTTCAAGGTCAAGAAGAATAATTTTTGCTTTTAATCCCAGCACTTGGGAGGCAGAGGCAGGGGGATTTCTGAGTTCAAGGCCAGCCTGGTCTACAGAGTGAGTTCCAGGACAGCCAGGACTATACAGAGAAACCCTGTCTCGAAAAAACAAAAAAACAAAAAAAGAAGAAGAATTTTCTAGAAGACAGAGATCTGTGGGAATGTGATACTGATTCCGGGAGGGAGGAATCCTGGGTTCAGTTGCCACCTCCACCTACCTCACTGGGTGATCTTGACCATCACACCCACTTCACTATAAAGGATGAGGCCAATCTCCTCGGGCCCCTGAAGGACTAAGTGGGTTTTCTGACCAAGATTTTTAAACTGGGCTGGAGAGACGGCTTAGCAGTTAAGAGCATTAACTGTTTCTCCAGAGGTCCTATGTTCAATTCCCAGCACCCACATGGTGGCTCACAACCATCTGTCTGAGATCTGATGTCCTCTTCTGGTGTGTCTGAACACAGTGGCAATGTACTCACATATACAAAATTAAAAAAAAAAAATCTTAAAAAAAAAAAAGTTTTAAACCAGCCAGATGGAGAGGGTCAATGGTCAGATGTGTAGCTGACCTGTGTTGAGGCCCTTGGCTCCATCCTCAGTTATTTCAAAAAGAAAAACTGAACAAATATATGTGAGATGCAAAGTAAGCCCTGCAGGTCAGCAGATGGGTCCGCAGCAGTGGGTAAAGGTGCTTACCACGAAGCCAGACTTGAGTTCCACATGGTAGAATGAGAAAACTGACTTCCATAAGCTCTCTTTTGACACTGGAATTTGGGAGCCAGAGGCAGGTGCTTCCCATGAGTTCGAGGACAGTCTGGTTACATAGCTAGCCTGTCTCAAACAAACAAACCAAATGGCTCAATCCCTAAAGTGCTTGCCACAAAAGCACAAGGACCTGGGCATGGTGGCATAAACTTACAATCCCAGCACTGGTGAGACACAGAAAGAAGGGTCTTGGGGCTTGCTGGCCAGCTAGACTCAATACTTAGTGAACTCCAGGTTCAGTGAGAGACCCAGCAAAGATAGCTTGGTGGGTGAAGGTACTCACCCATAAACCTGACAACCTGAGATCAATCCCCAGGACCCACAGGGTGGAAGGAAAAGAACAGTCTTTCAAAGTTGTTCTCTGACCCACACATGTGCATAAGCATGCATGTACACTCCCAAAAAGATAATTTAAAAAAAATGAGGTGAAGATTGAAGATTGAGGAACAACTCCAACTGTTCATGTATGCACACAGGAACATGCTTGCACACACACACACACACACACACACGCATGCCAAAGCAAACAAAAAACACCTCTGAACTAATGTCACCATGTTAGTGTTTGACTAGGAAGTGTCTGAGGACGGGAAACTGAGGTCTGTGTTGAGAACAAGCCAGAGCCTGTGGGTAGCTACTGTCACTTCCTGCTTGGTCCTCACCTGAGGGTAACTCCAAAGCTGAGTGTTTGGGTGGGGGAGGGGAGAAGCTTTAGATGCACCTGTGCTCAGGCGAGCCGAACCCTCTGCTCCCTCTTGACTGACCCCTTCACTGGTTGTATAGATCTAATCCTCAACCACCCAGGGCACCAGCCAAGACAGACAGTGCCACACCTCCTCTAAATAAAATTGGATCAGACAGGGTTAGAGCTTGCCCTACCTAGAACTCAGGTTATGATTCCCTATCCAGTTCCTTACACTTGACACCTGACAAATGGCTGTTTCAGAGTGCCGACTGGGAAGGAGGTGCCATAAACATGTGATGGTCAGGCCAGGGAGACAACAACTGAGTCGACATTACACAGAAATCATTCCCTAAGTTTTCCTTTCTTTCTGAGGTGGGGTCTCATGTAGCCCAGGCTGGCCTTGAACACTCTATGTAGCCATGGATGATCTTGAACTCCTGATCTTCCTGTCTCCCCCACCCTAGTGCTGTCATCACAGGTGTTCACTGCCACATCTGGTTTCAGGGCGCTGGATTTGGGTTCCAACAATGAACCACATCCTGACTAGGGATAAACCAGGCCTAGAGACCGTTCTCTTGTTTCAGGGCCATACACCATCTAGGCTGCTCTGTTTGACAGGATTTACTTCCAGGTAATATCTCAATATGAGCCATGACTATTCATGGTAAGAAGCATGGTCAGCACCAGTTTTGACGTCAGGACTGAGGCCATCACAAGCCAATTCTGTTCAACCGCGCTGTGAGGCAGCCCCGGGGGAAAGCTGTTCAGAAAGTGACAGGTGGTGTTCCTGGCCCAGTGATAGGGAAGTCAGTCAAGGCTGCACGTAGCCATGGCTGGTCTTAGTTTCTCATTGGAACTTTTTGTCTTGTATTCCCACCGGGATGACAGATACTGTCACCATTCCTCAGAGAGAAGGCAGGAGAACTTTAGGTTGGAGTCCTGACTTAGATGTGGATCACTGGTGCTGGTCCCTTGAAGCTCTGGAACAGCGGAACCTTGAATTTGGAGTCAGACACACCTGGGTTCAAATCTCATCCCTGACACCTGTAGACTGTGACCTTCAGTGCATGCCACACCCTCCCTCAGTTTCAAATTCCTTCTCCAGGGACACAGCACCCAACACGAGTACACTACAGATTTGATACTGTACATGCCAAGCGTGCCACATAGGAAACTATTCACGAGGTCAGGTGTCACCTCCATGCCTCAGTTTCCACTTTTTGTAAGACGGGGATCTCCCCGGAAGAACAGTCTAGAGGTCTGGTGTAAAGACACAGATTGTTGACAGGCGCCAGGACCCCAGCCCAGGGCACGCTTTTCCTCAGACTGCAGCCTGCATGTCCCTGTCTGCACCCTGGTCTCCGGCGTCCCGCCAGGGTCCGGGCCCGGGCTCCCTGCCGGGAGGCGGAGGCCGCTGCGGTTCTCTGTCCGGCCCCGCGACCCTCCCGGATCCTCAGCCCGAGTGGATCCTGAGTCGATCCCTCAGCCCAGCCCCACAGGGGCGCGCCCAGCTAGGTCCCCGGCCGCCCAAGGCCCCGCTACCTATGGTAGAGATGAACGTAGAGTTGAAGGCGTCCTCGGAGAAGCGGAACAGGACACAGGTCTTCCCTACCCCCGAGTCCCCGATCAGCAGCAGCTTGAACAGGTAGTCGTAGGTCTTCGCCATATTACACTCTCTCCCCGACGGGAAGTACGGCCGGCGCCTCGCCACTGGCCGCTGGACCCGTCTATCATCTCAGATCCCGCCCCCTATTGGCCCCCAGCCCGCCGCGCGTCACCTAGGCCGACGCCCGCCACCCCGAGCCCCGCCTGTCGCTGGGACCCCAGGGGAAAGAGGCGAATCCGGCGCAGAGCCGGAAGCAGCCGACCACGCAGCCCATTGGTGGACGTTTGGTATAGGGAGGCTTGTTATTGGCTAGTGGTGGAGAGTCGGAGAGTGAGGGTGTCAAATGACCAGCGGTGGGTGTGGCCACACCCTGACCCCGCCTTCCCGTCCGCGCCTTCTCCTCAGCCCTTCAGTGTCCTGGCCCTGCCTCGGACAGGAGGAACCCCAGCAATTCCGCGCGCTGGCTGCAGAGAGAGTGGAAGGGGCGGGCTTGATGAACAGGCGCAAGCGTACTGGGAGGACGGTTGGCTCTGGCAGAGAGCGCACGCGCGCAGAGAACGCCTCATGTTTCCCGCCTTCGCAGCCCGCGCAGCCGCAGCCGGCGCTGAGACGAAGCGCGGGAAGTACCCGTCCCGTAGTCATGCTTCTGAGGAGGATTGTCGGCGGCGCAAAAGTGGCGCTGGTTAAGGTGTGATAGACAATGTCTGTTCCAAGTAATGGCAGGGTTTTTTCTGTGTCTGCGGGTGCTCCCCACATTTAACAATAAGACAAGATCGTTCACCCCACACCAGCCTGGTTTGGTAGGTAGTCTGGTTTTATGGCAAGTACACTGAAGCCATAGGTGAAGTGACTTTCCTAGGTTTCAGAGTGGCAGTTTTTTTCCTTCTGTTTTTTATATGTGCTTTAAAAAAATGTTGAGCTAGAACCCGGGAGTAATTGGAGAACAGTGACAAAATAAAATAAAGCCACATTAAGATAAACATCTGAGGGCTGGAGAGATGGCTCGGCAGTTAAGACTGCTTTTCCAGAGGCCCTGAGTTCAATTTCTAGCAACCACATGGTGGCTTATAATCATCTGTAATGGGATCCGATGTCCTCTTCTGGCATCTAGTGTCTAAAGACAACTACAGTGTACTCATAAATAAATCTTGGGGAAAAAGATAAACATCTGAGTTGCTGACAACATGGCTCAGCCAATAAAGAAAGTCATTTGTTGCTAAATCTGAGGATTGTATTCAATTCCTAGGCATACTTATTGGAAAGAGAGCTCCAACTCCAGCAAGTTGTCCTTTGGACTCTCCAGCCCACCCCCTAAGATAAAAATCTGTGGGAAGCAGCATAAACATTAACACTAGGGAGCTGGAGAGGTGGCTCAGGGTTTAGATCATTGTCTGCTCTTCCAGAGATCCTGAGTTTGATTGCCAGCAACCACATGGTGGCTCATAACCATCTATACTGGGATCTTCTATCATGCAGACATACATGCAAGTAGAGCACTCATATACATAAAAAATAAAAAATAAAGATTAACACTAGATGGCCCTGTGGATAAAGATGCTTGCTGCCAAACTTGACAATAAAAGTTAGATCCCTATGAAGACAAACGGTGGAAGAAGAGAACCAACTTCCACAAATTGTTCTTTTACCACCACAGGCAAGCACATTTTAAGTAAATACATGTAATTAAAGTGTTACATATGGCCTTTTGCTGGGGCAGACTCCTAGCTGGTCTGCTCCCGTGAGGACACCATATCCTGACCCATCTTAGAGGAACCATTGTACTCAGAGCAGCAGAGAATCGGATGCACTCAGAGCAGCTGAGGAAGGTGGACTCCCAGCAGCTCTAACACACCCAGGATCATGGCTCTGCACTGGATCCCACACCACCTAGAGGAAGCTCAGCTCACAGGAGCTCTTAACACGACAAGTATCACAGGATTTCAGGATCCTAGAGGCAGCCTGAGCCCCAGGAGCTCTTCCATCCAGGAGCTCAGGATCACAGAGACAGCTGGACTCTGAGGAGTTCTAACACATCCAAGATGACAGGAGAGACAGTGAGTGCAGGTAGCACTAGAGATAACCAGATAGCAAAAGGCAAGCCCAAGAACATAAGCAACAGAAATCAAGGTTACCTGGCATCATCAGAACACAGTCTCCCACCATAGAAAGTCCTGGAAACACCATCACACTGGAAAAACAAGATTCTGATTTAAAATCACTTCTCATGATGAAAATAGAGGACTTTAAGAAGGACATAAATAACTCCCTTAAAGAAATACAGGAAACTACAGGTAAACAGGTAGAAGCCCTTAAAGAGGAAACACAAAAATCCCTTAAAGAATTGTAAGAAAATACAACCAAACAACTGAAAGAAGTAAACAAAACCATCCAGGTTCTAAAAATGGAAGTAGAAACAATAAAGAAAGATAGAAAACCTAGGAAAGAGATCAGGAGTCATAGACATGAGCATCAACAATAGAATACAAGAGACAGAAGAGAAAATCTCAGGTGCAGAAGATACCATGTTAAACACTGACACAGCCGGGCGGTGGTGGCGCACGCCTTTAATCCCAGCACTTGGGAGGCAGAGGCAGGCGGATTTCTGAGTTCGAGGCCAGCCTGGTCTACAGAGTGAGTTCCAGGACAGACAGAACTACACAGAGAAACCCTGTCTCGAAAAACCAAAAAAAAAAAAAAAAAGAAAGAAAACAAACACTGACACAACTGTCAAAGAAAATGCAAAATGCAAAAAGCTCCTAACCCAAAATATTCAGGAAATCCAGGACACAGTGAAAAGACCAAACCTAAGGATAATAGGTATAGATGAGACTGAAGATTCCCAACTTAAAGGGCCAGTAAATATCTTCAACAAAATTATAGAAGAAAACTTTCTGCCAGGCGGTGGTGGCGCACGCCTTTAGTTCCAGTACTTGGGAGGCAGAGGCAGGCGGATTTCTGAGTTCGAGGCCAGCCTGGTCTACAGAGTGAGTTCCAGGACAGCCAGGGCTACACAGAGAAACCCTGTCTCGAAAAACAAAAAAAAAGAAAAAAAAAAAGAAAAAGAAAACTTCCCTAACCTAAAGAAAGAGATGCTCATGAACATACAAGAAGCCTACAGAACTCCAAATAGACTAGACCAGAAAAGAAATTCCGTCAAATAATAATAGAAACAACAAATGCACAAAACAAAGAAAAAAATATTAAAAGCAGTAAGGGAAAAATGTCAAATAACATATAAAGGCAGACCTATCAGAATTACACTAGAGTTCTCACCAGAGATTATAAAAGCCAGAAGATCCTGGACTGATATCATACAGACCCTAAGAGAATACAAATGCCAGCCCAGGTTACTATACCCAGCAAAACTCTTAATCACTATAGATGGAGAAACCAATATAGTCCATGATAAAATCTTTCCATAAATCCAGCCCTACAAAGGATAATAGAGGGAAAACTCCAACACCAGGAGGGAAATTATAGCCTAGAAAAAGGAAGAAAGTAATCTTCCAACAACCCCAAAAGAAGATAGCTACACAAACATAATTCCACCTCTAATAACAAAAATAAAAGGAAGCAACAATCGTTTTTCCTTAATATTTCTTAACGTCAATGGACTCAATTTCTCAATAAAAAGATGTAGACTAGCAGACTGGATATGTAAATAGGACCCAGAATTTTGCTGCATACCGGAAATGCACCTCAGTGACAAAGACAGACACTACCTCAGAGTAAAAGGATGGAAAACACTTTTCCAAGCAAATGGTCCCAAGAAATAAGCTGGAGTAGCCATTCTAATATCAAATAAAATTGACTTTCACCCAAAAGTTATCAAAAAAGATAAAGAAGGAAACATCAAACTCTTCAAAGGAAAAATCTACTAAGATGAAATCTCAATTCTTAATATCTACGCTCCAAATGCAAGGGCACCCACATTCACAAAAGAAACCTTACTAAAGCCGGGCGGTGGTGGCGCACACCTTTAATCCCAGCACTCGGGAGGCAGAGGCAGGCGGATTTCTGAGTTCGAGGCCAGCCTGGTCTACAGAGTGAGTTCCAGGACAGCCCGGGCTATACAGAGAAACCCTGTCTCGAAAAACCAAAAAAAAAAAAAA
>NW_021620509.1:1111621-1115054 GCF_004785775.1 Grammomys surdaster
AAAAAAAAAAAAAAAAAAAAAAAAAAAAAAAAAAAAAAAAAAGAAACCTTACTAAAGCTCAAAGCACAAATTGCACCTCACACAGTAATAGTGGGGGACTTCAACACCCTACTCTCAGAAATGGACAGATCATGGAAACAGAAACTAAACAGAGACACAGTGAAACTAAGAGAAGTTATGAACCAAATGGATTTAACAAATATCATCCTAAACAGAACAGGTCATCCTAAAACAAAAGAATATATCTTTTTCTCAGCACCTCATGGTACCTTCTCCAAAATAGACCATATAATTTGTCACAAAACAGGGCTCAACAGATACAAAAAGATTGAAATAAACCCTTGCATCCTATCAGATCACCACCGACTAAGGCTGGTCTTCAATATCAACAAAAACAATGGAAAGCCCACATACACATGGAAACTAAACAATACTCTACTCAATGATAACTTGGTCAAGGAAAAAAATAAAGAAATTAAAGACTTTTTAGAATTTAATGAAAATGAAGGTTCTTTATACCAAAACTTATGGGACACAATGAAAGCAGTGCTAAGAGGAAAACTCATAGCTCTAAGTGCCTACAAAAAGAAACTGGAGAGAGCATACATTAGCAGTTTGACAACACACCTGAAAGCTCTAGAACAAAAAGAAGCAAGTACACCCAAGAAGAGTAGATAGCAGAAAATACCCAAACTCAGGGCTGAAATCAACCAAGTAGAAACAAAAGGAACTATACAAAGTATCAACAAAACCAGGTGCTGTTCTTTGAGAAAATCAACAAGATAGATAAACCCTTAGCCAGACTAACCAGAGGGCACAGAGACAATATCCAAATTAATAAAATCAAAACTGAAAGGGAGACATAACAGAAACTGAGGAAATTTTTAAAAAAAATCATCAGATCCTACTACAAAAGCCTATACTCAACAAAACTGGAAAATCTGGATGAGATGGAACAATTTTCTAGACAGATACCAGGTACCAAAGTTAAATCAAATAAACCAACTAAACAGTCCCATAACCCCTAAAGAAATAGAAGCAGTCATTAAAAGTCTCCCTACCTAAAAAAGCCCAGGATCTGATGGTTTTAGTGCAGAATTCTATCAGACCTTCAAGGAAGACCTAATACCAATTCTCTTCAAACTATTCCACAAAATAGAAATGGAAGGAACACCACCCAATTCATTCTATGAAGCCACAGTTAAGCTCACATCTAAACCACACAGACACAACAAAGAAAGAAAACTTTAGCCCAATCTCCCTTATGAATATTGATGCAAAAATACTCAATAAAATTCTCACAAACCGAATCCAAGAACACATCAAAACAATCATCCACCATTATCAAGTAGGCTTTATCCCAGGAATGCAGGAATGGTTCAATATACAGAAAACCATCAACATAATCCACTATACAAACAAACTCAAAGAAAAAAACCCACATGATCATCTCACTAGATTCTGAGAAAGCATTTGACAAAATTCAACATCCCTTCATGGTAAAAGTCCTGGAAAGATCAGGAACTCAAGGCCCATACCTAAACATAGTAAAAGCAATATACAGCAAACCAGTAGCCAATATCAAACTAAATGGAGAGAAACTTAAAGCCATCCCACTAAAATCAGGGACTAGACAAGGCTGCCCACCCTCTCTCTACCTATTCAATATAGTACTGGAACTCCTAGCCAGAGCAATAAGACAACAAAAGGAAGTCAAAGGGATACAAATTGGAAAGGAAGAAGTCAAAATTTCACTATTTGCAGATGATATGGTAGTATACTTAAGTGAACCCAAAACTTCCACCAGAGAACTCCTAAACCTGATTAAAAAAAAAAAAAACTTCAGCAAAATGGCTGGATATAAAATCAAATCAGTAGCCTTCCTCTATTCAAAGGATAAACAGGCTAAGAAAGTAATTAGAGAAATGACACCCTCCACAATAGTCACAAATAATATAAAATACCTTGGTGTGAATCTAACCAAGCAAGTGAAAGATCTGTATGACAAGAACTTCAAGTCCCTGAAGAAGGAAATCAAAGAAGATCTCAAAAGATGGAAAGATCTTTCATGCTCATGGATAAGAAGGATTAATATAGTAAAAATGGCCATCCTGCCAAAAGCAATCTACAGATTCAGTGCAATCTCCATTAAAATTTCAACTCAATTCTTCATATAGATAGAAAGAGCAATTCTCAAATTCATTTGGAATAACAAAAAACCCAGGATAGGGGAAACTATTGTCAACAATAGAAGAACATCTAAGGGAGTCATCATTCCTGACCTAAAGCTATACTACAGAGCAATAGTGATTAAAAAAAAAAAAAACTGCATGGTACAGAGACAGGCAAGACGATCAATGGAATAGAACTGAAGACCTAGAAATGAACCCACACACCTATAGTCACTTGATCTTTGACAAAGGAGCTAAAACTGTCTAGTGGAAAAAGGACAGCACTTTCAACAAATGGTGCTGGTTCAACTGGAGGTCAGCATGTAGAAGAATGAAAATTGATCCATTCTTATCTCCTTGTACAAAGCTCAAGTCCAAGTGGATAAAGGACCTCCACATAAAACCAGATACACTGAAACTAATAGAAGAGAAGGTGGGGAAGAGCCTTAAACATATGGGCACAGGGCAAAAGTTCCTGAACAGTCCACCAATGGCTTATGCTGTAAGATCAAGAATTGACGGACGTCCGCTCAGCCAGGTTGCAGAAGAAGCTTAGTGTGTGTCCTAATTTTCTGTCTCTGTGTAGGTAGGCCTGTGCCGCAAACATGCTCCGCCAGATCCTCGGGCAAGCCAAGAAGCATCCCAGCTTGATTCCTCTGTTCGTGTTTATTGGAGCAGGGGGCACTGGAGCAGTGCTGTATGTGATGCGCTTGGCATTGTTCAATCCAGATGTCAGCTGGGACAGGAAGAATAACCCTGAGCCTTGGAACAAACTGGGTCCCAATGACCAATATAAGTTCTACTCAGTGAATGTGGACTACAGCAAGCTGAAGAAAGAAGCCCCAGACTTCTAAACTATGAAGTTCACTGTAAAGCTGCTAATGAAGGTCTTTCAGGAGCCATCCGCACAATTTTCCACTTAAGCAGGAAATATATCTCTGAATGCATGAAATCACGTTGATTTTTTTTTTGGAGTTTATTAAACTGATGAATAAATCTCTGAAACTTGAAAAAAAAAAGAATTGACAAATGGGACCTCATAAAATTGCAAAGCTTCTGTAAGGCAAAGGACACTGTCAGTAGAACAAAATAGCAACCAATAGATTGGGAAAAGATCTTTACCAATCCTACATTTGATAGAGGGCTAATATCCAATGTATACAGAGAACTCAAGAAATTAGACTCCAACCAGGAGGTGGTGGCGCACGCCTTTAGTCCCAGCACTTGGGAGGCAGAGGCAGGCGGATTTCTGAGTTCGAGAG
>NW_021620509.1:1115154-1135194 GCF_004785775.1 Grammomys surdaster
ATTCTTTTGTTTTGTTTTTTTGAGACAGGGTTTCTCTGTGTAGCCCTGGCTGTCCCGGAACTCACTCTGTAGACCAGGCTGGCCTCGAACTCAGAAATCCACCTGTCTCTGCCTCCCAAGTGCTGGGATTAAAGGTGTGCACCACCACTGCCCGGCAACTCATGAAATACTTAGGCAAATGATGGAACTAGAAAATATTATCCTGAGTGAGGTAACTCAGTCACAAAAGAACACACATGGTATGCACTCACTGATAAGTGGATATTAGCCCAAAAGCTGGAGATATTCAAGATACAGTTCACAGACCACATGAAGCTCATGAAGAAGGAAGACCAAAATGTGGGTGCTGTGGTCCTTCTTAGATGGAATAACAAAATACTCATGGGAGCAAATATGGAGACAAATTATGGGACAGAAATTGAAGGAGGGGCCATCCTGAGACTGCTTCACCTAGGTATCCATCCCTTGTGCAGTCACCAAAGGCAGAAGGTGATGTGGATGCCAGGAAGTGCATGCTGACAGGAGCCTGATCTACCTGTCTCCTTAGAGGTCTACCAGAGCCTGACATATACAGAGGTGGATGCTCAAACTAACCATTGAAGTGATCATGGGGTTCCTAATGGAGGAGTTAGAGAGAAGACTGAAGGAGCTGAAAGGTTTTGCGGCCCCATGGGGAGAGCAACAATACCAGCCAACCAGAGCTCCCAGGGTCTAAACCACCGGCCTGGGAGCACATAGGGAGGGACCCATGGCTCCAGCTGTATATGTAGGGGAGAATGGCCTTGTCAGGCATAGGTTGGAGAGGAGTTCCTTGGTCCCCTGAAGGCTGGATGCCCCGGTGTGGAGGAATTCAAGGGCAGAGAGGTGGGAGTGGGTGGGTGGGTGGGGGCACATCCTCATAGAGGCAGGAGGTAGGGACATGGGATAGGGGGTTTCTGGGTGGGTGGGGGAAATGGGGAGAAAGCATAACATCTGAAATACAAATAAAATATCCAATAAAAAAGTGCTACACGTGAATAATATATATGAGGACTGAGGAGATAACTCAGGGGGTGAAGTACTGGCAGACCAACCCAGGTCAAGCCTGTCTTCAGATGTGTCTCCCCGTCCTCATAGCTGATGATGCATGCAGGCGTCAAGCTAGCACACACCAGTTCTCTAAGGCTACCTCTCCAGAGGAAACAACATTAACTAAGTGGGTCCCTCCCCACTTTCCCTACATCATGCCAGCTGGGAATCAGCCCAACTTCAAGCTCTTACAGTGGACTATTCAATCACATGACATGGAACCACTGCCTTTTAAAAACCTGTAAGAAAGACCACCCTACTCTGCCACATGGACCTGAATGCTGATTTCCTGACATGCTGTTGTCTACCTGCCTCTGGCCACAGGGTCTGAATTCTTAGAATTACTGATATGCTGCTGCTTGTCTGTCTATAGTGTTAATAACTCTTCTAATCTGTCTCAGTATCCCCCTGGAAGCCCAAATTAAAAACCTTTCACTAGGTAAGATGACAATACACAGCTCGATAGGATGACATACAAAAAGCCAGTTGCCAGAGAGACTGCAAGCTCTTTTCTACCTGTACTATCTATAACAAATGTCATGTACAAAAAAGGCCACCATGTACAAATACGGGAGTGGCTGGCCATGAGCACTGTAGCTCAGCGCTTTTGAGGGGATGCCTGCTCTCTGCTTATAAGCCTATGCTCACTCTCAGGAGCACTATCTTTTTTAAAGATTTATTTTATGTATGAGTATATATGTGTACACTGTTTTCATTCTTACCAGAAGAGGGCATCAGATCCCATTACAGATGGTTATGAGTCACCACGTGGTTGCCTGGACTTGAACTGAGGACGTCTAGAAGATGAGCCAGTGCTCTTAACTGCTGAGCCATCTCTCCAGCCCAAACTCTTGTAATAAACTCTCTATTTTTACTACCTTACTGCATGTCCCTGGTACAATCCTTTTTCCTGGCATTTAAGAGCCTGGAAACCTCAGCAGATGCTCTTGGGGTACAGATTGGTACCTATAAGAACAAAGAGGCCCAATACATGCCAGGCAAGTGCTTTGATGCTGATCCTCAGACCACCACCGAGTACTGGCTAGGATTTGTGTGTTACAGCTCTGAGGGGAAAGGCTTCCCCAGTGGAAGTGTTACAGCTATGCTTTGGCTGGGGAATATTTCCCCAGCTCTGAAGGGAAAAGTATCATGGTAGTTGGGAGCCAAGGAATATTGCAAAATCATTCGGTACAATAAACCTCAGACACGAGATATATTGGGAGGAAAGAACCCAGAAGGGTGGCTGCCTCTGCTCTGGGAGAAGCAGCAAAGGAGTGAGCAGAAGATAGGGTTTATATGGCTTTGTGGGCAGAGCTTTACAGGGTAGAACTTTCTAGGATGGGAAATGGTGGGTTTTCAAGTCCAGAGCTTGGGGTTTTTATACAGTAGAGGGCATGGGGGTTGGTGTCTGGGTCCAGCCATTAAGTCAGAGAGTGTTCTTTGGGTGGAACCTGGTGGTTGGAGGCACTTAAGGAGGCACTTAAGATTTCATCTATGGTTTCCTGTTTTTCAGAGGTAGTTTTAGATAGTAACTTTTAGGTTACTCTTTGTAGTGGCATATTTTCCCCAAAAGTTTTGAGGAGCTAAGGTGGGAGGAGTAAGGAGAGGAAGAGGAAGAGTAAGGAGAGGAAAAGGAGAAGGAGGAGGAGGAGCTAGGAAGGAGAAGACAAGAGAGAGGGGGGAGGGGGAGGGGAGAGGGAGTGGGGGATGGAGAAGGAGAGGGAGGGGAACATGGCTTCGGATGTTCGATTGTCTCTAGCAGTCAAAGGTAGTTGATATATCTAGGTTGGGTATTGGGTTACACCTCTAATTGTGTGGGCATCTAGTTATTGAGCATTACCAAACATATAAAGCCTTTGATTAATCTTTAAGCATCAAAGTCTCCTTTTCTACCGGGTACCATGTGGATGGCAGGATGGTCTGAGCTCAGCCCAGCCTTGTGGAAACAGCATGAAAGATTGACAGAGCCATCTCCCGCCCTGGTGTCTCGTGGGTGCCAGGCCCTGTGTTTCTGGCTGGCCGTTCCTAGTTGCAGTGTGTACATGGCCTCTGGCTGTGGAACATGGCGGCAGAGCTAAGCAGAGTCACTGCCGCTTAGATAGTTGGCCCAAGAAAATGCAATTTTAAATATTAACAGCAACAACTCTTTGTTAGGATTCGAGCGCAGTTTGGACAGACAACACCAAAGCCGATCCGATCCGGTTCCAAGGGAAGGGGTTTATTTGGGGAAGGGAGTGGGAGAGAGGAACGGGAAGATGGCGAGTGAAGAGAAGACGAAGAGAGAGAGAGGTTGGGGGTGGTCCCAACTATTTAAGTGGGTGATGACGTGTGTAATTTCCCAGGTGTAGGTGAGTCAGGTAGGTGAATTCTGGGAGTGGTTGTCCCAGCAACGTAGGAGTCGCAGGCCCCTGAATATGACGTCACCGGGTTCAGACTTATACTAACACTCTTGATATTATTAGAAATGCAGAGATTCACTTAAAGACATCAGGAAGCTGGATTGTGCCTTTCCTCCTTTCAGTTTTATTTAGCTTATTGTATTCATCTCCTCTGCTTGAGACGTTTCCATCAGAAGCGATGCCCACTTTCTAGGCCTCAGCATCTGTGGTAGTTGCTTCTCTTGAACTCTTCTCAGAGTTGACTGCCTCTGAAAATTCTTTTTTCTTGGTACTCTCCGTATGTGAGTTGCCTCTCTTGGGTCATCTCTACTACTGCAGACCTCCGTAGATTCTTGTTTGTAGTTCAACATTGGTGTTCTGCTAGATTCTTTCCATCTGATTGTCATTTTCTGGATGATTTTTCCTGTGGTTTCTAACATCTTCATGGTGATAATTCTAAAATTTTCATCCAGCGGTAAGTGAGATGGCTGTGTGGATTAAAGGTGCTTGCCACCAAATTTAACTGTAATTCCCAAAATTAACCTGTAAACACCTCCTGCCCCAGGAATTAGGTAACTTTCTGTGGCATGTCAGGAGTTGTAGTTCTGGGAAAAGAACCCCTCATTGGAAAGTATGGTGGGCAATAGTTTTTATATGGGGCCATTTTCAGCTGGGAAATTCCTGGGAATGGTCCTGACCAAAGTCCATCTTTTGGGTCAGTATTCAATATTTAATAAAGCTTGCTTCAAATTTGATGCAAATGATGCAATTGGCTTTCTCCGGTGAGCCGTGGGATTAACAGTGACAACTTGAAATAGTTTCTTAAGCTCTATGTGGCGGGGGTTCAAGGTGGTCAGTGTGAAAAGGAGGGGAGGGTTCAGTGCCAATAATCTGCTGAGGTGAAGCTTTACTGTTGAGGATCAAGGTTGTCAGGCTGAAACTGGACCCAGAGAAGATAAAGCATACTATCTCCTCCGTTCAGAACTTCCTCATCTATGTGGCCATGCTGGCCTCACTCTCACCCAAACCATCAGTCAGTATTTTTAGTAAATATACTAAAGGGGAAAAAAGCCCTAAGTAGTGGAAGAAGAGACTCAGTTTCTACAAGCTGTTTTCTGACCTCTATAAACATGCTAGTGGCATGCACCATGTACCCAGACCCATACACAAACAAAATAAATGAGCAAATAGTGTTAAAAAAAATAAATTACCATCCAATGCCTATGTTTAATTGCTTTCTGGTCATTATCCAGACTAGCTTGTTCTAAATTATAAGTGAAGCTAAAATAATTTTTGACACATTTTGTAATCTCTCTCATGTCCTGATTCTGTCTATATCTGTGTTTGTGTGTATTGCTGGGCATTTGTGTGTATATATGTATGTGTATATGTCTGTGCATTTGTGTGTGTAGGCTAGAGGTTGACTTTGTCAGGTATCTTCCTCAATCACTCTCCACCTTCTGGTTTGAGACAGAATCTCTCACTGGATCTGAAGCTTGCCCATTAGGCTAAACTGGCTGGCCAGAGAGTAGTAGACAGCCTCCTATCCGCGTCTCCCCAGGGCTGGGTTTATTGGCGCAGACCACCATGCCTGGCTTTTTCACATGCATGTTAAAGATTGAACTCAGGTACTCGTGCTTGCTCAGCAAGTGCATTACTGACTACACCATCCTCCTAAACCACATCCTGGTTCTTAAGGTCATTTAAATCCATTTCCGTTACCACAGTCACATCATACTCTTCCCTGTTCACTAGAGTCCACTCTGGTGTGCTCATTCTTAATGGTTACCTAATATCCTGGGGGATACTTCTAGACCGGGACAAGTCAGCAAACACTGGACCTGTCTTATTTCAGCCTTCTTAAGAGTCTGTCAAACCTTGCCAAACCTGACTATATTTTAAGTCCTCACTAGGGATACTGGGAAAAGTTTTCAGTTAGCAATAGTCGCACCTGAGATTAGCCTCATTGGCTCCAATTCTTCCATTGTAGTGTTAAATAAAGCTGACACTCTAAGTGCTGAGGCACAAAGGTGACCAAAACCATCTGAGTTTAGTTAGACTCCAACCTAGTGGACTGAGGAGGAGACAAGACAACAGGAAGCTCTGATGGGGTAGCGTCAGTGTGAGCAGTTAGCATGACTCTCAGTAGAGGATTATGCAATTTGAAGACACTGTCTTTACCCTCTAAGCTCACAGAATCCACTTGGAATAGGGAAGCCCTTAATTATATTTGGTTCAAAAATGTTTTGCATTTTGCATTAATGTTTTGAAAGCTTTTGTTTCTCTTTTAAGACAGAGTCTTAAAGGAGAGACTTTTATCTCTGGCTGGCCTGGAACTTAGATCTGCCTGCCTCTCTACTTCCTTGAGTGTTGAGAGTTAATGTATGTACCACCCCATTTGATTCTCATTTGAAGTCAAGTTCTCTAGCTGAGGCTAGCTTGCAACACTACACCCAACAAAAACTGCTCATTTTCTTGAATCTCTTACCTACCTCTTGAAGGTAAGATTTTGAAGCAAAACACTAAAGCAATGGTGGTAGTGAAAATATAGTAACAGGCTGTTGCTCCATGTCCCTACCACAGAGGCAGACAGGAAGAATCACTTCCTCTTCATAACAACTGCCATCCCAGATGGTCTCATGTGTGAACAGAGGTGCATGGATGCCATGGTGAATGTATGGAGCCCAGAGGACAACTTTTACTTCTTTCTTATGTGTATACCTGCTTATCCGTATGTGTATTATAAGCACAAGTGCCCTTTTGAGGCCAGAAGCAGTTGTTGGATTCTCTGAAACTGGAGTTAGAGGTGGTTGCTAGCTGCTTGGTATTGGTACTGGGAACCAAACCCAGGTCTGTGCAGGAGCAGCAAGTGATTTTCGTTGTTGAGCCATCTCTATAGCCCTGAAAGGACATCTTTTGGGAGTTGGTTCTCACTTTCTACCAAGGCAGGAATCCAATTCTGGTGGTCAGTCTTGCACAGAAAGCACTTTCACCCTGAGCCATCCTGCCAGGCCCTATCCTAGTTCAGTGATATTTACCCATCTTGCCTTCATGCCTCTAAAACCAACCAGCCATAGCATTTTCAGAAAGATGTTAACCAGTTTCCTGATACTGGTTACTTCCATTTCTGATCAAGTTAAGCTTGTTTTAATCATGTGGGCCCAACCTTCCTTTCACTCTATTTTTTGCTTGGCTTGTGTGTGCAATGCAGAAAAAGCCTGGTCACAACAGGCCTTATATTTCTCCTAACTACGGCAGTATAAACATTTTCCCTACCACCTCAGTGGTTCTCATCCTTCTTAATGCTGTGACCTTAAATACAGTTCCCCAACCATAAAATTATTTTCATTGCTACTGCATAGCTAATTTTGCTGTTATGAATTGTAAATATCTAATATACAACCCCTGTGAAAGGGTTGTTTAACCCCAAAGGGGTCACCACCCACTGAGAACCACTGCACCATTAAAATCCTTCCCTTTTGGCTCAGTCCAGCTTAGGAAGAATCAGGAATCACAAACGG
Source organism: Grammomys surdaster (assembly GCF_004785775.1). NCBI lineage: Eukaryota > Metazoa > Chordata > Mammalia > Rodentia > Muridae > Grammomys > Grammomys surdaster. Next base: position 1,122,122 of record NW_021620509.1, read on the forward strand.
CCAGACGTTCTGAGTAACAGTGGCCATGTGCTCCCTCCCACCTGAGGTATGGAGATCACTGTCTTTGTATCATGAAGTCACAGCGTAAGCAAAAAGAAACTACCCGCTGAGCTCTTGGCACAGTCACCTTTACAGTCTGCTAACCCTTGTTGAACAAAGTTGTTTAATCAATAGCTAGGTGTTGACAGAGGCGGGGGGTTTGGGGACCCCATCCCTCAGAACTAGTTGATGATGGATTCAGAAAAGGGGGAGGAGTCGATGTTTTCAGTTGTGTACCTGCCAGTTGAATCCTGCCAGGCTCTGGTAAATGTTACAAACTCACAGTCACAGACAGGCATATTTAACTAAATGTGTAGTACAGCAAAACCAAACTGAGAGACTGATCTGGATGGAGGTAGGATACATAGGGATGGGAAAGTTAAGAATGGTGTATGCATAGTAACCCAAATGCATTAGATACACCTACAAAACTGTCAACTAAAAAAGAATAAGTCCACACACATTATTTATGCAAAAATTTATTTGACCAATTGTAGAAAAAGTGATACTATTACGCATGATACAATTGCAAGAACCTACAGAACAGAGTAGGCTTTCTCAATTGCACAGTTTGCTCGAAGCTCATCTCCCTGGTAGTGTGATGCTTAATAAATAGGCGTGAGGGGCAGGGTTAAGACGGGCTAGAAGCAGGGTGACTCTCACTCAGGACTGTAAACTTGAGTTGGCCCCGCATTGCTGCGGAATGTGGAATGTTTCGGTGTGAGATGTTAACTGAGAAAGCAAAAGCAGAAAACCAAAAAAAATGTGCAGCCTACAGAGCACCCCACATCCAGTTCACTCAGGAGTTCTTGGTCTTTTATTAGTGTCATTCCCTAAGGAATTCAAGTCTTGGCAAAGTCAAGCTTCCATTGTTGTTCCCTGAACAACGGAGATGAAGTTAAGCCAATTTCTTTTTCTATCACTACTTTGCTGCTCGAGAGACCTGTTGTTGACCAGCACTTGGTATTAGAACAATGCTCAATGTATTGATGGCTAGCGACCTTTTTGTTATTTGAGTATTATTTATTTCAGTGTGAAATTCCCTGCCTATTTTAGGAATAAATGCAATTTAAGAATAAGAATAACCAAAGAAGCTGGTGCCACTTGACTGGAAAAGGAAAGAATTAACTGGTGCTCAAAGCTTGTCTAACACAAAATATTCGGTCATGAATTCATTATCTGCTTGGCATTTCCAGCAAGGTGGAGACGTGATAATAAGCAGAACTTCTTACAGGAAAGGAAGACAGGGCGCACTCTCTGGAGTGGAGCTGGTGTCAAAACGGGACTCTTCTGGTTTAGTTTATATACAGTTAAGTTCGTTTAGTGTCTGGTCCAGTGTCTGATGTAAGCCCACATTTTCTTCTTTGGCCTGGGCAAGTTTTTCTGGTAAAGATTAAGAGAGGGAGGAAAAATGAATTAATAGGCATCTTTGTTAAGGGAAGGGAAAGGTGTGACAGTGAAAGCCACAGCTAAGAATCACACAGAATACCGTGGAGTAATAGGGATCAAAGAGCAAACAAGATAGTATGAGCTATTAGGCTGGGAGTGCTGCTGCATTATTTGAATTCCAGCACTCAGGAGGCAGGTGACCAGTCTGGTCTACCCAGCAAGTTCCTGGTTGACCTAGCACGTTCCAGGCTAGCCAGAGCTGTGATCTCACCAGATCATGTCTCAAAAACAAAACCAAAACAAGTGTCCAGAAACAGCCTGGCTTTGTGGTGCACACTTGACACCCCAGCACCTGGAAGGAGGCAGGAGGATCAGGAGGCAGAGGTCATCCTGGGCTATGATCAATTCAAGGTCAACCTGGGCTGTATATGACCTTGTCTCAATACCACTCCCAACCCAAAGAAAAATCCTGGGTCTGGTTTCTCATCAAGAAAAGGCACTTGCTGCCAGGCCTGATAATCAGTTTAATCCCTGGGACTTGCATAATAGGAACAAAACAGACTCCTACAACCTGTTTTCTGACCTCCACATATGAACCACGGCACATGCGCACCTCCCCTCCCCGACAAGCATAAACTACAAATAAGATTTTAACATCTCAAATGCCGCATAAAATGCACTATGCAAAAATAAACTTTTCTGCCTTGATGAAACTCAACTTACTGTCCTGTGTTTTCCTTTTCCAAATAAATCCAGCCATCCGTGAGCCAGAACACTTGGACCGAAGCCCTAAGGTGTATCACTAGAGTGAGCCATTTAAGCTTTCTAGGTCTAAGTCTGCCATCTGTGAGGTGGGGAGAACACCATCAGTGTGTGTGATTGATAGATGCCTTATGAGAACAGAGACATGTGCCAGAATTCAGGAGGTGCTGTACACATAAAAGACTTCGCTACTAGATACAGATGACTTAGAACATCTGTTAGGAAAATGTAAAGTCCTGTAACCTGTTTTTCCTTTGGAGCACCTGGGAGTGGCTATTGTAATTCCAGGCATACAGAATTCATTGTCAGGGTGCCCTGGCAACTGAGTCAAATCTCAGGTAAATAACATAAGACTGCAAGAAAACTATTCAATAACTGACAAAGTAAAATTTGAAAAAAAAAAAAAAAAAAAAAAAAAAAGGGCAGTTGTGAGATGGCCCATCAGGTCAAGGTTCCTGCTGCCAAGCCTGAAGACCTGAGCTGACTCCCCAGGACCCTTGTGGTAGAAGGAGAAACTTGATCCCTGTTGTCCTACCCCCAACTTCTGTGCACTGTCACATGTGTGCTCTACACTACCAAATAAGTAAATAAACACAATAATTTTAAAAAGCCATCGAGAGCTCTGCATGACCAAGCATGAGGGAAAACTGGTTTGTGTGAGTGACAGCTAATAAAAGACTAGGCCAGGAGTCATTAAAATTCTGGAAGAAAGCAAAAGGCCTCCTAAACTGATGAGCTCGACCTGGAAATTTTCAGGAAGAAAAACACCTTAGACTGTGGAAGATGGCAGTTTCTCTGTAGCCACAGAAGCCTTCTTGGGACAAACTACTGGGACCTGGCTGTGTGAAGACTTGTTAACAAGATGCTCTTGTGAGCCAGCTGCTCCGTGTTCTCAGGCCGCTCTCCTGGGAACCCGGGCTGCACTTGTGTTTTATGCTCAGTGCTGCACAGTTCCAGTAGTGGAGGTGGGATGCCGCCCAGGCCTTCCACCAATGCTGGCCTCTCTAGTATGTTTTGTTAACTAAGTCTGAGACGAAAGAGCCTCACCCCCAAACCCCAAAGTAGCCCTATCCTTGAGCCTCTCAGCACAGCTCAGACAGACAACAGCAGGGAGCTGAACTCTTGGAGGGATCCAGTTGACTGATTAGACAGACAGGAAGAGATGGTTACTTCAAAGGGTGGAGGCTATTCGTGTCTGGAAATTTCTGAGGGAAATACTGAGCAACCCTCCCCTCCCCCCAGCAAGGCCAGTGATGTCCCAGGGCACATGCAAAACAAGGTATATAGGGCAGGGTTTACAAAATGCCCACCACTGTCACTCCCAGCATTTCTCCATAGCAACACCCTCTGTAGACCAGGCTGTTCTTGAACTCAGATCCACCTGCCCCTGCCTCCCAAGTCTTGGGATTAAAGGCGTGTACAAACACTGCCCAGCTTACAAAATGGCCACGGTCAAAGGCACCCGATTCCAGCTCAAAAATGAGGTGGCAAGGACAGAAGATGAAGATGGCCTGTTGTCATTATAGGTCATTATAGTCAGAGTCAGACACATGGGGAAAAGGCTAAAGTTTACACCAGAAGGTGGGTTCCCTGGAGCTCCTAGGCACCAGAGCCAGTTCACCTGGAGATGGTTAAGACCCAAGGTGACACCCATTGCCCTCAGAGAGAGCTCAAGTCACTGAGGGATGGTTTCACATCCTTGCTGATAGCTATTTACCTGAGCTTTTGGGCACTGTAGGGTGGTGTCCCCAGGAAGGGGGTTGAAGAAATAGGATGGAGGGTTGAGATGGAAGAGCATAGACAAACAGGAGAATAGTGAGAAAACAGTGTGAACCAAGAGAAAGTTAAGTCCCATGTAAAACAGGTCTGAGCTACTGAACAGGAGCAGCCTAGATGAGCCCTTGAAATAATGGTGAGCTGGGTGTGGTGGCGCACACCTTTAATCCCGGCGTTTGGGAGGCAGAGGCAAGGCTAGCCTGGTTTACACTGTAAGACCCTATCTCAAGATAAATAACCCCCACTACCATCACCCCTGGGCCCAAGATGACTTCTGATGGCTTAATCACCCTGCCATAGGTCACCCTTTGGAGTGGAACATTTTCCCTTATATGGATAAAGATGTGAAGAATGAGTCTCCCTTCCTGGATGAAATGGCCTGGAGGATTCCAACCCCAAGCGTCTGGAATTTCATGCTCTATCATGAAGAATAACATAGTCACTTCAAGAAATGCTGAGTTGTGTTCCCTGGGGAACTGAGGCCCTGCTGCCTGTTTTTTTCTCTTTCCTCACACTAAGATAAGCCTTGCCTCTGGGAGAGAGGCCAGCAAGAACTGGTGGCATTTAAAATATGCAAGGCATCTCTGAGAATTCCGAAGACCTCACTCTGGAAACAAAGCCTAGCTCTGTCCCTCCCCAGACCTCCTCACTCAGCTTTCATCTGTCACTCCGGGAAGTGGAGATTCCTACCTTCAAGGTCATCAATTGTCTTCTCTAGTTTAGAAACTGTCCTTTCTGCAAACTCAGCTCGAGTCTCCGCCTAGGGAAGAAAAAGAGTCACTACCCTGCTTCAGATTAGCCCCTCAAAATGTAGGGCATAGCTGGGTGTGGTCACTCACCTCCTTCAGCTTGTCAGACAGAAGCTTGATTTCTTCTTCATATTTATCCTCCTTTTCAGAGTACTATGGGAAAAAAAAAACAAAGGCGGTTCTTAAAAGAGGGAAAGAGGCTGGAGAGATGCCTCAGAGGTTAAGGGCTTTTGTTGCTTTTACCGAGGGCTGGGGTTCAGGACTCAGTACCTACATGGAGGCTCACAACCATTTGTAAGTTCAGTGCCAGGAGATCTGACACCCTGCCCTGAAGTGCAGACATACATGCTGGCAAAACACTTACATATATGAAATAAATACTTCAGGAAAGGAAGAAGGAGCTGGGGAGATGATTCAGTGAGTGAAGCATTTGCCTGGCAGCGAGGACCCCAGCATCCACATAAAAGCTGGATGGGTGTGGCTCCCTCTGTGGAGATAAGATTCTTGGAACAAGCTGGCTAACTAGACTAGCCAAATAGATGCGCTTCAGGTGAGAGACTCAGCCTCAATACGACACCCATGAAGCAAGGCCTGCATGCCAATACCCCGGCTCATGCCAGGTCATCTGGACTGAGAACAGAACAAAATATAGCAAGTTTCCCTCCGTCCCACCTTTTCAGAAGCAGCCTCCAGTGATTTCAGATTGTTAGTTACATTCTTGAGCTCTTCTTCCAGGTCACCACACTTTCTGCACCAAAACAAAAGATTTGCTGTAATGTAGGCAATTCCCTTCCAGCAAGTCCACTGTCCATCCCCCATCCCCCACTGCTGGAAACTTATACTCTCTCCTGCTGGGCACAGGCAGAAGCAGGGCAGGAGGGCATTTGGAGGGTTTGTAAAGCAACCTGGGCATCTGCCAGGGATAAGGCAATAAATAGGGACTTGTGAAATCTGTGACTGGCTGGCTTAGTTTTCTCAGGAAGTTGTGCAAATAAGACAAAGGTGGGAGGAGGGAGACGGCATTCAGAGCTCACAGGACACTCCAGGAAGCAAGCCTATGCCTCTGTGAAGCCAGGGTGCTCCCAGCCCTGCAGGGCTCTCTGCGGAGCTGAATCCTTGGTCCAAGGCCAAAGGGGGCATTCTGTTTGTTGTGACCTGTGACATTCTAGCTGAGCTGTGTCCATGGGAATGTGTCAGGTACCATAGCCACATCAGAAGCCGCACCCTGAAACATTTGTTGGATATCTGCCACCTACAGACAGCATTCTATGAAGACCAAATGGCCTGGCTCGATGTGCAAAGTGGAGGCAGGAAGGAAGACCCTGAATTCTAGGCCAGCCTGGCTATACAGCAAAACTCTGTCTCAAAAATTTCAAAACAGCTAACAAGGAACAGTGAGAAAAATGGGAGGGGGCGGAAGAACATGGGCAGCAGAGCTGTGACTCGATATCTTCTGCACGGGACAGGGCGATGGCATCATGGTCTCACAGCAGCAGGGACTGCACACACAGGACCTGCAGGGGGCGGGGCCTGTCAACATTCCATCGTGGAGGAGAGGTGGGCTCATGAGCTCCACCCTCCCCAGGTAGCTAGGAGCAGATAATGGCCTCTGGGGGAAGGAGGCGATACATTTCTCAGTGGTGTAACTACTCAGCAAGTTGTCTTGCTCAGGCAAATCACCCCTCTTCACGATCATGCTAATAAGACATACAGCAAATAAGTGCAGTGGGTCACACAAGAAGAAATCAAAGTTAGGGGGGGATACTGAGAAAAAGGGGGTCGATGGGAGGAGGGTGAAATCGGGTGTGTTGTAATTAAAGTATAATGTGTGTGTTTATAAATACATAAACAAAATTGTGAAAAACAAAAATTAAAAAACTCAGTGTGGTAGTGCATGTTCGTCATTCCAGGAATCAGAGACAGGAGGGTCAGGTATTCTAGGCTGTAAGAGGCCCTGTCTCAAAACAAAACAAAACACCCAGAACAAAACAAAGAAACAAAACCAAACAACAAAGAAAGAAAGAAAGAAAGAAAGAAAGAAAGAAAGAAAGAAAGAACAAAAGAAAGAAAGAAAGAAAGAACAAAAGAAAGAAAGAAAGAAAGAAAGAAAGAAAGAAAGAAAGAAAGAAGGAAGGAAGGAAGGAAGGAAAGAAAGAAAGGAAGGAAGGGAGAGAGAGAGAGAGAGAGAGAGAGAGAGAGAGAGAGAGAGAGAGAGAGGAAGGAAGGGAAGCCCAACAGTAGCCTTTGCTGGGAGAAGGGAACTTGGGGCCTCTGCGCTGTCCCGGGTGTCTCAACACACTTGCCCAGTATCTTGGTGGGAAAGGATGCAGCAAAGCTTCCCTTGTCAGTAAGAACCATCAGCAGCTGTTCTGTCAGCCAATGAAGCAAAAGGTGGGATGAGCTGTGAACTCTGACGGCCCAAGCTCTTGAGCAGAGGTCCCAGCCACAAGCAGTTCCCAGGCAGCACAGCCCACTATCCCTCCTCTGCCGGGAGCCAGAGAAGCCACTCAAGCCTGCTCTGCCACTTACAGTTCAGACACCTCCGCCCACTTACAGTTCAGACACCTCCGCCCACTTACAGTTCAGACACCTCCGCCCGCTCCTCTGCTCTCTTCAGCTCACTCTCCAGGATGACCAACTTCCGAGCAACCTATGAAGACAGAAGACCCAACTGCGACCCATCCCACTACCACCCATCCCTACAGATGCCGGTCCCTCCAAATCTGAGCTCTGGAGCCTGGAAGAGATGGGACATCTCAGGTCCCATAGTGAGGCAGGGGAAGAAAAGGTAGAGCTAAGTCACTTAGCCACAGAGGGACGACGTACAAGAGTCCTCTGTGGTGATGACACCTGTTCTCCTTCTGTTTGGAGGGCCCAGTCTCACAACCAGATCAGAACTAGGCATGGTGACCTATAATCCCAGCATTTGGGAGGCAGAGGCAGGAGAATTAGGAATTAAAGGTTACCCCAGGCCATCTAAAAAGGAGTTGGAAGCCACCCTGAGATATCTTGGACACTTTCTTTAAAAACAAAATTCTGCCAGCTTGTTTGTGTCTGTAATCCCAGCACTTTGGAGATGGAGGCAAGAGGCAGGAGTCAAGACCATCCTTGCATTATTTTCTACATAGGGAGGAGAACAGCCTAGACTACAGGAGAACCTTTCTCAGGAAAACTAAAAACAAAACAGAAATATATTGGAAAACCAAAAACAAGAGAGCCAGGCATAGTAGTTCATACCTATAATTCTAGCATTTGGAAAGCTGAGGCAGTGGACAGTCAAGAGTTCATGGTTAGCCTGGGGCAACAGGAATTCCAGGCCTGTCTGAGCTAGTAGGAGATTCTATGTCTGTGAAGATTTTAAACAAACAAACAAACAAACAAACAGAACAGCAGAGTCAGGCTGGCAACCATGACCCTCAGCTTATTCCAGTTCCAACTTGTCTACATCCAGCTTAAGGGACAAGTGGAGTGAGCTGGTCTCCAGCAGCTCAGACACATGGCCACGGTACTTTTGTTTGGTACCCAACAAGACAGTTTTCCAGCGGTGTCTGAAAATAGATGTTGCTACAATGGCAATCTTCTTTTTTTTTTTCGAGACAGGGTTTCTCTGTGTAGCCCTGGCTGTCCTGGAACTCACTCTGTAGACCAGGCTGGCCTTGAACTTAGAAATCCGCCTGCTTCTGCCTCCCAAGTGCTGGGATTAAAGGCGCGCACCACCACTGCCCGGCTAGGCAATCTTCTTGAATGTGGGCTTCTGATGGATTCCTATGGGCAGCACCGCTTCCTCCCACTTCCTGCGGCTCCCATAGGCCCAACTCACCTCCTCGTACTTTCGGTCAGCCTCGTCGGAGATGTGCTTGGCTTCTTTGAGCTGCATCTCCAGGATCTCCATCTTTTCCTCATCTTTCATGGCTCGGTTCTCTATCACCTTCATGCCTCTGCAAGTGAGGGAGGGTGGGGCATCACATCAAGGTGTTCAAATGCATCCACCCAGCACCCAGCACCCAGGCAAGGATAAAGACCTATGGTCAGCTTCTATATTCATTTCATTGAGGAGCCATCTGGATGCTGAGAACCGAACCCAGGTCCTCTGCAAGAAAGCAAGTGTTAACTTTGGAGCCTTCTCTCTAGCCTGTGGTGACAGGTCTCTCACTGAACCTGGAGCTTGCTGTTCCCCATAGACTGGCTAGTCACAGAGCCCCAGGGACCCTTTGGTCTCAGCCTCTCCTCGATGGGATTGGAGGCCCCCTGTCATGCATAGCTTTTACGTGAAGGTGGGAATACTACCTCAGGTTCTCAGGCTCCTGTAGCAAGAACTTAACCCAGAGAGCAATCTCCTCAGCCTCAGATGGTCTCAAATAGCCCAGGCTGATCTCAAACTCACTATGCAGTCAAGGATAGCTTTCAATTCCTGATCCTCCTGCCTCTTCCCCCTCAGTGCTGGGGCGATGGGCTTATGTGGTATTGAGAATTGAACCAAAACTCGTAGATGCCAGGCAAGCATTCTTATCAATGGAGCTTCAATCCTACCCGCCCCCACAACCCCTTGTTAGATCTTAGAAGACAGGATTTTGTTACTTAGCCCAGGCTACTGTACCTCCTTCAGCATTCAGGAGCACTAGAATGATAGGCGTGCACCACCACCATGACTAGCGGACGCTAGTAAACACCCCAGCTCTCACAATCACCGAATGTTGTGGGGCTACTACCAGGTTACAAATAAAGAAACTGAGGCAGAGAAAGGCTAAGGTTATAGAGTTGCTAAGTCTCAGAGCTGGCTGGCCCGTAGGGGTGCACCCCTGCTTTGTATTCCTCACAGTAAGACAAGCCTGAGGCTCAGCAGTCACTGTGGAATGTGCAGCCACACCCACGGGGGATGCTGAGGAACAGGTATAGGAGCTGACGGAGAGCAGAGACTTTTCCAGAGCTTAGTTGAGACAGGGAGAGAACTGGAGGAGCCTGGAAGATGAACGCTCTGTCTGTCATCTCAGCACTGGAGAGACTGAGACAGGCCTTTGAGACCAGAAGCAGGGCAACACAAGAGGATCTTGTCTCAATATTAACAACAACAAGAAAGGAAACAGTCAAGGGGCTGGAGAGATGGCTCAGCGGTTAAGAGCACTGACTGCTCTTCCAGAGGTCCTGAGTTCAAATCCCAGCAACCACATGGTGGCTCACAACCATCCGTAATGAGATTGGATGCCCTCTTCTGGTGTGTCCGAAGACAGCAACAGTGTACTAATAAAATAAATAAATAAATAAATCTTTAAAAAAAAAAAAAAAAAAAAGAAAGGAAACAGTCAAGTCAGAGCTGCACTGTGTGGAGAACACACCTTTAGTCCCGGCTCTCAAGGGTCATAAAGTGAGACTTTGTATTAAAATACAGAAACAAAGGAAAAAAATACCTCTCTGGACCAACCAACCAGCCGAAAAAACACACAGGAGTGAAAGAACACACAGACAGGATGGGCGGGCTGTTTATGTTGAGGGGAAAGGGAATTACTGGAAGCTTCCAGAGCCAGGACTGAATGGAAACAAAACGGACAAGCCGGAGTGAAAAAGCTACAGGAAAGGCAGGCACGGTCTGGGCAGCACAAAATGCTCCAAAATGAAGTAGGTTTTATCTTTTGGTTTTATTACTGGGGTGAAAGGCATGCACCACCATGCCTGGCTTTCAAAACAAACCTTTTTGTTACCCAGTGCTATGTGAGTCTGAAGTGAGAATTATACCACTAAGGCCCACCCACAACCTGAACCTGTGACCACAGTCACAGTACAGATAGAGAATTCCTTATGTGGCAGGCCACTGTTCAAAGAAGGACACACTAGAAACACACGGAATGTCCCTCAGGACCCGTGTTCAAGGAATGTACTATGCATACTATGCATTTAGTCTCTGATCCCACCTTTAAGATAGCTCATTACACATCATTACACATATGCAAATATCCCCAAATCCAGAGACGCCCAAACTCCTAAGTACTGCCCCAAGCATTTCAGAGAGGGACACCTATGTTCACCCAGGTCAGAAAGAAGGATGTCCTCAGGCAGCCAGAAGAGCTCAGCGGCCTCACAGCAAAGCCTGCCCTGGCAGAGCTATATGGATCAGAATAGACGAGGTAATGGGCACCAGAGCCACGGCTGTGGGTCAAGTGACCCCCTGCACAGTGTCCCCAAGACACAAAGATAGAAGCTAGGCATGAGGCTGGTGACACATGTTATTAAAAGTGTGGAATATGACAAAACACCCGACTTATTTATTATTATTATAACTTTACATGTATGTATTTGTGCATGAGTGCACGTGCCCCAGCACACTCTGTGGAGGCTGGAGCACTCCTGCAGGGCTGGCTCTCTCCTCCTCCAGTGTGGGTCCCAGTGGAGGGTGGAGCACTCCTGCAGGGATGACTCTTCCTCCAGTGTGGGTCCCAGTGGAGGGTAGAGCACTCCTGCAGGGATGACTCTTCCTCCAGTGTGGGTCCCAGTAGAGGGTGGAGCACTCCTGAAGGGCTGGCTCTCTCCTCCAGTGTGGGTCCCAGTAGAGGGTGGAGCACTCCTGAAGGGCTGGCTCTCTCCTCCAGTTTGGGTCCCAGGCACTCAGACTGCACTCAGGCCTGCAAGCAGTGCCTTTACTCACTGAGCAATCGCACTGGCCACTGTTTTTATTTTTTAGTATTTTTATTATTTCTAATTACATATGTGTGTGTATGTGTGTTTGAGTGTAGGTGCCCACAGAGGTCAGAGGTATTCTTATTCCCTGGAGCTGAAGTTATGGGCTGCTGTGAGCTGCCCAACATGGGTACTGTGTGTGTTTAAGTGTACACATGCCATGGCACAGATGTGAAGTCAGAAGACAACTTGCAGGAGTTGGTTCTCTCCTTCTATCATGTGGAACTCAGGGATTGAACTCAGGTCAGGAAACTTGGTTGCAAGCGCCTTTTCTTGCTGGACCATCTCCACAGCCCAACTAAATTGCTTCTAGTGCATAGCATAGAGCCAGGGTCCTATATTTGCTATAGGACCGATCTCTCTCCCCCCCCCCCCCCAATGCAGGTACTTGCTGTTGAGCCACATCCCAGCCCCTACTTGTTGTCTAGTGCCTGGTTTATAGTCACAGCAGCACAATCTGAAACCAGTTCCAGGGAGGAGCCTGCCCTGGGGAACCCTCAGTGCTGGGCTGGCCACACTGTCTGTGACTGGAGCTTCTGCAGCCACACAGTTTTCCCTCAGCCCCCCAAGCCAAGACATGCTAGACCCACTCATTCCTGGGGACAGCTGGCTAGAGCTCCCCACGGAAGCCCAAGTGCTGCACAGACATCACCAGAGCAGCAGTCAGCTGTAAACACAGCGATGGTTGGTTATACATTGTCCCCAAAATACAGCTGGCATCATCCAAAGCTTAAAGCTTGCCACAGCACTGGGAACTGCCATGCAGGCACATGCAGAGTTCATTCTGCGTCTGCCACGCCTGCCCAGTCAAGTCTACCTTTACTTCCTCTTTTCTTCACATCATCTAGAAACTCGATTGTCTCTAGATGGGCAAGAGATGCACCGCCGGGGCTTCCCCAGGAAGCAACAACACACCCCGAAGCCCTAGTCCCACGCCTGCACATTTTTGCTTTTCTCTGTCTGCTGGAAAGTTTCCTCCTAGGCTGTCATAAAGAAAACCAAGCAGGGTGCATGGTGAAGCATCTGTCATCCCAGCATTACATAGCTAGACCCTGCCTCAAACAAAAGTGAACAGAAAAGGGAAATGGATTAAAACCAAACATCTTCAAATCCCTTCAGCTCCAGGGTCATTAGTACCATCACAATTCCCCCCATCCATTCATGTCTATGTGCATCCGTGTACGCGCATCTATGTGCATCGTGTACACGCATCCGTGTATGTGGATCCATGTACGCGCATCCATGTATGTGTATCCGTGTACGCACATCTGTCTATGTGCATCCGTGTACGTGCATCCGTGTATGTGGATCCGTGTACGCGCATCTGTCTATGTGGATCCGTGTACGCGCATCTGTCTATGTGCATCCGTGTACGCGCATCTGTCTATGTGCATCCGTGTGCGTGCATTTGTGTATGTGCATCCGTGTATGTGGATCCGTGTACGTGTGGATCTGTGTACATGTATCCGTGTATGTGGATCCGTGTACATGTATCCGTGTACGTGCATCTGTGTATGTGGATCCGTGTACATGTATCCGTGTACGTGCATCTGTGTATGTGGATCCGTGTATGTGGATCCGTGTACATGCATCCGTGTAGATGCATCTGTGTACATGCATCTGTCTATGTTCATCCGTGTATGTGTGGATCTGTGTACATGTATCCATGTACGTGCATCTGTGTACATG
>NW_021620509.1:1135204-1160324 GCF_004785775.1 Grammomys surdaster
ATGCATCTGTCTATGTGCATCCGTGTACGTGTGGATCTGTGTACATGCATCTGTCTATGTGCATCCGTGTACATGCATCCGTGTACGTGCATCCATGAATGTGCATCTGTCTATGTGCATCCGTGTATGTGGATCCATGTACGTGGATCCGTGTACATGCATCCGTGTATGTGCATATGGAGACCAGAGAAGGATGTCAGGTGTCCAGCTCTGTTACTCTGTCTCATCCCCTTGAGACAGGATCTCTCACTGAGCCTGGAGGTAGGCTGGCAGTCAGCAAACCCCAGTCCTCCTGTGTAACCACACTGGCTTTTCAAGTGGGTGATGGAGATTTAAGCATTTAAATACTGAGCCATCAGCCCTCACACACATCTTTTTAAAGTCAGGAAAGGCTTCATGTAGCCCAGGCTGGCTCCACCCCTGGTCTGCCACAGGTCAGGAGCATCCTACCTCTCACTCTCATCAGCAGCCTTCTCTGCCTCTTCCAGCTTCTGCAGGGCTGTAGCCAGCTGCTCCTGAGCACGGTCCAGCTCCTCCTCCAGCAGCTGGAGGCGGCGGTTGAGAGCCGCTGCATCTCCTTCAGCCTGGAAAGTCAGATACACACCCAGATTAAGAAGAGGCAAGCTGGCAGGCAGGAGCCTTCCACCCCCTCCCCCTCAGTGACCCTGACACCCAGCCACAACCTACCCAGGGACCCAGGCTCAAGGGAATTCATACTCATTTAAATTTGATTTTTAAAAATTATTGATCTGTGACACAGGGCCAGACTGGTCTCTAACTCCTGGACTTAGGGATCCTTCTGTCTCAGTCTCCCTGGGTGCTGACACAAGGCAAGGCACAGTGCCCCAGCCTCTCTGGAGAACATGCAACTGAGCAAATTTATTGTTTTATCTTCAAGTCTCACCCACCTTACAGGTGGAGACAAGGAGGTCCCACTAGTGCAGTGGTTTTGTTTAGTGACTTAGGGCTCTGTCACCCAGGGGTGGCTACCCTCAAGAAGGAGCATGGAAAGTTGGTCACATGAGACTCAATTAGCAGGGCATGGTGACACACACCTATGATCCCAGCTCCAGGAGATTGAAGTCAAAGGACAAAGAGTTTCAGGCTAACCTGAACTATTATACAGTAAGATCTCTGTCAAAATACCAGAAAGAGGGGGAGTTGGCTTAGGGGCAAAAGCACTTGCGGCCCAGCATAAGGACCTGAGTTTGAATTCCTAGCACATACTTTAAAATAGCGGGTGAGTTCATGAGGAGATGCAGAGGAAGCCATGCTGCAGGCTTCCTTTAAGGAATAACCACTACATGGGGACAGCTATAAAACTCAGTGGGAGTCTGGGACCTCTCTGCCTCAGTTTACACAGCAGGAGAAGTAAAAGAACAATGCCAGGTGCCTGTAAATATACAGAGGACGCCCCCCCCAAGTTTGTGATCTGTGACTACCCTCCCCCAACACCAATATGTGCCTGTGTGTCTCAGGTCTCTCTTCTCCCACAGTGTGGGTCCTAGGGATTGAACTCAGGTCATCAGCCTTAGTGGCAAGCACCTCTACCCAGCTGAACCATCTCAGTGGCCCATGGGTGCCTCTTTCTTATGCCTTGAACCTCAATACCTATCACAAACAGCAACTGGGGAGGATTGGTTCCAGCCCACTGCAGTTTTTAGTATATTTAGGGAAAGCAACCAGGACCTCTATCTAGTTTGTTAACTTTTGCCATTTTCTACAAAGAACCTAAGTTAGTGGAGTTTTTAGTTGGTTTTTTGAGTTATGAATCCCAGGTTGGCTTCCAACTACATAGTCTGGCCCTAACTTCTGATTCTCCTGCCTCAACCTCTCAAGTGCAGGAACTGCTCCTCATTCAGTAGCCTGGGCTACAGGAGCACAAGGCCACACCCAACGTAGTCATCACTTCCACAATCACACTGAGTTTCCTCATTCATGAATTGTCTCAAAGGAAAAGAACTTAGACGGCTGAGGCACACTTTGAATCTTGGCATCTTCTCCTCTCCCCTCCCCTCCCCTCCCCTCCCCTCCCCTCCCCTCCCCTCCCCTCTCCTCCCCCTCCTCTTCTCTCTTCTCTTTTCTTGATGTCTATGACTAAATTTACCCCTGAACCTAGCATGGGGAACAGGGCTCAGGAATCAGTTCCTTTGGCAGCCTTCTGGGCCACTGCTCGCCGTCATTAGGACAGGCACTGAATTTGACTCAGCTGCAAGCATATTTTCAACTGTTTAAAATCGAAAAAGTTCTCGTTCACAACCACGCATTAACAGAAGCGCACACTCGAGCCACACACACACACACACACACACACACACACACACACAGAGGCTAAGTCATCTTGAGCTCCGCCCCTTCCTGCAATCAAAGCCTTCCAAGGGCTACAAAGGGTTTCCCTTATAAGGTAAAAGAGGCTTGCTAGATACTTGTGGCCAAGCAACAGGAAGACGTCGACGTCGGTTAATCACACAAAAATCTAAATGAAACCAGCTGTTGGGACACAGGCCCAGAAGTCAGCCACACACACACACACACACACACACCATCTGGGTGCTTCTGGCCCGGAATCAACTTGAGATGTCTTTCTACAACCAAAAGAAGCATGCTCTACCACACAAACTTTTAAAGAAGCCCTAAAGTTTTCCAAAAGGCATCCCCCGCACCCCACCCTTAGACCGCCAAATTCCTGGCTTGGATGGAGTTTTGAGGCCATTTTGGAGATGCCTAGGGTGGAATGGGCGTATAAGAAGCCAGAACAGCTACTGTGAAGAACTTCCGCCCAGTTCTGAGCAGCCCGAGCGGTCCTTGAGGGATTCAAGGCTTCTACTCAGGCCAGGCTGTCGCCCAGCAGCCTTGGGAGAAGTCCAGGCGGTGCCTGCGCTGCCAACTCCACCTGGCCTTTCAGTTTCTAGGATTCCCGCTCTGAGTTCCCACACTCCCGGCTTCAGGGGACCTGAGCGATCACGCAATACCCCTCCCTTGTCTGTGAGTGTCCTTCGCTAGCAAACGCCGCTCTGCTACTAGGGGGTCTCCATGCCCCGGAATGCCTCTCCCTAGTCTTGTCTTTCCACCCACCTCTAGTGGAGTCTTGGGAGACACGCATAGAATGCTTTGTGGGTGCCAGAGCTGGGGTTAGAACCCAGATCCGTCTCTGGCCCTGGGCTTGACCCAGGGAGGAAGAGGAGGCGCGGAGGCTCCGTCCTCTTTCCGAACTATTCATGCACCCGGGTCCCTGGACTCTCAGGGAAGGCGCATACAGTGGGCGCTCTGGTAGCGGCGGTGGACAGGCCCCCTAGTGGGTATTCCCTGGGTCTAGGGACACGGGGTGGTGGGTGTCCTGCAGGCCAGCGTCCAAATTCTCCTGCCCCCACCCCGCCCTCAGCGGACACGTCGCGGCCGCACCCTAAGGACGCACCGGGAAAGTTCAGGCGCGAAGAAGCAAGAGCGCGCGCCGCTCCCGCCCCCGCCCCCACCTTGGTCCAGCCGCAGACAATGGGAGCGCGGTATCTGCCCCACCGCTCCGGAGAGCCCCGCGCAGGACTGTCCCCCGCAAGCCCCCAGTTCCTGCCCCGCCAGCATACGGGGCTCCGGGGTCCAAGAGTGCAGACGATCAAGGCGGAGGACGGACGGAGGGCGGGGGTGGGGGGAGCTGGAAGCGCGCGGAGCAGAGAAGAAAAGAGGGCGTGAGGGAGAGGGGCCCGGGAACGCGGGGACGAAAGCTGGGGTCGGGAGGGGGCCGCGGACAGCGCGGGTCCGGGTCTCTCACTTTCTCGCGCCGCTCGCGCTCGCCGTCCAGCTCGCGCTGCAGGCCCTGCGCTCGGTCCTCCGCGTCGTCTGCCTGCTGCTGCAGGGCCTGGATCTTGCGCTTCACCGCGTCCAGAGAGTTGAGGCCGGCCATAGCTCACTCGCTCCGCTGGGCTCCAGCGACAGCTAGGCGGCCGCACCCGGGCCCGTGAGCCTTGGCCACGCCGGGGCCGCCCCCGCCTCTCCCCGCCCCGTCCCCCCCCCACCCCCGCCCTGCTGTCAGGCCGATGAGGTCACCCCGGCCGGCCGCGACGTCAGCATCGGGCGGGGGGTGGTGGCAGGGGGTGGCTGACGTAGGCACCGCTGGCGGCCTTTGCCCTGGGGGCTCCTAGTCCTCCCGCGAGGCCCGCCCCGCCTAGCCCAGCGGCCAAGCACTTACCTGGGATCTTCTCCGCCTGCTTGAGTTTCTTCCTCACGTCTTTCAGGACCTTGGAACGCCTGTTCCGTTCTTCCTCCATGCTTTTCTGTTTCTTCTGGACGTGCATCAGCTGCTTTTCCACCTGGAGACACAGGAGGGAACGAGTCAGCCTCATGGTCTGTTGCCTGGCACTTGAGAGGCTGAGGCAGGAGGACTGGAAGTTTGAGGCCCTGCAAATGAACACAAAGCCTGTATGAGCTGGGGAGATGGCTCCACGGGTAAAGGTGCTTCCTGCCAAGCCTGATGCCCAGGGTCCATTAACCTCACACATGCACCCCCACATTAATGTAGAAAGTAAAAGGTTTATACAGAGAAGGTCTTCCTCAGAGGACACAAGTTTGTGAAAGTAAAAAGTATGTATAGACAAAGTCTTGGACAGAGGACTCAGGTTTGATTCCCAGCTCCTGTTCCGGGGGAGCCAACATCCTCTGCTTCCATGACCCCTTAGCACAGGCACGCATGCAGGCAAAACACTAATGTAAAATATAACCCCACACACACACACACACACAGTGGTGAGTGTGCGTTACTGAATACTCTTCTCTTGACCTAGGGACTGACCATTCTTGGACTCACCAGAGTCCCCACTCTCTTGAGGAAGTCAGAGCTTTAGTTTGCAACACTACAAATTGATTTTTGCACTCTCATTTTCCAAAGGCAGGTCTCAGATGATCTCTGTTTAAGCAAAGTGGACCCTATGAAAACTCCCTGAGTTCCGTAGGTAGAGACTTTCTGATCAATGTGCAAGCCCTTTCTCTGCTGAGAACCTTTCTTGGCTTCCCATTGCTCTGGATAGTGTTACTGAGGAAGGTGTCACCAAAGCATCCTCAAGGCCCCAGATCCTGCTCCCACTCCAATCTTGGTCCCACATCTGGCTTTCCGGGCTGTCCTGGAAGAGACTGACTCTCAGGACCAACTCCCTTCTGAGCTCCTCTAACTTTCGAATGCTTGTCATGCATCTGTTTTAATTAACATGTCCTTTGACCTTCCCTGGAATCTAGTGCTGTTTGTTCTGAGATCTGTCCCCCCTCCCCCATTTCCCATTTGAGGCACCCCGTGTCAGTGTCTCTTTTGAGGCACCCCGTCAGTCTCTCTGAGAGACACTCAGCCACCATGTGACACCTCCTAGCTGCTAGGGTCACTCTTTGTCAACTCCACAGGATCTCCTGCTACCCCTGATGTGGCCTGGAGCAGGACTCGCCCACTGCCTAAGTACTCCCCTGCTCCAAGCTTCCTGTCCTCCCAGCCGGAAGCACTGAGGGCGGTTGCCTTTCTGTAGATTAACCCCCACCACTTCCCCTAACCCCCACAGGACTGGAACCCAGTTCTTAAAATAAATTTGATGGGGACTGCATGATCACACCAAGACTCAGATCTCTATGGACAGTAAGTGTTAAGTAAGATGATAGCCAGCTACATATGTGTGTGTGTGTGCATACTTGTGAGTGTGGGCAGGTGTGTGTGTGTGTGCACACATGCAAGCGTCCACTTTTTTCCCCTCCCCCCCTTTTTTTTGATTTTTCAAGACAGGGTTCCTCTGTGTAGTCCTGGCTGTCCTGGAACTCACTCTGTAGACGAAGCTGGCCTCGAACTCAGAAATCTGCCTGCCTCTGCCTCCCAAGTGCTGGGATTAAAGACGTGCGCCGCCACTGCCAGCCCCCACCACCCCCCTTTTTTTGACACTGCTTCTCACCCTATGGATCAGGCTCAACTTCACAGAAATCTGCTGCCTTTCCTCTTGACCCTGGATTAAAGTGTTGTTTCTTTCCTCCCAAAGGGAGTGCTTGTCAGAGTTGCCACCTGGGAGGTCCTGAGGCTCTGGGCTGATTGGATGAACTCAGGGCTGCAGGCATAGGGCAGACACTCCTAAGTGAATAGGAGTTAGAGCCCATTCTCCAGGTGGTAGAGTCAGCAGAGAGCTGTCCCAGCTGGCTTGTCTCAGGTCTCCAAGGCCACTCTGGACACCATCCCAGCCTGCCACAAGGACGGATGTGACTGGGCCCATCCCATCATTCATAGCACTTCAGGCTAAAGGGAGAGCCTTGACCTCCAGGCAAAGAGCTAGAGTCTTGCTCTCTGCCACAGATAGGTGAGCCCTCTCCCCGCCCCTTTCATGGCCTTAGTTTCCCCAACAACTGAATGAAAACCTTAATCTGGTGAACCTTGAACACTCTAGGGCAGGTAGCTGTCTGTGTTTGACTAAGAGATTGAGTCAGCTCCCTTAAAGACACCTCACAGACCAAGGCTGGCCATCACCCACTTGTCTTCCTTCTGGACCTGTGCAGTGGAGTATTTATTGAGTACTTACTGTATGCAAGCATGGGAGCTCTCTCAGTGTGAATCAGATTTGACTCCACTGGATATGAATCATAGGTTATAAAGGGAGTTTGAGGGGTTTTGTATTCTTTTTTAAAAGTGTGTGTGTGTGTGTGTGTGTGTGTGTATGCACACTCTCGCTCAAGTACCTGCAGAGGTATTGGGTTCCCTGGAACTGGAGTTACAGGCAGTTGTAAGTTGCCTGACGGGTGATGGCAGCTGAATTCAGGTTCTGCGTTAAGAGCAGCAGGTGCTGTTAACCACTGCCCCATCTCTAGTCCTGTTTTGTTTTGTTTGTTTTGTTTTGTTTTGTTTTTTGAGGCAGTGTCTAATTTAGCCCAGGTATTCTTCCAGGTTCCTATGGAGCCAGGGACGAGCTTGAATTCCTGAACTTTCTGCCTCCACCTCCAGAGGGATGGGGTGACACCCTGTGTCCTCTCACCTGCCTGGGCACTTAAGTGAGTTCTTGATCTTTTGGGAGACAGCATTTGTACAAGAACAGTTGGGACTTACAGAGATACAGGCTCACTGAAGTCCCATGTTAGAATGGCAAACAGTCCCTGAAAGCAGGATGGCCCCTGGATCACACAGGACTTTGGTGTCAGTGCTGGTTTGACTAGAGGCTGTGCTATCCACTGTGAGGATGCTCACTCAGCCTCCTCCCTCTAGCACCCTGAGGCTGGGATGTCCCTCTCTCCTCCAGCCGGGGCTCACTGGGGGCTCTGTTTACAGCTGAAGTCACCACAGGCCCAGCAACAGCGCATAGCAGGAAGTGATCTTTGGTATGTGGTAGTGTATGTGTGTACACATTCGTGAGTGTTCGTGCCTGTGTTGTATGTGTGTACACATGCGTGAGTGTTCGTGCCTGTGTTGTATGTGTGTACACATGCGTGAGTGTTCGCGCCTGTGTGTAAGACAGAGGTTAACGGTGGGCATCTTCTTCTAATTGCTTTCCATTTTGTTTTTGAAGTAGACTTTCTGACTAGAACTGTAGTCCATTAATTTGGTGAGACTGGCTGGGCAGGGAGCCCTGGGTCAGCCTGTCGCTGATACCCCCAGACATGCCCTGCTGTGCTGGACTTTACATAGTATCTGGGAGTCTAGACTCAGGCTCTCATGGGTGTGAGGCAAGCACTTTACTCACTCTGCCATCCTCTACACACTCCAGAGATTCCAGTGGCAGGAGGTGGGGAAAAGAAGGAAACAGCACCAACAGGCCAGAGTCGCTTCCTGTCCAGATCTCATGCCCAAAGCCTTCCCTGACCAGCCACTGTGCTTTGGGACTCAGTTTTTCTCCCAGTAAAGTGGTTACAGAATACACAGTTTAACGAGGTGGAGGCAGGATGTGGGGTCAAAGGGCAGCAGTAACGGATGTTGCTGCCCTGGGCTGCAAGTGGGGCAGGAAACAGCCAGGCCAGTTTTCCATCCTGCTTCCCCACTGGACAGGCACAGCCAGGAACTGGATCTGGCTGAAGGTCCCTGGGGGTCATGGGGACAGTGTTAGGTTCAGATGGGACCTGACTGGTTCTCTCTGTCTTCCTGCAGTGTTAGGCCCTCAAGGGAAGGGAAGTCCATATTGTTATCTGTAGCCAACCTGCAGCCTCCCTCACCAGCAGGAGTGACTGACCTTCAGTACCACACCCTGCCTTCTTCTCCAGGAGGTGGGACCTGGTATCCCACCACAGAGCATCCTAAGATTTCACTGAGGCCTCAGAGATGGTGGCCTCTAGCCAGGTGCAGTGGTGAACTCCTGTCATCGTGGCACCTGGGAGGTTCAGACAGGTGGATGACTTGTGGGCCAGCCTGTGCTACATAGCTGGATCATAAGTCAAAAGCCACACCATCGCCACAGCTCAGTGAGTAAAAGTGCTCACCACCAAGCTTGAGAACCCGGATTTAGCCCCAGGACCCGAAAGATGGAAGGAAAGAAGCGACTCCTGAAAATTGTCCTCCAATCTTCATGTGTGCACCCCACTCCCCACAAACACAAAGCAGATAAATAAGACGAGAGACACTTGGATTTCCACCCAGGTCACTCCTAGCAATTTCCTTGAGAAAAAAGGAAAATATAGAAACAAAAACAAAACCAAAACCTAAAAAAAGTCCTGGGCTTGGGGAACTGGCTCACTGGATAAGAAAACTTACAGCACAAACATGATGGTCTGAGTTCAAATCCCCAGCACTCATATTAAGAAGAAAACATGTACATGTACTGTGACCCCAACACTTTGGAGGTCAGTGACAGGAGGATTACCAGTACTTACTGCTGCCAGACCAGGTCCAGGATCAGCAGAGAGACCCTGCCTCAGGAGAGTAAAGCTGAGGATGACAGAGCTGGGTACCAGTCCCCTCTTTCCTCTGGGACACAGATGTGTGTGCAACACACACACACACTCACACAAAGAAAAGAAAAATCCATCGAGAAGCAGGACAAACTGCCACCATTTTGATCACAGAGCTGGTTGGGGACTGCAGGAATCTTCTCTTTTGAGCACTAGGCCCCCTTGGGAGATTAACCGAGACCAATCACTCACAATCAGTGAAAAATGGAGCCACAGACTTGATTATCCTTTCCCCAAAACAAGCTCTTCATGAAGGTCCAGCCTGAGACAGCAGAAATCAGCACAGAGAGGGTGCTGAGCAGCTGGGAAGCAACCCAGCACAGCCCAGGCCAGCACAGCTCAGGCTCTTACTTGTTTGAGCTTGTCTTCGGCACTTTTCTTGTCTGCCTCGGCCTGCTCTGTGTAGTCGATGGTATTCTATGTTTCTAGCTTCAGCATCTATATCCCTTTCATGACGGCCTCCATAGTTTCTGTGGGGTATGGGCACAGGGCCGAGTGAGCAGCCCAGGGTGGAGGACCAGGTCTTATAGGTCCAGCCTGCCCACCCTCCTGCAGGCAAGTCTTGGAGGAGGCCCAAGTCTACTGCAGGGCCAGCTGCCACTCCTTTGACAAAGGAGGACTTGGCTAGCCTACCAGCCTGAAGCCCTAGGCTTATTTGGGCCTAGGGTTTTTTTTTTTTTTTTTTTTTTTTTTGGTTTTTTCGAGACAGGGTTTCTCTGTGTAGCCCTGGCTGTCCTGGAACTCACTCTGTAGACCAGGCTAGCCTCGAACTCTCAAACTCAGAAATCCACCTGCCTCTGCCTCCCAAGTGCTGGGACTAAAGGCCTGCGCCACCACAGTCTGGCTAGGCTTTTCTTAAAAAAAAAAAAAAAAAAGCCAGCTCAAGTTCCAGTTATAACCTAGTGACACAGATGTGGGACCCACGCGGGACTGTGGGCAACAGGCAGGTGTCTGAAGATTCCTGTGACCAGGCCATAGGTGGGGTTTGCACCTCACAGCCTTAGTTTCCTTGGTTCCAGGGAAGAGTGAAGGTTTGTGAGTAGGCTCAGAGTGTTTGCCTCAGGTGCGGAGGATCCCGGTCGGTGCCCTTGCCCTGCTGGGTCCTGCTGGTGGGCATCAGGCCCAGTTGTCTTCATTTGGTCTGTGCCAACACCTGGCTCAGTCTCAGTCTCCGCACCTCTCTCTCATCCCTTCCTCCACCGTCTCTCTTTCTATCTCTCTCTCTGTCTCTCCTGTCACCAGTGTTGGTATCAGGCTGGAACCCAGTGACATCACATCTAGGTGACCCCTACATCGTTGCCAAGGCAACCACCATACACTCCCAGAATCCACTTGGCTACCTCACCTTCACCTGGGAGAGGCTATGTCACTGCCCATATAAAACAGGAAGAACTTCCTGACCTCGCTCTCTTTCTCCGCCATCTTCTCCTACTTCTCTCCCCCCACCTTTGCCCTCTGCCCTGAATACCCCACCCCCCTTGGAACTGTTTGGTCTGGTGTTGTCTGTTCTAAGTTGTGTGTGGACATCCAACAACCAGGGTTTCTCTCACGTGCAGCTCACCAAACTGAGAAGCTTGGTCCATCAGCTGTCATGGGTAATCTCATGCAAAGTTACAGCTCTTGTCAGGCCTGAGGTTCCTGACACCCCTTTTAGACCCCATACTGTCTTCCTTGTTCAGAGTCTGATTGACTCCCTACTACCTACAAAAACAGAAAATGGCCTCCAACCCCTCTACTTCCCCCTGTCACATCCCTGGAAAGCCTACCTGAGTGACTCCCGGCTCAGCAGCAAGACCTTCTCCGTCCAGGTTCTAGGCCTAGCCCGGACCTTTATAAGTCCTTTCTCTAATGCTTCTCTAATTGGGTCTGTGTCCTTACCATGCTCAATTCCCCTTTGTGCTAGAAGTAGCCTGGATTAAATGCATCTCTCATAGCGTCAGTGATAAAAACACACAGCAGCCAGGTCAAGCCACTGGCACACCACACCAGTCACCAGCCTAACCGGGAGGGTACACAGTTTCACTTTGTTTGGGACAGGATCATCCAATGTAGCCCAGGCTAGTTTGGAACTCGAGATTCTTCCATCTCAGGCCAGCAGAGCACAGGGGTCACAGACTTTACCATAGCACTGGGCTGTGTTCCACCATAGTTTTTTTGCAGTGCTGTGTGAAATTCAGCACCTTACCACATTCTCAGTAAGTGTTACTCTGCCTACTCATGACCTCACTGGGAGGTTCTAGGCAGGAGAGTAGGAGTTCTTCCTTGCCACTGTCAAGCCAAGGACTCTCCCCGCGGGACCAGCTGGGGCTCCCTTCTTTTCCCCCTTGGCCCTGGGCCCCCACTTCATTCTCAGCTCTTCTGTGGCTCCCAGAGGCTTCTGGGTGTCCAGGAGGCTGAGAACCAGACAGCCCCTGCCTTGTCATAGGTGTGGGGGACCCCCAGCCAGCTCCCACTGTCCTGCTTCCCCACCCCTGGAGTGGTGTCCCCGGGCTGCCCTATGGCCCAACACCCGGCTGGTAACAGGGTCAAACTTCCCACGTTCTGCCTCCTGAAGCAGCTGAGCCCTGTGGCAGAGCAGACATGGGACCCCATAACCCTACCTCAGGCCTAGTGTGTAAAACCTGGATTCTGTCCCTGGTATCAGTTCTGGGGTTTCATTCCTAGCACTGCAGGGACTACTGACCTAGGTGATATGTGTGTGGTCTGAGATCCTCCTTAAAATGGTGAGCAGCTCCTTGTGGGTTAGAGAGCTACAAAGCAAGCAGAGCCACAGACTGGGCAGTACCATTGGGTAATTAATAATAATTATAGTAACCATTGAATGGCCCCACTGCACCTGGGGCTCTCTGGCACGTGCCTTCAACTGAATCTACTTGATTTTACAACTCTCCCAAGAGACAGGCACTATGTTTTACTTTAAAAAAATGATTTACTTAGTTGTATTTTATGTGTATTTGTGTACCATATGCATGCAGCATCCTTGGAGACCAGAAGAGGGCATCAGACCTAGAACTGAAATTACTGGAATGTGAGCCACCCAATGTGAGTTCTGGGAAGTGAACCTAGATTTTCTGCAGTAGCAGCCAACACTCCTCATAGCTAGTAACTTATGCACTCGACTGACCTGGGAGTTGCACATGGGCTCTGGACTCTGGAGTCTACATACTTAGCCACTACCCAAAGCCATGGATATCCTCTTTTGGTCCAGGGCCAGCTCAGGCTACTCTCAGGGGTCATCCAGCGCCCAAAGGGTGTCATTGCTGCATCAGGGGACGGTTTACTTATAACGCTGAAATGTCTGGTCCTAGGGGTGTGGCAGCCTGGGCCTCTAAGGATGTTTGCCTATGGAGTATAGCTTCCCCTACGGTGCAGGGTATTTGTCTATGGTGTATAGCTTCCCCCTGTGGAGCAGAGGGCAGGTTTGTTTGGTTTCTGTAGAGATAATAATGCTCCTCTTGGACCCGAGGGTAGAGTGGGAATGTTTGCTTCCCACTTTTACATTGGAATTTATTATTTTCAACACCAATAAGGCCATATAAAAAACACACAACCCAGTTATTATAATTATAGGTTATATGCCTAGATTGGGCAGATCTAACACTATCCTAGCTTATTACCCAGTTACAAGACCCCTTGCTACTTGCCATTTCCCTTGGTCATGCTAATGTGCTCTGCTGCTTCCTTCTCTTCTGGCTTTCTCCTTCCCCTTTATCCTCTTCTCTCCACCTGCCCCCACTCTCAAAGACCTCCCATTCCACCTTTCCCTCCACTGCCCAGTCACAGGCTCTAGCCTTTATTGATCAGTTAAAATAGGAAGAAGTGATATCACCGGAGAATGTGGTGGACTACTCATCCAGGGTCAGCCTGAGACAGAACAAGTTCTAGGTGAAGAAAAGCTTAAATCTAGGTGTGGTGGTACACACCTTTAATCCCAGGAGCCAGGCATGCAGATCTCTGAGTTCAAGGTCAATCTGCAGAGCAAGATCCAGGACAGCCAAGCTTAGGCAGTGAAGGAGTTGGAAAACAGAAAGCTGGTGATGATGTAATAGAACAGGGAGGCCATGTTCCAGCTCCTGAAAGCAGCAGAACTCGGCAGCTTCAGCCATGTGGCTCTGGCTTTAGAGTCAAGAGGAGAAGGAGACTACTGGGACTATTGATGCTGGTTGGCTGGAGCTAAGAAATTAGTGGTGATTAAGAAGAAAACAGCATCACTGAGGTGAAATCTTCTGGGAAGTGTTTTTTGAGTGCACAAAGAGGCTGTGTTCCAGAGATAGCCAAGGTTGTACCTCGAGCTGCAGCTGTACTTGGTAATGTGGTACTGTTTTTTTTTTTTTTTTTTTTTGAGACAGGGTTTCTGTGTAACCCGGGCTGTCCTGGAACTCACTCTGTAGACCAGGCCGGCCTCCAACTCAGAAATGATGAAGGAGTCATGAATTGCAGCTGAGGCTTGGCACTGTGAGAGGCCGTGGAAGGCCATTGATGGTGCTGCCTCAGACGAAGCTGACAGCCCAGGACTGAAGAGGTCATGCAAAGGAGTTGAGGCTTGGTACCATGAAGAGAGCCTATGAGAGGCTATTGATGAAGACTAGTTTCAGTGGAAGACCCCAGCGTATTGGAGATGCCAGTACCATGGGATGATCACCAAGAACAGCGGCAGCAGTGGAGTAGATCAGCCTGAGCTTAGAGTGCTACAGACCAGCCCTTTGGAGGAGCTCAAAAGATCATGCATGGATCCTAGATGTTGAAACAAGAAGCTGTAACACTGAAGTTGCCTTGGAGACCCCAAGATGTTCAAGATGTTAGAGCCGTGGTCTATCTGCTGAGGAAGGCTGCTAATGGAATGGAACCAGCCCAGGAGAAAGAAGCTTGTTGCAGTCAACAAAGATGAAAAAGGGGTGGAGATCTGAAGACTGCATTCATATCAGACATAGAGATGTAGAGTTGGGAGTTTGCCCAGCTGGTTTCCTGTCTGCTTTGGGGATTACAGTTAAGTGACTTGAAGAATCTCAGAAGAGCCCTTGAACTTAGGACTTTTAACACTGTTAAGACTACAGGGACTTTGAAGTTGGACTAAATGTATTTTTCATTATGGTATGTTTAGATATGGCCCCCATAGACTCATGTCTGAACAAGCCTATGGGGGCCAGGGAGTAGAATGTGATGATTTGTATGTACTTAGCCCAGGGAGTGGCACTATTAAGAGGTATGGCCTTGTTGGAGTAGGTATATGTCACTGTGGGAGTGGGCTTAAGACCCTCACTCTAGCTGGGCAGTGTTGGCGCATGCCTTTAATTCCAGCACTTGGGAGGCAGAGGCAGGTGGATTTCTGAGTTCAAGGCCAGCCTGGTCTACAGAGTGAGTTCCAGGACAGCCAAGGCTATACAGAGAAACCCTGTCTCGAACCCCCCCCCCAAAAAAAAAACCAAAACAAACGAACAAAACAACAACAAAAACCCTTACTCTAGCTGCCTGGAAGTCAGTCTTCTGCTAGCAGGCTTCAGATGAAGATGTAGAACTCTCAGCTCTGCCTGCACCATGCCTGCCTTGATGCTGCCATGTTCCCACCTTGATGATAATGGACTGAATCTCTGAACTTGTAAGCCAGCCCCAAATATATGTTATCCTTTATAAGAGTTGCCTTAGTCATGGTGTCTGTTCACAGCAGTAAAACCCTAACTAAGACACTATCTTAAGTCTAAGTTACTTTGCTTCTGTAGCTGACATGTCTGAGTTGTTCTGAGGCCAGAAGCTACAGTCTCTGGCATTTATCACCTCATAGTAAAACCGAGGGGAATTAAGCAATATAGCCTTTGTTTTATCTCTGCAGAAACTTCGAGGCTCTAACTCCCAGCCTTCTATTTGAAGTCACTGGAAAAAAAAGAGACACTTTTAATTTTAGCCTTTATTTCTAAGTTCTTTCTAAAAAGTTTCCTATGAAAGTTCTCTAAGAAAAGGGGTCAGGGCTGTCCTCTCTTTGTCCTTAGCACTGATACATCTTTCTGAGTGTGTGATCACGTGGTAAAAGTTCACCACAAGTTCATACATAAATTCAAATCATACATTGAATAAGAAGTTTATAACAGAGAATGTTTATGTGCATATCCCCTAGGAGTAATGATCTGGCTAAGCATTCATCTCCTGTCACCAGCTCTGCAGGTTCATGGAGAGTTAAAAAGCATAATATCTGTGACTGTTATCATTGAAGTTTTGTATCGATAAACGCAGTCAATATTTTATCTTCTGTTCTTGCACCTATAGTAAATTCTCAGTCCCCTTTGTATGACTTTTGGGTAATTGTTTACAACCTCTTGGAATGTGCTCTGAGTTGTGGTTGTCCGGTTGCTGTATCAGAAACAATTTACTTGTGACACTTGAAGACTGGCAGAGTTATCATTGCAGTTTTGATTATCAGAGAGGACTTAATAGCAGTGAAAGAGCTTAATAATTACTAATATAATTTTAGGAATTGTCATAGGATTATCATTAAGAATTAAGAAATCATCTATTTGTCTATAAAGTGTCACTAGAAGACAATAAGTGCATCTTCATTGTTCTGCAGAGATCTGCTCAAAAGGGTGGGCTAATACCTAGTGATTGTTATATATATTTAATTGTAACAGGAAAAGCATGTTGATAGCAGGAATCTTTCCTAAAATGAAATTCTTCTTGGCCTTGTCTAGAGAAGCAAATCCATCATTAACTTTGACAGTCCATGGCGGAACCATCTCAGGAAGATTACCTGCTAGTTTTTAGCTTCTCCTTGATGGCTCCTGGCACAATTTAACCTCAGAGATTTGGCCAGCTATGAGTCTGTGCACCAACTGTTGCTCACTGAGAAATAATGTCTCCTTGCTCAAGGCTGAGAACAGCATTCATTTACTGAAAGAATTGCTGGGACAGCTGGCTGAGTGAAAGGGTAGATCCTTCAATCCCTCCGTCGCTCTGACCTCTCCAGCTCCAGCAGGCTCTGTGCTGTGTGGAAGGGAACAAGGACTTGGTTTCTGAAGCTTCAGGGTTCCTGGGGTCCTGGCATGTGAGGAAGGGGACTGTCCTTTCCTGGTGGCTCTCTTGGACTCCTGGACTCTGCAGTGGCCTTTTGTGGTCTTGCAGGCCTGTGTGGAGCAGCCCTTTCTTTTCAGGCCCTGGCTCTCTCCCAGGCCCCTCCTTGTCTCTGCAAAAGCTAGATCTCACTGTGTGTTCCTCTCACTCTGTTCTTGCTCTCTCAGGATTTATTTTACTGTTACGTATTGTATGTGTGTATGTTGACCCGAGTCCAGGCTGTGTAGGAAGATTGCTGGGGACCAGAGAAGTGATTCCAGGAAGAAGACACATGTGAGGGAAGCAGCTGGGACTCAGCTTCCCTTTGAGTCTTCCTGAGCAAAAACAGACCTCAGGTTAGGAGGCTGAAAGAGTCACCTAATTATTGTCTTATTTAGTTTATGTACATGTGTGTCTCTTTGTATGCATGGATGCCAAGGGAGGCCAGAAATGGGTGTCTGAGTTCTTGGCTCTGGAGTGACACGAATTTGTGAGCCTTCTGATGTGTGAGAGAACGGAAATTAGGTCTTTGATAGAACAGTAAGTGTTCTTAATTGCTGAGCCATCACTCCAGCCTCACTTGTCCAATTCCTTTAAAAGGTTTTTTTCTACTAAAAGAATTACATGGATGTGGGGTACTCACCAGAGAAGACTTACTCGGACACCAGTTTAAGCCTGTCCAAAGTCTTTATTCATTGCCTGGCAATTACACCAGATGCTTAGGACCCCCGTGTGACCTTGAGGCTTTCTCAGGGTAACCTTTTAAGCACTAAAACCATGTCCTGAGCTAACGTGCTTCAGCTAATGGTAACCAGAAGCAGAACAACAGAAGCCAGAAAGCAAGGTTAGCACAATGCAATGGAGAGAGTCAACTTGGGCTCAGGGTTCCAGAAGTATGGTCACTTGGCTTACCTGTGTGGGCAGAATGTCTTGGTGCAAGCAGGGTGGTGGGGGTGCATACTTTTAATCCCAACACTCAAGAGGCAGAGGCAGGTGGATCTCTGTGAGTTCCAGGCCAGCTACTTCTACACAGAGAGACCCTGTCTTGACAACCAAAAAAAACAAAACCAAAACCAAACATTATGGTGCATTTCTTGTTTAGATGACTTGATGTTGGCATCAAAAGAGCAGCTTCCAGATCGTGTCTGGAAGTATTCTGCAGACCCTCTCTGTCCCAAGTCTTTGGATCAGGCTGTGTTACAGATTCCCATTTGGCACTGTGTGCCCCATGGCCACTTGTTCGCATTTGACCAGTTGTGGGTCTGGGTAACATGCTCCATCTGCTGCAGAAAGAAGCCCTTGTAGTGACAGGGAGGGCTGCATTTACCAAGAGCTTGCAAATGCCGCTTTAGCCCTCTCCTAATCCAGTCCATCTGATGGTTAACCAGGATGCATCTGTGATAAAGTTAATCAGTGGGGGAGAGGAGATATCTCAGTGGTTAAGAGTGACTACTGCTCTAACAGAGAACCAGAGTTCAGATCCCAGCACACACATCTGGCAGTCACAACCATCTGTAACCCCAGCTCCAAAGGACCTGTGACATCTGTAGATATAACACACACACACACACACACACACACACACACACACACACACAGAGTGGGGAAGGGGAAAGGGGAGAAGAAGAGAGAGAGAGGGAGAGGGAGAGAGAAAGAGGGGGAATAAGCCGGGCAGTGGTGGCAAACGCTGTTGAGGGACATCGGCCACAGTAGACCGGGTTCACCTGAAAGAGAGGCTGGGAATGGAAGAAGGGACAGAGGAGGGCGGGAAGAGATGAAGCCAGGACAAAGGTTTCTGATCGAGGCTCAATGCTTTAATGTTCAACTTTCAATTTAAAGGGGAAAGTCCACCCCCACCCCCAGAGTTCCTTCTTGCTTCAGCCAGCTGGGGGTGAGCTGAATCCATCCTGGAGGTGAGAGGAATCCATACTGGCCAGAGATGTCTCAAAGCAAGCTCAGCAGGCAGTCTATTCTTCTCAGCTTGTGTACCAGGCTACAGGGCAGCCAAGGAGGCACCAAGGCCGGCAATGCCAAGGCAGGCAATGCCTCCGGAGTCCTATTGTTTCTTCTGTTGTGGTAAACAAGGTCTCTCAGGCCTGCTCAAGGCTGGGGGAAGGGCACAGCAAGCCTTTAATCCCATCACTTGGGAGGCAGAGGCAGGCCGATTTCTGAGTTCAAGGCCAGCCTGGTGTATAGAGTGAGTTCCAGGGCAGCCAGGGCTATACAGAGAAACCCTGTCTTGAAAAAACAAAACAAAACAAAACAAAACAAAAAAAAAAGAGGAGGAATAAAACAAATATGTTTTAAAAGAGATTAATCTATAAGGCTGGTGAGATGGCTCAGTGGGTAGAGAGGCTTGCTGCCAAGCCTGATGACCTGATTTTGGAGGGAGATTCAGTACCGGCAAGTTATCCTCTGACCTCTACACAGGTGTCATGACACAGGTGCTCTTCTATACATTCACACTAAATACATACATATAAGAAATGTTAAAGATTAATTTGTAAATTAGGCACAACAGTACCCTAATAATACAATAACTAGTGTAAGGGTAAAAATTAAAACAGCTTAGCAGAGACCACAAACAACTTGGCAAAGACCGCAGGACAGCTTGCTGAGCTTGCTGAGAGTAGCCATAATAAAAATATCAAGCCCCTCTAGGGACGAGGTGACCAGAAATGTAGAAACAACCAAAGACATATCTTGACCAGTCTAAACATGCCCAAGTGAGTAATGGGCCACCTGGTGTTTATCCTAGAAGGTCTGAGGCTTCATGGTCAAAAATAGTGGGCCATCCAACCTGTCAAAATGATTGCTTACGTAAAGTGCTGATGTTTGAAATATCCAATCATATGTAACCGCGCCAGAATTTCCCACTTTTCCCTTCCCCCTTGTCCCTCCCCCTATAAAAGTTCTAAACTTCCTGGGGTCTTCATCGAAATTCTCTCCCCTGCGTGGGATGAGTTTCGATCCAAGGGCCCTTGTTAGTAAACTGCCTTTTGCCATTGCATCAAGTCAGTCTCTCGTGTCTCCTTGGGTGCGCGCTAATTGGGACTTGAGTTGGGGTCCTCTTTCTGGGTCCTTACACTAGTAACAAAGTTATGGGAACATGGTCTCTTCCCTCTTTCTTCCTCTCTCTCTCTCTTTCTCCCTCTCTTCCTCTCTCTCTCTCTCATTTCTCTCTCTCCCCCAAACTCTCTCCTTCTACCCTGTCTCTCCAAGGTCTCACTCTGTAGCCAAGGCTAACCTTAAACTCCACAGTCTCCCACTCCAACTCCCCAGTGCTAGGATGATGTGACAGATGTGTGTCGCCATGCTCAGCTTCCAACCGTGTTACTATACTGTTCTTGCCTAACTCGGGGTATCGGGGGATGACGGGATGCTTATGTGATCATAGGAGCTAATGAGACAGGGCGTTGGGATGCTCTCTGAACATAAGCATATGCGAGTGTAAGCTTGAACCTGAGGTGGTTAAGTCACACAGACGCACTGATTAGGCTGTACTCCCGTCCTGGGAGGGACGGAGTTGCACAGCATAAGATAGCATCATGTGGGTAGAATGCCACAAGACTGGGAACTTGAATGCTAGAGAGATGGCTCCATTGTTAAGAACACTGGCTGCTCTTGCAGAAGACCCCAGGTTCAGTTCCCAGAACCTACATGGAGGCTCACAACCATATGTAACTCCAGATACAGGGATACGGTGGTCAGGTACACATGTAGACAAATGCTCACACACATAAAAAATAAAATAAGGGGCTGGAGAGATGGCTCAGCGGTTAAGAGCACTGACTGCTCTTCCAGAGGTCGTGAGTTCAAATCCCAGCAACCACATGGTGGCTCACAACCATCCGTAATGAGATTGGATGCCCTCTTCTGGTGTGTCCGAAGACAGCGACAGTGTACTCATAAATAAAAATAAATAAATAAATCTAAAAAAAAAAAAAAAAAGAAAACAGTTAAAAAATAAATAAATAAAAATAAAAAATAAAAATAAAATAAACTTAGGATGTCTTTGTTTCTTGAACTTTCTTTTATCTTTTTTTTTTTTTTTTTTTTTTTTTGGTTTTTCGAGACAGGGTTTCTCTGTATAGCCCGGGCTGTCCTGGAACTCACTCTGTAGACCAGGCTGGCCTCGAACTCAGAAATCCGCCTGCCTCTGCCTCCCGAGTGCTGGGATTAAAGGCGTGCGCCACCACCGCCCGGCTTCTTTTATCTTTTAATGAGTTTATCTTGTGTGCAAGATTTCAGTGACAGGCCTGTGGAGTCAGAGTCCAGTCTGTGAGAGTCAGTTTGCTTCTTCACTATGTAGGTCCCAGGGATCAAAGTAAGGTCATCAAGCATTCTGGACAGCCCAAGTGTCTGGAATTTTCTACTTGACATGGTTTCGGTTTTGTTTTGGGCCATGGCTGCTTGTGAGTGTCTGAAGCTGCAAGTTGCAAGACTGTGGAGGGAGGGCCACAGACCAGAGGGTGGCACCTGTGCAGTTTGTAGTATGAACTGAGCATGGCCCAGCACACAGACAGGGTGAAGACTTAGGACTGGTGGAAAAACAAGGCAGGAGGAAGCTGGACCCTCCAGTGCACCCACAAGGAAGCTGTGGCCAGTGAGGGGTGGTCAGGTCATAAGGCTAGAATGGATAATTGATTCTGCCCTGGAGGCTGGAAGGATGGCTCAGTGGTTAAGTAAAGAACATTTACTGCTCTTACAGAGGACCCAAGATAGGTTTCTAGCACCGATGCCAAACAGCTCACAACTGCCTGTAACTCCAGCTCCAGGGGATCTGACGCCCTCTTCTGGCCCTCTAGGGCACTACACTTACATGTACACACCAAAACACCCAGACAGAAAATAAATCTTAAAACTTTAACTCTTAGACTCAGCAGTAAAGAGCACTGGCTGCTCTTTCAGAGGTCCTGAGTTCAATTCCTAGAAACCACATGGTGGCTCACAACCATTTATACTGGTGTCTGTGGCCCTTTTCTGGTATGAAGGCATACGTCAGATAGAGTACCCATATACATACAATAAATAAATCTTTTAAAAAATTAATTCTCCCACGCAAGTACTAACTCTGTTCATCTTACTTAGCTTACAAGACTGGGCAAGATCTGTTGTGTCCAGGATGGGATAGCCGGGGAGAAATGAAGAACTCTTTATTGAGACTTAAGGGAGTGACCCCATCACTGTGGAAGTGTGGTTGTTATAAGGGGGTTAGCCTGTGCAGCTGTCTGTTCCTCCTTCTGTCCTCTGCCTCTCCTCCCTTTGCTCTTCCCCTTCCACCGTGGGACGAGGCTGTTCTGCAGAGATGGTTCAGTAGTTAAGAGTACTTACCGCTCTTCCAGAGGCTCCAACTTTGTTTCCAGCGCCATTTCAGGTGACTCACAGCCACGTATAATTCCAGCCCTAAGGATCTAATGCCTTATTCTGGCCTCAATACATGTGCACACACACATACCCCATACACTCACATATGCTCACACACATACACACACATACACACACTCACATACATGCACACAATCAAACACACACTCATACACAAACACACACATATTTTCATACAATACATACACACAAATATATACACTATACAAATACACACACTCTCACACACACAAACAACACACATATACACACTCACACACAAGTATACACAGAAACACACACATACAAACACACACTAACACACAAAACACCATCTCTTTCTTATACACACACTCATACACACACAGCAAATCTAAAGCAAACAACTGTTCTGTAGACAACTTTGGAGGAATAAAATAATTGATGAATTGAAGCCATGTGAATGTCTGGGTGTAACTTGTGTCTTCTGAACTCCCCAGTCCTGTGGCTACCGAACAAGGACCGCTGTCCTTCGGACAAGGCTCCCCAGGGCGCCTTTCATGTCTCTGTTCCTCAGGGTATAGATGAAGGGGTTCAGCATGGGGGTGACTACAGTGTACATCACTGCAGCTGCCGTGTCTTTCTGGGCTGTGTGAGAGGATGTTGGGCTGAAGTACACCCCAATCAGTGTCCCATAGAAGAGGGACACCACGGAGAGATGGG
The DNA here is from genome assembly GCF_004785775.1 of Grammomys surdaster. Taxonomy (NCBI): domain Eukaryota; kingdom Metazoa; phylum Chordata; class Mammalia; order Rodentia; family Muridae; genus Grammomys; species Grammomys surdaster. The sequence continues at coordinate 1,157,192 of NW_021620509.1, forward strand.
AGCCACAGGTGGAGAACGCTTTCCATTTCCCTCCTGTAGATGGTACCCTCAGCACTGCTGTAAAGATGCGTGTGTAGGAAATCAAGATGCCCACGAAGGGGGTGATGATGGGCAGCGCGCCCACAGTGTACACCATGATGTCATTGAGAGAGGTATCTGAACAGGCCAGCTTCAGAAGTGGGCTGAGGTCACAGAAGAAGTGGGGGACCTGGTTGTGGGCACAGAACGAGAGGCGAGTCAGAAGAACTGTGTGGGTCAGGGCATTTGCAAAGGCCGAGGCCCAGGATGCAGTGACCAGGAAGCCACAGAGCCGGGGCGTGATCAAGGTTGTATAATGTAGAGGGTGACAGATGGCCACAAAGCGGTCGTAGGCCATGGCAGTCAGCAGGAAGCTGTCGATGCCTGCAAACCAGATGAAGAAGAACATCTGTGTGAGGCAACCAGAGTAGGAGATGCCTTTATATCCTGACACATGGTTGGCCAGCATCTTGGGGATGGTGGTGGAGGTGAAGCAGACATCGACAAAGGCCAGGTTGGCCAGGAAGAAGTACATGGGGCTGTGTAGCCTGGGATCAGCAGCAATGGCCAGGATGATGAGCAGGTTCCCTAGGCCTGTGAGTAGGTACATGCTCAGGAAGGCGGAGAAGAGCAGCTGCTGCTGTCTGGGGTCCTGTGACAAGCCTAGTAATAGGAACTCGGGCACCCCACTGAGGTTGGCATCCATGGCTGTCCTAGAGTAACAGGAAGAACAGAAGAATCTGTATATGATGATAACTGAGACTGAGTTCTGTCCTCAGTCTGTGTGTGTGTGTGTGCGCGTGTGTGTGCGCGTGCGCGCGCATGTGTCTGTGTCTTAGGGTTCCATTGCTGTAAAGAGACACCATGACCAAGGCCACTCTTATAAAGGACAAGATTTAATTAGGGCTGACTTACACTTTCAGAGGTTCAGTCCATTATCATGGCAGGAAGCATGGCAGCATCCAGGCAAGGATGGTGCTAGAGGAGCTGAGAGCTCTACATCTTGTTCCGAAGGCAAGCAGAAGACTGGCTCCCACATGGTTAGGAGGAGGGACTCAAAGCCCATGCCCACAGTGACACACTTCCTTCAACAAGGCCACACCTTCTAATAGTGCCACTACCTGGGCCAAGAATATTCAAACCACCACAGTGGTGTGTGTGTGTGTGTGTGTGTGTGTGTGTGTATTCCTTTCCTTTGCTCAGCAGGTCTTGTTTCTTTCTCTTGAAGTAGGATTTTCCTCCCTGAGCCCATCACTGGTTGATTCTAGGCAAGGGCTCAAGATCCCCGAGCCTTACCCCCAGCCCCTCTTGGGGGACTCTAGGCAGGGGCTTCACCTCTGCATTAGAGCCCCTACATAGAATCCCATAGTAAATGGTGGGGGTATAACTCAGTGGCAGAGTCCCATTTAGCATGCATAAGGCTCCTAAAAGGGGAAAAGGTAAACCTCATGCTGTGTGAGAGTGGGTATATCTGTCTAGGATAGCATGTTATCAGATTTCCAATTCTCTCGTACAGCACTTGAGCCTCTCAATGCATGCACAGCAGGAAAGGCTTATCCTGGCTCACAGTTTCAGAAGCACCAGTCCCTGGGGCAGAGGAAGAGAGAGAAGGAAGAACCAACAACCATTGCAATGACTCTTCCCACTAGATCCTGTCCCCTACGTGTGCCACTATTTCCCAATAGTGACATAGGTTGATGACCCTGTCTTTTATTTTTTTGAGACATGATCTCACTATGTAGTCCAGACTGGCCCCTTGAATTCACAGTACTTGGGATTATAGGCCCGCACCACCGTGCCCTTCTCCAGTCTCTTCATATATGTATATATGTGCACATACGTAGCATATATATACTATGTATGTGCATGTGAGTACACACAGCTGACTGTGAGTCACCCAGCATGGGTGTTGGGAACTGAACAAGCCTTCTGTAGGAGCAGCACAAATGCTTATCTGCTGCGCCGTTCTCCAGCCCAAGGGCCCAGTCTCTAACACATGGGCCTTTGCAGGGAGCTCCAGATTCAGGGTGCAAAGGACAATGATGTCATATCAGGTTTTTTTGCTGTCTTTCTTTCTTTCTTTTCTTTTTTTTTCTTTTTTGTCTTTTTGACAAAAGCCCACCTGTAGCCCAGGTGGGACTTGCACTTGATATTTAGTGAAGCTGACCTTGAACTCCTGATTCTCCTGCCTCTACCTCCCAGTGCTTGGATGACAGGTGTTCATTTACATGCCCTGCTCATCATTCCCTGGCTATGTGACCAGAAATAAGTCTACTTAAGAAAGAAATCCAGGCCGGGCAGTGGTGGCGCACGCCTTTAATCCCCGCACTTGGGAGGCAGAGGCAGGTGGATTTCTGAGTTCGAGGCCAGCCTGGTCTACAGAGTGAGTTCCAGGACAGCCAGGGCTACACAGAGAAACCCTGTCTCGAAAAAAAAAAAGAAAGAAAGAAAGAAAGAAAGAAAGAAATCCAGGCTGGTAAGGTAGCTCAGTGGGTAAGGGAGCCTGCTGCCAAGTCTGACAACCTGAGTTCGATCCCCAGGTCCCACATGGTAGAGGGAGAGAACAGAATCCAAGTTTTCCTCTGACCTCCATACCATCACACAGACAGACAGACAAACAGACAGACACACACACACACACACACACACACAGAGAGAAAAGGGGAAACAGAAAGACAGACACAGATGATCACACAGACACATACGCACAGAGAGAGACAGACACACTGAGAGGGGGAGGAGGGAGGGGGATGGGCACTCTGTAGATGGCTGTGAGCAGATGCACACCATACAGATTTCACCTTTCCCTCCATTATCTTGTCCTTAGTTTGGATAATGAATACAATTTGTCATCCAGCTGCTTTCATTTTGTTTGTTATTTTGAGACAAGGTCTCTGTGTAGCTCTGGCATTCCTGGAACTTCCTATGTAGACCAGACCGGCCTTGAACTCACAGAGGTCTGCTTCCCCTTGCTGCCGGGGTGCTGGGATTAAAGGTGTACACCCTTCTAATCCTGGCCAAGCTGGAGTTATCCATGCTTCCATATTTTCTGGATGGCTGAAAATCAATCTCTCTCTCTCTCTCTCTCTCTCTCTCTCTCTCTCTCTCTCTCTCT
>NW_021620509.1:1160334-1211338 GCF_004785775.1 Grammomys surdaster
TCTCTCTCTCTCTCTCTCTCTCTCTCTCTCTCTCTCTCTCTCTCTCTCACACACACACACACACACACACACACACACACACACACACATGTTCTCTCTCATATACATTCTCTCTCTAACATTCTCTCTCCCACATGTGTGCACGCACACAAGTGTGCACACACACACACATACTCTCTCTCTCTCACACACACACACACACACACACACACACACACACACACACACACTATTCCCACTTTTAAGCCCTGCCTCAGTTGGTTAGTAAATTTCAGACCCTAACACCATTCTCTGCTCAAGACCACTGCTCCTATAACCCAAGGGCCCTTACTTCCTCTTAGGCGTGCTGATCCTGGCTGGGCTTGCTCCGGTCCCTACAAGTGACATCACGCCTATGTCAGTCTTTGGCCTGATTCTGGATCCCCTCGCTCTGCCTCAGCCCCACTGAAGTGACATCTGTCCAGGTAGGGCACTGGGTGGACTGTGGCCAGCCTGTAGCTGCTGAAGTGTCCTGACCATCCTGTCCACTGCTTATCTCCCTCTTCTCCTCTCCCTTTCCATTCTCTCTTCACCTTCCTCTTCTTCCTCCTCCCTCCTTTTCCCTTTTTAAAATAACATTATTATCACTATTATTATTGCTGGATACAGGCACCCTGCTTGCTGGTCTGGAATTCAGCATCCTGCCTCAGCATCCTGTACATTGGGACAACAGCCGTGGGTCTCCACACTCAGGCTTCCTCCTCCCATTGCCCTTCAGCTTGTCTCCACTGACTCTCAGCTCTGTCCCTTCACTGGGGTCTTTGGTACCAGGCTTGATCTCTACAATGTGTCTGGTCAAGATGAGAGGAGCTGCCTCTGCTCCGTAGAAAATCTTGCACTGGCTTCCTGCGGGCCTGGTCTTCCTGTGGGCCTGGTCTTCCTGCGGGCCTGGTCTTCCTGCGGGCCTGGTCTTCCTGTGGGCCTGGCTTCTGGTGAGCCTTCTGCTGGTAGTTGGCAGCTAGTGTTCATCGTGAGAAGCTTCTTACACAGAAGACCATGACAAGGAATGGATGGAGGCCCCTTCATCACACTCAGCATTCCGGGTAAGGCCTTTTGTCTCCATTCATATACTGAGGGGACTGGAAACTATCAATGGCCCCACACTTCACAGTCTGTCTTGTTCCAAACCTCTTAATACCATCCTAGACAAGCCGAGCACGGTGGGCTCATCTGCCACTCCAACACTCAGAAGGCTGAAGCAGGAGGATGACAAGATTAGCCAGGGCTACCCACGACCTTGTTTCAGAATGGACAGAACAGGAGTAGCCCTGGCACACAGGACCCAGACACTGACTTCTTGGCAGAACTGCCCATTTTCTTACATCTGTTTTTTTTTTTTTTAATAGACACAACTTAAGTGAGGCCCAGAAAGGCAAAGCCACTTGTCCAAGGTCACACAGTAGGTTTGGCTACACCCTCCACGACCCACTGCTCGGTGTGACCCCTTTCTTTTTCCCCTGCCTGGATCATCTGTCTTCACTCACCTATGAGAGGTGTGCTTCTGGCAGTGGGATGCTGAGTGGGAGGTGAGCCAGCTCTTCTTGGGAAAGGATCCCGGATAGTGTGTGACTTGTGGAGGCAGCTTTCTGTCCCTACAAAAGACTCCAAGGCTTTGGCAGAGCACAGCTCACCCTCTGTCCTCACTGCCAGGCTTGTTCCCCAGGGTCTTGTTAGGACCAACTAGTTAATTGCTCTGTGTTCTGTCCCTATCAAGTCAGCTTCTTAGGGGCCAAGGGCACTGCACTTCCTGGCCAGGTTTCCCCTTCACACCTGTGGTGCCAGCGTCTCTAGGATTCTTTGGGGACCCCTTGAAAAGCATGGTTCAGTGGAATTCCCTTGACACTATTAGACCTGCTCAAACCCTGAGATAGCTTTGTGCCTTTCCAACGCTCACTGGGGGCAATAGACCCTTCACATATATTATTTATTAACTTTTTTGGGGTGAAGGACACAAAGTCTGTAGCAGGCATGATTTCTGTTTTGTCTATATGTTCAGGCATGCGACATTTTCATATCATTCAGTGGGATGGAGTCCCATGCAGGAAGGCTCCATTCTTCCTCTAGTCTGATCCCAGTCTTTGAATGTTGCTTCCCCGACTCACTTCTAAAGCAGCAGCAGTTAGCTCTTTCCCTCCCTGAGGGGTGCACCCCAACCTTATGCGGGGTCAGGTTCCTACTGACCTCACTAGTTTGTCTATGACCACTCCTGGTCTCCCTTTCCCTTCTAAACCATGCTTTCTGAGACACCGGTTTTCAGGCTGAAGTCCCTCCATATCTCCTGCAAGCTGAGCTCTCTGTGTCATCCGGGATCCATCTCCCTGGCTCTGGGCCTCTGTAAACCTGAACTGTAGGCGTTTGCTGTGGCTCCTTGTGCTCACTCCTGCAGTTTCTCACACGCAATCTTGGGGCTGAGCTTTCTCTGCTCTCCCAGCACTCAAGCCTGGGACAGAGCTGGTGGGAGAGGGGCTGTTGCTGAGGTGGACATGCTAGTCTTCGGAACTGCTCTGATGTCTTCCTAGTGGAGCACAGGAGCTTTCGGCTGGATCTGCTGTGACTTGAACACTGTGTGTCCTGCTCAAGACCCCAGTGGACCTTAACCTCATATGAACAGCTGGAGTGCCCCAAGCAGGCACGCCTAGCATACATGAGGTGCTGGAGTGCCCCAAGCACGCCTAGCATACATGAGGTGCTGGGTTCCAGCTCCAGTGTGTGTGTGGGGGGGGAGCTGGGGGAGGGAGGAGGGAGGGAGAGATTGGAGTTGACAGCTCAGTGGGCAAGAAGAGTTTTCTGCTCTTGCAGAGGATCTGAATTCAGTTACCAGCTCCCACATCTGGTGGTTCACAACTGCCTGTAAACCCTTACTCCTGCTTGGACTTGGAGAGCACTACATACACACACACAAGCCCCACCCCGCAGACAAACACACGGACACACATGGGAGAAAAATACACACACAAGCCCCACCCCACAGACAAACACACAGACACACATGGGAGAAAAAAACACACACAAGCCCCACCCCACAGACAAACACACAGACACACATGGGAGAAAAAAACACACACAAGCCCCACCCCGCAGACAAACACACGGACACACATGGGAGAATAAAACAATTCTTTGTTTTTGTTTTTCGAGGCAGAGTTTTCTGTGTAGCTGTGGATCTGCCTGCCTCTGCCTCCTGAGTGCAGCACAACAATTCTTTTTCAGAAAGAAGGAAGGAAAGAAAGAAAGAAAGAAAGAAAGAAAGAAAGAAAGAAGAGAGGGAGGGAGGGAAAGAAGAAAGAAAGGAAGAAAAGACGGAAGGAAAAAAGGAAGGAAGGAAGGAAGGAAGGAAGGAAGGAAGGAAGGAAGGAAGGAAGGAAGGAAGGAGGGAAGGCAGGCATTAGAACAGCTAGACATGCTGGCACTTATCTGCCCACCAGCCCTGAGATCTGGAGGCCTGCCTGCCCCCACCAAATGAAGATACCAACAGTTGAATAGACTCTAAAAAGCTTTCAACACTTTCATGAATTTTAATTTTGTCGCATGCTTTGATGTTGTGAAACACCGACTTGCTTGGCTTTAAACCTTTCTCTCTGGGTGTCCAGAGTTTTGGACCTTCAGGTATCACCTCTTGGTTTGAGCCACAGCTCTTGGCTGCGCAGCTTAGAGGAGGCGCAGCGCCTCCTAGCGGCCTCAGTGAGAAGTACAGCACAGAGCCCTACTGCTTCAACCTTTCCCTATTCCGACCTATGGGTTCCCTCTTCTTTTTCATTTTCCCTCCTCTCCCCTTCCTCTCCCCTTCTTCCCTCTTACGTCTACTTATCTCTCCTTTCTCCATCTTTTCCTTGCTTCTCTTCTCACTCCCTTCCCTCTCCGTTTCCTGTGCAGCTGATGAACCCAAGACACCTTACATACAAACACTCTTCTACGGACCACCCCCCACCCACACACCTAGCCACTATCATTTCCAAATTAGTCAAGATTTTATGGAGTAGTGGTTCAAGGCATATGTCAGTGTGTTCATGTCATATTATAGACGTCCCTTCTGCCTGCTACTCTGTGAGATAGGATATCACTGTGCAGCTCGGGCTAGTCTGGCCTGACTCTTCTCCTGCCTCAACCTCTTTGGTTGTGTAATGACAGCCGTGCCACCATGGCAGAGTTGCTTGATTATGTTTTATTGTAGGTAGGATCTGGCTATGTAGCTTGGGCTGTCTTAGAACTCTCCACATCCCTCCCTTAAGCTACTTCAGGACTTGGAAGACTGGTGTGGACATTCACTTCTGGTTGGGTCCATATAGCTGCTTAGTTTGCTTTCTAATGCTATGATTAGAACACCATGACCTAACGGAACTTGGAGAGAAAAGGATTAATTTTATTTACATATCCTGAATCACACTTAAAAGGAGGAACCTGGAGGCAGAAGCTCATGGAGAGGCCATGGAGGGGTGCTGCTTACTAGCTTGCGCCCCGTGGTTTGCTCAGCCTGCTTTCTTCTTATAGCACCCAGGACCATCAGCCCAGGATTGGTATGGTCCTCCCACATCAATCATCAATTAAGAACCCCCCACAGGCTTGTGCATCTTACGGATGCGTTTTCTTAGCTGTGGTTCCCTCCTCTCAGACAACCCTAGCTTGTGTCAAGTTAACAGAAACTAACCAGGACCGTGTGTCTCGTGTCTGTCACCCGAGGAACTCCACCTTCCTTGAGCTTTCATGACAGTGAATACTTGAGAACATTAGGCAAGGTGCTTGCCATCAAGGCTGACTTGATTTTGATCCCTAGAATCAACATAGTGGGAAGAAAGAACTGACTACCTCAAGTTGTCCTCTGGCCACAGACTAAATAAGTAATAAGCAATTGAAAAACAAATATATTTAGATTTCTGCAAAGGACTAGCCTTGGCTTGGAAAGGGGTTCTGAGGAAGAGTGTCTGAAAGTGGCAAAACAAATGACTCAAAGTCAAATTGTGGGGCCAAGCTGACAGGCTGTGTTCTGCTCAAGACAGCTTTCAAGCCCGCTTTCTCTGGAGATCTCCAGACAGCGCTCTTTTTCTGTGTTCTGCTCGAGATAGTTCTCTCTGGACAGCTCACCTCCTGCAGATCATAAAGCTTGTATCTTATTTTACATATCAATCTAGTCATTTACTCCAGGTTTCCTTTTGATTATCTTATGAATCAGCATCCTGTGACTTCTTAATTCTTAGGAAATAGCAAGCACACATTTTATTTTAACATTGCAAAAGAATTCAGAGATCCTCCTGCTTCTGTTAAGCACAAACAATAGGCTAGCTGAGTGGGACCCTGTCCCGAAATTACTATTTCTACCACACCTGGCCCTAACCTTGTTTTGTCCCAGGCCCACCCTGAACTCAGGAATCTGTCTGCCATTGTAAGCATAAACAAAAAACTCAGCTGGGTGGGATCCTGTCCTTAGATCACCACTTTATTTCCTTACTTAGAATCTTTCTGACAGTTGACTCATAGTAAAGCTGCCTCTGTTCCTTTAGATCTGTGAAGCCCCTTATACAATTCATATTGCATCCTTATATTTTTGCATAGCTGAGAAACTATATATTTTTGAACTCATGTCTTTAGAGCTCTTTTCCACAGCCTTAGCAGCCGTCCTGAAGGTTCCAGCGTTTACCATTTTGCTGAGATATTACCTGCACCTTTGCTCCCTGGATTCCTGTTGTCTCTGATCATCAGGAGACAAGCGAATAAAGGTTTGTTTACTCTGGACAGGCACTGACCACAGATCAAAGAAATTACTCTACCCAGTATGGCTTAGAGAACCAGTGAGTTCATTGGGGTGACTCAAAGGGAGCCACCAAAGCTCATCATAGGATGGGTGGCAACTCACAAAAGCTGCACAACTTGCAGGCAGCTCCACCCCAGAGTCTCCACCCCCGAGGTTCTTACTGGTTTATACCCTTGAGGGAGAGGCGTTGTAAATCCTGTAAATTTGAGGAGTTTCCTGAGACTCATGCGTTTTATTTCCTGAGTGATATGGGCCTTCCATCCTTCCTCTAGAAAGGGATGTTCCAGTTTGGAGGAAGTCACCAGATAACAATCCCTCCCAGGCTGTGCAAAAATGTCATGGAGTAAAGGCAGGTTGGCCACAGGTAGCTACTTCTGTTTGCTTTCTGTTCCTATGACAATGCCATAGACTGACAAGTTAGAAGGAAAGGAGTTTTATTTTGGTTCGCTGTTATATGAATACAAGACTGAAGAGCCTCATCAATCAATGGCTTTTTTTTTTTCTTTTTAGAAGTTATCTCATGTAGCCTAGGTTGGCTTCAACTCAATAAGTCCCTAAGAATGACCTTGAATTACCTTTTTTGGTTTGGTTTCATTCTTTTAAGGTAGGGTTTCTTTGTGTAACCCTGGTTGTCCTGAAACTCCCTCTGTAAACCAGGATGGCCTTGAACTCACAGAACCTGACTCTGTCTCTCAAGTGCTGGAATCCACTGCATGGGCTTCCTTGAATTGCTTTTACATTTGTAGTTCTCATTTTTTCTATTTTTTCATGTGTGAATGTGTGGTTTTGCATGTGTGGGTGCATGCACGTGTGGAGGTCAGAGGCTGAAGTCATCTTATCCTTTGAGTCAGGGTCTTTCAGTAAAACTCAGAGACCGCTGATGTGGTTGGTCTAGCTAGCCATCCTGCCTGGGGAGCCTGTCTGTGCCTTTGGAGGCTGGTATTGCATGTGGCTCTGGGAATCTGAACACATGTCTCTGGTTTGTGTGGCAAGCACTTAAGGACAGCAGCCATCTCTGAAGGCTGACTGTGAAATCCCAATCCTCCTGCCTCTACCTCCCCTATGATTGGCATGTCTAGAAAACCTGCCCTCTTATTTAAATGACTTACAAAACATTTCTTTATATGTCTCTTTGTGTATATGCCATATGTATGTGGGTGCTCGAGGAGGCCTTTGGCTCTCCATTGGAGCAGAGGGCATTGGATCTCCTTGAGCTGGAGTTACAGGCTGTGAGCTGTGAGACATGGGTGCTAGGAACCAATTTTAGGTTTTCTGGAAGGGCAGCAAGTGCTCTCCCTAAACACCTGAGCCATCTGCCCTTCCCCTATTTAAAAAAATTTTTTTGAGGCAAGGTCTTGTTATGTATCCCATGCTGGTTGAAAAATTGAGGTAACTTTCCTGCTTTAGCCTCCCTTGTCCTAGTGCAGAGATGACAGGCATCCACCCCAAGGTTTTCACACAGAAGTGAGAAGTGCATCCTGGCCAGTGGAGACAGCTGGCCGGCGGCCTTGAACCTTGCATGTGTCCAGCCATAAAGGAGGATCCTAGAGAAAGCCAAGATCTCAGAACATTATTGCTTCTCCCTGAAGTCAGACCTGCCCATGACCTTGACCAAGGACATTCGAACCTCTTTGTTTCTCAAGCTGTAGATGAGAGGGTTGAGGGTGGGGGTGATGAGGCTGTAGAAGAGGGATACCACATTGTCCTGTTGTGGGCTGTGATAGCTGCCCGGGACCATGTACATGAATACGGCTGCCCCGTAAAAGAGACCCACTACAGCCACGTGTGAGGAGCACGTGGTAAAAGCCTTCTGTCTAGCTTCAGCTGAGCGCATGAGCAGTACAGCCCCTAAAACATGGCCATAGGAGGTGAAGATGAGAGACAGGGGCAGCAATAAGATTAGCACCCCAGAGACGGAGAGCGCCAACTCATAGGCTGATGTGTCTGCACATGACAGCTTGAGGAGAGCTGGCAGCTCACAGAAGAAGTGGTCCACGGTGTGCGAGGCACAGAAGGGGAACTGGAGGGTGATGGAGGTCTGGATGGAGGCCACCAAGGCACCTGAGAACCAGGATGCGCCCACCATCACTAGACACACTTGGCTTCTCATGAGCACCTGGTAATGCAGGGGGTGGCATACGGCCACATAGCGGTCATACGACATGAGAGACAGAAGGACGCCCTCAGAGACACCCATGAGCATGAGGAAGAACATCTGGGTGGCACATCCCCCAAAGGTTATGACATTCTCTCCTTGTAGAAACTCGGCCACCATTTTGGGGATGGTGACCAGTGGGAAGCCAACATCCAGAAGCGAGAGTTGGCTGAGCAGGAAGTACATGGGTGTGTGGAGCTTGGAGTCTGTGGCAATCAGGAAAATCAGGATGGTGTTGCCTAGCAGGCCTATGATGAACATGGTGGCCACGAGGAAGAACAAAACAAGATGGGGCCCTGTGTAGCTGAAGAGCCCCACAAGGATGAAATCTGAAGTTGCTGATACATTTGAAGTCCCCATCCCCGAGGTGCATCACTGTCTACGGAAGATTTGGTAAAGGATCCCACTGGGATAATTTTACATCACACTGCAACTGTTTGGTGGCCTCCTGGAGTCTCACAACAGGATAAAAACGTATGAGTAAATCCAGGCTCCGCCTAGTGAGGGGCTAGAGGAGGAGCTGGAGGCGTGGCGCAGGGGAGGAGCTGGAGGAGGAGCTGGAAGAGGAGCTGGAGGAGGAGCTGGAGGAGGAGCTGGAGGAGGAGCTGGAGGCGTGCCGCAGGGGAGGATCCCTTCCTGGAATCCTCCAGTGATCAGAGCATGGAGAATTCTACCATGATGTTCTGCTTCTGTTATCTCTCAGGCAAGTGCAACTAACCAACGTTACAGTTGAAGTCCGTGGCTAAGCTAGAGAGCTTAGGACAGCTCTGGTGAAAGATCAGAGCACACAGCTCGCCAGACACCCTGGTGCAGGTAAGGAATTTTGAAGAGGTCAAGATACGACATAGGGAGACCTTGCCTAAGATGACACACGAGGATGAAGGTCGATCAAGAAATATCTGGAACTGTGAAGAAAGGCTCATTTCCATATCCTTGGCAGAGAGAAGATCTGAAAATTGAGAACAGTCAGGAATGGATATTTGGGATGAACTGTTTCTGGGTATGTTTCCAGGATGACTCCATATCTGCCTGTTAGGTTTCTTTTGAGTGTGTGTGTGTGTGTCTGTATATGTGTGTACATGTGTGTGTGTATGTATGTATGTGTGTATGTGTGTGTTTGTATGTACATATATTTGTATGTATGTGTGTGGTTTTGTGTGTATGTATATATGTGCATGTATAAATATATGTGTGTATAAAATAGTTGTTCAACTCAAACATACTACATGTTTGTGCATGCTTGATTGATAATTTTTGTTTTGTTTTCATTGGTTTTCTCTTTAGTTTGTTTTAATTTTCTCATTTGTTGTTTGTGTATATATGCTTGTATGTATGTATCTGTATATGTGTGTATGTGTGTGTCTCTTTGGGTGTCTGTGTGTGTGTGTGTGTGTGTGTGTGTAGGCTAGATGTCAGTCTTTGGTGTGGTTCCTCAGGTGCTATACTGTCATCCATCTTAGTTTTTGAGACAGGTCTCTCCCTGGCTTGGAGCATGCAAGGAGGGCTGGCTGCTTAATAAGCCAAGGGGCTGGCCAGCCTCCGCCTCTGCAGAGCTGGGATTACAAGCATCTGTCAGTGTGCTTGCTTTTGCTCCCTCTCTCTGCTGTGTGCCCATGCACATGTGGTGGCCAGAGAACAGCCTGGAGGAGTCTTTCTTCTTCAAGGATTGAAGACAGGTCCTCGTGCGTGCATGTCTTTCTTTTCTGACAGAGCCATCTTCCAGCCTGCAGCTAGCTCCGAGCAGGCAGTGCTGTGTTGAATGTGTATGAATGTGTGGCCATCTGTCCCTCAGCCTTCCCTCCCCTTGAGCTCAGAGCATTTTGCAGTAGCATTCATGATTCTCACCTCTAGTGCTGAGCATCTTCTATGTGAAGATGAAGCTGTTGTAGTTGACTGGGACACATCTAGAAGCACAGACATGCTGGCTTTGGAGTACAGGACAGACATCTGCTCTGGCATGGATCCATAGGATTTGGGAAACTTTAGACATGAGGGTCTGTGCCTGGAGATCATCTGGCCCCCAGGCCCCCATGCCTGTTACTATGGATGCTGTTCAGACTATCTGACTTGCTTTTCTCTAACACAGCTTTGCTGGGCTTCATCAGAAACACTTGGTTCAACCCTGGAGGCCCAGTAAGAGCATGTGCTGCTATTCTAGAATATTCTGAGTTTGGTTCCCAGAACCCACCCCAAGTGGGTCACAGTCACTCTCATCTCCATCTTCAGGGAATCAGACACCTCTGGCCTTTGCAAGTTTGGCCTCTGAAAGCATTTACACACACACACACACACACACACACACACACACACACACGACTTAAAATTAATAATAGTAATAGTAAAGTAATAATAGTAATAATAATAACAAACCTTTGGCAAGGGCCCAGTGAGATGGGTAGAGGGTGGAGATGCTTGGTGCCAAGTGATGACTTTGAAGAGCCCAAAGCAATTCCGGGCACTGGTCTGCCACCCCTGTCTTACTGCACGCCCTCAAGCCCTACATTCTTTCAGTGCAGTAAAACCACCTGGCCTGTGTGAGCCGTATAAAGGTTGAGCTAAGACTGCTGCCTTAAAATAGCCTGGAGACTGTACCACCATCCTGCTATCTGCTACACTCTGGGCTCGAGAACTAACCCTCAGCTTACCAATTCCTTCTTCATCATCCCCTGAACATCTGCTCCTGGGTTTATGCTTCCAAAGGAGACTGGTGGAGCCCTTCCATGGTAGTTGTGTCAGCTCTGAGTCTGACCTCAACCCTCACTGCTTAGAAGCATTTCCTGTGGTGAATAAAGTTGCTTTTGGTTTATTTCTGACTTTGGCGATCCTTCCCTCATTATTAGTGCTCCATGGCCCCAACAACTTGAGCTCAGACCCTGAGAACAACATGGTGGCAGGAGAGAACCAACTCCTGCAAGCTGCCTTCTGACCTTCACGCACAGAGGATAAGCCCTCTACTCAGCTGCCCTCCTCTCTCCACTTCTGTCTTGTTTCTTTTGAAGGTGACCTTCATAATTTCTAACCACTGAAGGTGACGGGGCCTGTTCATCCCATTTTGTCTCTACTCAGAAACTAGATCACAAGCCGTCTGTTCCAGCATCAGACCCCAAAGTCCAGGAACAAGACAGTAAAATCCCCTACCTGAGGAACAGCCTGAAAATAGCCACATGAATGGGAGATATCTGATCTCAGGATTGGTTGTCTGTGCTGGGCAGCCCATCCTGTGGTACAGGAATGCAGCCCATCTGGGGCATCCCAGAACCCATCAATGAGGCTTTAGATTGCCTAACCCTAACAATATCATGCTAAAACGTTTACGTATCTTAAGTCTAAGTCACTTTGCTTCTGTAGCTGACCTGCCTGTCAGAAGCTGAAGTCTCTGGCATTTCACTTATAGTTGAAGTCCCAGGAAGGAGAAGGGGAGGGAGGCCTGTCTCCAGTCTTTGTCCTCAGCACTTGTACGACATGATCACATGGTAAAAAGTTTACAAGTTTGCACATAAATTCAGGTCATAAATTGAATAAGAAGTTTACAACAGAGAATGTTTACATGCATATCCATTTATAGTAACTATCTGGCTAAACATCTGTCACTAGCTCTACAGACTCATGGAGGGTTAAAGACCACAACTAAGTTATCCTTGAAGTTTTATATAGATAAACCCAGTCAATATTTTATCTTCTTTCCTTGTACCTATAGTAAATCCTTAGTTCCCTTTTTATGACCTTTGGTTAATGTTTTTACAACCTTTTGGAATGTGCTCTGAGTTGTGGATGCCTGGTTGCTCTCTCAAAAACAATTAATTCATGACACTTGAAGACTGGCAAAGCTCTCACTGCAGTTTTGACATCAGAAGGGCCTTAATAGCAGACCTATTATAAAAGGCCTGAGTGTCTTTGTCTGGGTTGTCATTTTGAAGTGGTGGTCACCCCTGCACACTGGTTGTTTCTGCAGAATAAACACTCTTTGTTCTTGCATACTGTTTGAGTCTGGGGTCTTCCTTCAGCTCCTCCCGAGCCCCAACAAAGGCTTTGGCTCCTTATCCTCTCCTCTCAACCTTTCCCAGCCCAGCTTTTGTCATGCAGCGTTTCTTCCTGTTGAAACTCCCATGGCCCAGGAAATGCAGCCAAGGTTGACAAGATCCCTCTGCCAGGTCACAGAAGTGGTGGACTGTTTCAGGGATGTGGGCAGGGGGCACAATTCTAGAGATATAGCTTTGTTGAGTTGTTACCCACATTGTCAAGGCTGTCTGGAAGTGCCTGAGTCCCCCATGTTTATGTAAATCACCCCAAGAAATGTTAGGTTTTAACAAGACCAGGTCAATGGCTGACCGAGGTGTCTGTTTAAAAGCAGAGTCTGCCCTCCCCTCCACTCACTGCCCTGTTCAGTTTGGGCTTTGCCTCTGTCTGGGCTCACCCTCATGTGTACAACAAATCCTTGCCTCAAGCACACTGTGGAGCTGTGCTCATTTTTTTTCTTTTTCATTCATCTGGTACCTAAAACACAGGAGAGGCATGTATGAGTTGCCTTCCAAGCGATTTGGCCTCTCTGAACCAAGCCGCTGGTGGACTCTCCTAAGGGAGGCATGGGTCATTTGTTTCTGCCACTTACCAAAACTGACTTCAAATTCTAGAGTCGGCTTCTGCACCAGCTTCTTTCCCCAACCTTTTGTAGCCACCAGCCTCTCCTCACTTGCTTAGTAAGTCTCCTTTCTGGCTCCTGGAGCCTCTTATGCTTTTTGGGGCAGTCATCACGTGGCAAGACTTACATCTTTGCCTGCTTCAGCGGTTCTTAGGCTGTGGGTCACTACCCCTTTGGCAAACTTCTATCTTCAAAGACGTTTATATTACAATTCATAGAAGTAGCAAAACTAGTTATGAAGTAGCAACAAAAATAATTTTGTGGTTGGGGGTCACCACAACATGAGAAGCTGTGTTGAAGGGTGGCAGTGTACGGAAGGCTGAGGACCACTGCTCCATGGGACCCTACTTTTTCCCAAAAGGTCCTCAGTCCAGCTCTTCAGTTGCTCTCACCTGTCCTTCATGGCTCTCAGCTCCTTCCTGGAGTTTCCTCACGTCCCCCTAAAACCTCCAGTCCCCCAGTTTCTCAGTGCAGTTATGGCCTCTACAACAATACTGGAATCCTCTCTATTTGTAACCCGTGTCCCTCATGGCTACATTGTTCGCTGTCTCTCAGCTCTCTCCTGGAGCTTATAGGAGCTCTCCCTCTGGGGAGTTGATTTTGTGACCTTTTTTCCTGGGATTTAGGGATTTCATTAAAACCTCATTGTCTTACTGCAAACAGCTCTGGCTCAGCACAGCTCAGCCAGGGGCCAAAAAGTAACAGACTCCAGTTTCAAATTCTCCGGAACCATAACTTCTGCTGCCACACAAACAAATGAACCCCAAATCTCTGCTATCTAAATACTTTCTTCTCTATCATCCCCGAAAGTCTCTACTTTTTACTCTTCAGAATCTTTGTCTTTATGATTTCTCTGTACTCTGCTCGTGAGAAATCTTTTAGGACTATTTTGTGTAAATGCTCTCACCTCAGGGTATTCTAAAGTTTATTGGATGTGGTTAAAAATCTGTAACAAAAATTTAGCTTAAAACTTATAGCAAAAGGTTGAATCTTAATTTTCTGTATGTGCTTCAACTCTTATTTGGAAAACTAGATCTTCTTCCTGTATACGTAACTTGGATTCAACTCCTGTTTAGGAAAATAGATGTTTTTAATCAGCAACACGTGACTTGCCTTCATCTTGGCTGATGATCTCATCAGGCTGGAAGCAGCCATGTGTCTGCCAGCAGACATCTTTACTAAGGTTAAAAACAGGTATATACTTTATGACTTCACCACCATCTTGATTAAGATGATCATGTGGTATAAAGCAATAAGGTGACACCTATATAAAACCTGCTTTCTATTTAGACTAAGGAGTCAACAGCAGGTCTCCAAAAATGTTTTGGATTAGAATGGATTTCTATTCGATAAATTTCTAAGGTTATAAAGGTCTACTTCTGTTAACAAAAGCTGATTTAGAGAGTTCTTTCTTTCTTTCTTTCTTTCTTTCTTTCTTTCTTTCTTTCTTTTTTTGTTTTTAGACAGAGTTTCTCTGTATAGCCCTGGCTGTCCTGGAACTCACTCTGTAGACCAAGCTGGCCTCGAACTCAGAAATCCGCCTGTCTCTGCCTCCCAAGTGCTGGGATTAAAGGCGTGTGCCACCACCGCCCGGCTTAGAGAGTTATTTCTAACCACTTATTTCTTTGCTAAGTGCTTAATACTAGGCTTCTAGAAAATGTTACATAAGGAACGCATGTCTGATGAATAAGATATGTTTGATAAATAAGGTTTATAAATTTCTAGGGTATACTCAGGTAAACAGTAACTGATTTGAAAATATGTGTCTGGCTTCTTTGTCCTTGTTAACTTTTTTTAAAAAGTCTTTAGCTATTTGAAGAAACTGAATCATGAAAAGCCTGATGTTTTGTAATGGTGGACTATGAAAAGGTCAGTAAAGTTCCTGGTCTCTCCATGGACTATATGGTTAGAAGTTTCATTTTTGATGCTGAAGAATCTTCAATTAAATCTTCAACTCAAAATTTTAAGTCTCAAACTTAAGAGGGGAGAAGTTGTAAAATTATAATATTATTACTGACTTGTAAACTGTTCAAAATAATTAAGACACTCAGGTTAGTGCTCAATCACTTTCAATGACCAAATTCTTCAGCAGTTCCAGAACTAAGCTCACAGTCTCGCTAAGTACAAATGTAGCTCATAGTCACAGTCTCGCTAAGTACAAATGTAACCCATGTTCACATGCTTCATTTAGCTTCCTGTATGCCTTTTCAAGATTACGCCTAAAGCAAGGAACTAAAGTCAAGTAACTGAAAAGCAAGTAAAGCTTGTTTAACATCAGGCAGACTTAATAGGCAACGGTCCTCAAACTCTGCAGAGAGCTGTTGAATTTAAAATGTTTAATAGAAAAAGCTTCCCACGAGAAACAGAAATGCCAGATCCTAGCAGCAACTCTAAGGTGTCCAGAGAAGAGAATGGAGCACAGACTCTAAGCACTGGAAAGAACTATCCCATGCCTCACTCACAGCCGGTGCCCCACCCAAACTGTGCCCACTGTTGGGTTGACTGCTCTACACTGCCTCATCAAGGTATATCAGTTTTCTCAAGTTCCTCCTCCACAGGAAAATCCCTCAGCCCTTCTAGGTCTGGCCTCTGAAGGCTTATGTTGCCCTGTGCAGCCGCTGAAGATGTTATGTTGTCCTGTGACAGCTTAAGGCTTAACCCCCAAAGAAGCTTCTGCCCCCAAAGAAGCCATCAAGACCATGAGACCATGGGAGCATAGAGCAAACCGTCCAGGTTGTGGTAAATCTCTGTTATTTTAATTGATACACAGGCCACTTGGATTATACTTCCTGCTATAATTTATCCTTCTCAGATCTCTGATGGCATTGGCCCATAACTGTAGCTTTATGTTAGCAACAGCACACAAAGCAGCTCCTCTGCCCAAGACTGAAGCTGCCTGGTTAGTTCATTTCATATGCAAAGTGGCCTCACTTTTCCAGAGTCACTAGGTCTCCTGCTGAGAAAGGCAGACACAAACAGTTTACCTTAATGATAAACTCACAAAATAGCTCTGTCTAGGTCTGTCTATCTATCTGTCTGTCTGTCTATCTATCTATCTATCATCTATCTATCTATCTATCTATCTATCATCTATCATCTATCTATATTACTATTTCTTTATTTAAAGAACATGTTTTGCAATGACTGCTGTCAGTAGTCAACCACCTGTGTCTCATGGTAAATGAGTGGATGGAAGGAAAAGGTTTAGGGTTTATGTATGTTGTGAGGGTCCAAGAAAGTAATTTAAGGTATATAAAAAAATGAGAAATGCTTCAGGTTTCTTTCCCTCTCTGTGCTCTTGTTATATTGAGACTTAAAAAGTTCGCAGTTTGAACATTCTCTAGCGCTGGTAAAGCAGTGTTCCTATGGTCATAGTCATATGCACAAAATTTTCTTTGGTTGTCTTCTAAGTATAGACTTAAAAGTACTTCTCAACCATGTTGGAAACATCTGTCCAATCTCTATATCCAGTCCTCTGGTCAGAAGAAAAAGTATTAATGCTTTTAACCTCAACTCATTTTTTTTTGGGGGGGTCCCCAAGCTTTTACTATGACTCAAAGGCATGAGTCTGCTGCCTTTTTACAATGTAGATTTCAGCACAAATTACAAACAATGGTAATGCTAATAGATCTAAAACTTGTATTTATTCTTTTTTGTAAACTTACAAAAATTCTTATAAACTTCAGGGAGTCATGAGACTTGGATCTACCACTCACAGGTCAACAAAGTCCAGGTAAGTACTTCGGTCAACCAACAACCTAAGTTTCCCTGCCTACTACCTGTTTCTGAGGGGGGCGGATCTCTTCCTTTTCCTGGACCTGGACTCCTCCCCTCCACCTGAAGACCACCACCACCACCACCACCAAAACTTCCCACTGGTTCCCAGGATAGACTTGAGTAGAGTTGCTTATTCCTCCTGTTGTAGGTACTCTATCTGGGGTCTATAGACATTTGTTCACTCTCCCCAGGAAAAGTTACACCACACATTCCTTTGCTCTCTTGAGCTCTGATGACAGTTATTTATGCTCTAACCATGTCTTTGTCACTAAAGGATGCATGGAATCCTGGAGGCTGGAGAGATGACTCACTGGTCAGCAGTGCTTGTTGTTTTTGCCAAAGCCCAGCACCCACATGGGGGATTAGAACTATACATAACTCCAGCTACCAGGGACCCAATGCCCTCTGCTGGCCTTGGTGGGCACTGCACAAGTACACTTACCCACACATAGATACATCGACATCCACATAAATAAGAAACAAATCTAAAACATAAAAAGAAACCTGGGAGTTAAAAAAAAAAAAAAACAAGAAGAAGTTCCAGAGAGCTCAGAGCTCTTTGGGGAGATAGGAACAAGGAACCTAGAGACTGAAACAAACCCAACATCTTGCAGATGTAACAAAAGAGATTCATCAATTCAGAGAGAAGCCCATCGCACAGGAAGAGTCTCTGTCAGCAGTTACCTGATAAGTGTATTAACTCTCTTGACTATATGAAGATCTTAAAACACATTAATCAAAGAAACCAAGCTTCTAGTCAACACAGGGGCATGGGCTGAATGGATGGTTCTCAAAGAAGAAAAACAAAAGATCAATAAATGCATGAAGATGACATTTGGCCTCCTCAGCCTCTACGGAAATGTAAACCAAGAAGTCCGTGGAGAAGGTGGGCGTGGAGGCACAGCAAGGTAGCAGGTTCCTCTGAGATTGGAACCTTCTGGCTCCCAGGGGAGCTCCTTAAGCACAGGAAGTAAACAACTCAAAGACTTCAGGAAGTCCCCCTGAGTATCAAGATCCGCTAGGTTCTTCTTTCCACAAGTGTGCCTAAGGTACAAGGCTTGCCAAGCTGCCTGGAAAGTGATTAAACTGACTGAGGGACCAGAAAGGGACACTCTCTAGCCTGCTGAACTGCCCGCAAGCTGTGCAGTGAGCTCTCAGCTCTGTGAGCTGTTACCATGCTGGGGTGGCCTTCAGTGATAAAGCTGTTTTGGAGTCATTTTTGCTTCTCGAAGTAACCCCTCATCCATACAAAACTCATGGTTCACCGAGTTGGATTTTAGTGATATCTGTAATTTGGGCTGTTGTCAGTTTCCTATCCACAGTGAATAGACATTTGTTCATGTCCCCAGTAATAACGTCACACAATGCTTGTCATTCCCGCACTCAGGAGACTGAGGCAGGAGGATCAAGAATTCAAAAAATGGACTATGTGAGACCCTATCTCCAAACCCAACCCAAAAGGATCATGGAGACACCACCTCACCCCAGGGAGAGTGGCTGACATCCAAGAACATAGCAAACACTGGTGAGGATGTAGGATCCTTATACACTGTGGAGTGCAAACCAGTGCAGCTACCATAGAAGACAGTCTGGGGCCTTCTGAAAAACTGGAAGTAGAATTATTATGTGGTTCAGCTGTGTCCCTCAGGATTTAGCCAAAGGAATCAAGAGCAACATGGCTTGGCTGCCACATGGCAGCTTTCTGGAACTTCCTCAGATAATAAGTAAAACCACCTTAGGATTCAGCAGCCCCAGTAGTGGGTAAATATCCAAGGAAAACAAAGTCAGCATGTATAAGACAGATTTGCTCCCCCTAGGTCATAGGAACTAAGGCAGAAGATGACTGGTGTCAAAGGAGGGATGATGAAAACTGCGGTTCCATGCATGAGAGGTATGCTTCTAATGGAATATTACGCAGCCACAAAAAGGACACCCTGCCATTTGGGACTGTAGCTGAGTGTATTATGAATGCTAATTGTGTTCCCAAAAAACTGCTTATATGAGAGTGTCTGCATACAGCTTCTGGGAACCCACCCCTGGTTGGTCCTGATTGGTAAATAAATAAAGATGTCAACAGCCAATAGCTGGGAAGGACAGACAGACGCAGGATTTTAGGATCTCCTGGGCTTGGGACCAGGAGGAAGGAGAGGGGGAGATCTGCCATGCTGAGAAAGTGTGGAGGGGAGAGCAGACACCAGGCCTGGGAATAGTGCTGGACAGAGAGGCATGAACATCATTTGAAGGAGTCAGGAGAGAGTGGCCTCGAGGGCTACCCAACAGTGTCTAGAGCAGCCAAGATAGAACACAGAATTTAGTAAGTAGTACTTGGCAGGATTATCGGCAGGAGGTAAATTCTAACAGTAGTGGAGATTAGGTAGTGGCCCATCTATTGTGCTGATTAAGGCATTATTAAAATGTAAAGGTTGTGTGTGTGTCTTTCATTCGGGATCCTAGACCACTGAGGAAGGTAGAGAGCCACCGCTGGAATTTACTAATAATCATTACTACAGGGACAGTGTGGGTGGACTTTGAGAATGTTAGGGCCCAAGAATCACTGAAGAAAGACCCCAGACCCAAATAGCATGCAAAGGTAAAGAGTGTTTATTCTGTAGAAATTACCAGCATGTAGGGGTCAACCATTCATCAAAATGTGGACAACTTGAGGAATTTGCAGGCCCCTTTTTATGTAGGCTAGGGGAATCTTCTAGAAGGGTTAGGTAAACTCTAATATGATTGGTAGAGGCAAAGCAGTGACAATAGTACAGTTTTGATAGACTGCTAAGTTAGTGTCATATTTGCTGACCTTGGAGAGTTTCAGTAACCAGTTTTGTTCTGGCCTTGCCGTCTCCTCTGGCCAAGTGTCTCAGAAGCTGACTCAGGGCTTCAGACTCATCCTCCCTAAGTCAGGGCCATCACCGATCAACAGCCTATTGTCAGTGGTTTCCTCTGAGGCCCCCAGTTTGGTTCCTGAGACTTGGAACTTTTTACTCCTTGGTGGATTTCTCAAGAGTGTGACCTTAAGTCCAGGCACAGGAAGACAGCTACTTCCCACCATCACGTCTGGAGCAGTCAACCACAACCAGAGACAGAAAACTGGTTGAATGTAACGGAGCCTGCCTATAACCTCAGTACACAGGAAGCTGAGGCAGGAGGATTATCATGAGTTTGAGGCTAGCCTGGGCCACAGAGTGAGACTCTGTCTCAGAGAACAACAGCCCACACCAACCAGCCAACAACAGCAGGAAGAGAAACACAAAACTAAACCAAGAAATCAGTTAGCCGTTAGAACAACAAAACCCAAATTCAACCGACAACCAACCACAATTGTAACAAAAGCTCCAAACCCATGTGGCTGCTTTTGCAGAGGACCTGGGTTCCCAGCACCTATATGGTGCTCACAACCATTGGTAATTCCAGTTCCAGAGGGTCTAGTGCCCTCTTCTGGTCACTGAGGGTATAAGGCACACATGCTGCACAGACATAGATGCAGACAAAACACATATATGAAATAAAATAAATAACCCTAAAAAAAAAAAAACCCACCAAAAGTCCCCAACCCAACCAACCTTTTCACTACCTACAGACCAATCAACCAAGCAACCAACCATGAAAGCAGAGCAGTGGATGGAGGAGGGGTCACCAGGGGCTGACTGAGCAGCTGCTGGCTGGCTGAGCCTTTATAAGGCACCCCAGGGAAAGCCTAGATGGAGATCAATGTGTTAATTAAACTGCTTATAATAACCACGACCCAGTGCATATGTAAATCAGAAAGCCACAGTCTTTTTTTTTTTTTTTTCGAGACAGGGTTTCTCTGTGTAGCCCTGGCTGTCCTGGAACTCACTCTGTAGACCAGGCTGGCCTCGAACTCAGAAATCCGCCTGCCTCTGCCTCCCAAGTGCTGGGATTAAAGGCGTGCCCCACCACCGCCCGGCAAAAAGCCACAGTCTTAATATGCACAACTTTATTTGTCTATTAAGTGTTAAAGGAACCGAATAAGCTAAAGTGTGTGTTTGCTCAACTGCAGGACGATATGTGATGTTGAAGGATGGAGAGAAAGGAGGCTGGCTGCGAAGCCAGCGTCCTGAGTCACCGCCTGCCTCCTCACTGGCGGGAAACACGAGCTTCTCCAGGACTCTTGCTGTTTACAGTAAAAGGCACATCCTCACTTCCTTGTGCAACCCCAGTGGTCCAGGGGTTTATCAGATTATAACTCCACCCAAGGTGACCTGGATCCCGTCTAAAAATTACACTTATCAAAATGGGGGGAGGGGGAAGACAACCAATTTTTCTAACAACCTTTTGAGTTGTAGTTTCAGAGCCACCAAACTGGTTTATACAGCAGGTGCAGAGACAATCACTGTGACTCTTCTGTGGTAGCCACTCATGGGTGCATCCCTGTACTTCCTTTCTGAGAGACTCCTTTTTCCTTAACATTTGTACTTAAGAATAACAGCAGAACTATCTCCGTGAGCTGTGTCTGTTGCAGAGAAGCCCACACCTACGCCATCCTGTTTCTATTCATTCTGTACTTAAGGGGCTTTCTATTTTTCAAAAAATTATTTAGTGTGCACCTGCCTGTGGGTTTGCATGTGTGCATGTGGATGTCAGAGCACAAAGTTGTACAGTTCATTCTTTCCTTCCACCTGAGGACTCTGGGGTGGGGATATGACAGATTGCTAGACCGGGGTCGTCACAAACACCTTTACCCACTCAGCTTTTTGCTTGCCCTCTTTCTATATTTAAGAGCCCAACTCAAATCACAAGTTCTGGGATTGCCTGAGCGGAGGCCACTAAAAGATGAAGAGAATGTGGGCTGGAAAGAGGGCTCAGTGGATAAGAGTCCACACTGCTCTCACAGGGGACAAAATTTCTTTCCAGCACCGCAAATGAATGGCTTACAATCCCTTGTAGTGCTGATGATCTGATGCCTTCTTTTGGCCTCTGCAGGCACTGCAACACACACACACACACACACACAGAGTCAATCAGTAATCTTAACAAAAAAAAAAAAATTAAGGAACTCCTCCAGCCAGTGTGAGTGACTTGGGGTTGTGCCTCTGTCCCCTCCATGCTAATGACATAAAGACCCTTTAAAATGATTTTTAAACTCCTAGAGTTTGATAAGGTGCAGAGGGGAAAACATAGTGCTCTGGTTACCAAGAAGGGCTGGTACCCAGCTTTCCCTGGCAGGTAAGGGCTGTGGAAACGGTTTAGGGAGAAAGCCAGTTAGCTTGTTTCTCCTTCTGAACACTCAGAGCTCAGCTGCGTCTGAACAGGTGGAGAGTCTTCGTCCTCACACCACAGGATAGCACCCCTGGGCACATTCTTGAGGCTCATAGACTGAGGTCTCCATCCCAGAGCTCTCCTTTCTCCCAGTCAGTTGCCAATTGCAAGTTGCCAAGATAGTCAATTCAGCTGTCAATCAGAAGTTCACACCCCCACCAAGCACTTCTATTGTCAGTCACTAGTACTTGAGCCTACCCCATCCTCTTCAACTGCCAATCACAAATTCTTGAGTCCACAGCACCTACTTCAGCTGCCAATCACAAGTACCCAAGGCTGCCACTTTTCAGCCAACCATCAGAACCAGTTTCCCTCTTGCTCTGGCTGCATTCAGGATTCCTACATCCCTGTGGTTTCTGTCCTTCTGCAACAACTGCTGCAGAGCCCCTGGGAGTCACAATCCATAGCTCATACAAAGTAGGTCAAGGGATGTCTTTACAGCCAGTTCCAGGACAAGAAGGCAGAGATAGTGAGGGTTTCTAAGCCCTGGAGGGAAAAGCAACTCGAGTTTTCATGGTGTGTACACTTTGGGGGAGAAAGCTATGGACCAGGGGTTAGGGATAAAACCAACACATGACTTCGCAGGAGACTTTGGAAAGCCAGCGTGTGATGTGGGAAGACAGGAAGGGGATCCAGCTCATCCCTGTGGGTTGCTGGGCAAGTAGTTAAGAGAATGGGCCTTGCTTAGGCAATGCTAGCCCATTTCTCTCAGCCTTGGGATCTTGACAGGTTACATACCCCCTGGGGTTCAGTTTACCCAAGTTTAGATGATAGTAAAAAGCTCCTTCCACACAGAAGCTGAGGATGGGATGACTGCCCTCCTGTACCTTGCTGTGTGGCATGTGAACTGTGATTCACAGTCTCATCTCCTCAGCCTTCCCGGAAGCTGTGGTTACAGGTGTGTTGTCCTGGGTGAAGGAGCTTACATTCTTTTTTTTTTTTTTTTTTTTGGTTTTTCGAGAAGGAGCTTACATTCTTGAATTAAGTTCTCAAGTGTTATTTGTATAGTTAAAGAAATGTAAACATTCAAATAGCTGAACGAAAGCTTGCTGGTGTGCGGTGAGCCCTGGATCCCACTCCCAGTACCATATAAACAGTAAGCACTGACTTTATGCCCCACAGCTACTGTAATAAGGAACTTATGGGATCTGATTGGGTCATTTCTGAACCTTGGCACCACTGACATTTTAAGGTAGATGAGGGCTGGTAAGATGGCTAAGTGGGTAACGGTGCTTTCTGCCAAGCCTGAAGACCTGAGTTTGATCCCTGGGACTAAGTCAAGCCTGCTTCCCCAGGCCAGCCCTTGCTCTTCTGCCCGACTCGTGCCACTTTTAGCATCTCTGTTTAATTTTTCTTCCCAGGTGAGAGAGATGGTCAGCAAGTAAAAGACCTTATAGCCAATCCTGAGAATCTGAGTTACATCCTCAGGACTCACATGGCGGAACTTCCGGTGACTCCCAAAGGTTGTTCTCTGACTTCTACACATGCAGTGTGACTATAAAAAATTAATATGTAATAAAAATAAAAACTTTTCCTGTTCCGGGCAGAAGCTGCCTCCATCCATGGATGTCTTAGCCCCATGTCCCCTCATCCCCAACTCCGTCACAGAACTCACCTGAATCTGTCCTTGGGTCTTCTCAGCTGATGGATACACACTGTCACAGGCAGCCATGCAGGATCTATCTTGAGAAGGGAGCGTGCAGGTTGGCTCTGTTTTACCTCTGAGAGTGTAAACTGTCAGGAACATGAGGTGAGTGCAGGACTGCTGGCTGTGGGATGCTGGGTCCCTGCCATGAAGAACACCTGGGGATGTCTCGATGACTTGTCAGTTATAGACCCTAAAACATTGAATTGTACACTTCCCTTACTTCCTATCACCTCCTACAGAGTTGTCTAGGAAAGTGTACCTCCACCAGGGCCTGGAATCCCTTTCAGGTTGCATTTGCAATAGGATTTTAAAAAGCTTTTACTATCAATTACATGTAGAGGGGTGTGTGTGTGTGTATGTGTGTGTGCACATGCAGTGCCTATGGAGCCCAGAAGAGGGCGCTGGGTCCCTGGAGCTCGACTTACAGGTGGTTGTGAGCTGCTCTGATGTGGGTCCTGGGAATTGAGCTTAGGTCTTCTGTAAAGAGCAGTAAGTGCTCTTAACCTCTGAACCTTTTCTCCTGCCCCTGTGATGTCTTCTCTGTGTGTCAAAGGTTGCCTTGGGCAATGCCTTAGAAAAATTCATGCTTCTACACATCAAATCTCTGCAGTTAGGCTGGGTGGGTGTAGATCCTGGGAGGGTTCTTTTTACAATTTTCTTGTTATTGTGTGTTTGAAGTGTGTGTGTAGGTTAGAGGACAACTTTTCGGAGTTCTCTCCTTCCCCCTTTACATGGATCCTTGGGGAATCCAACTCAAGTCCTTGGTCACTGGACAAGCCCTTTCATTCACTCAACAAACACCCTTCCCACCATCCCTGGGTATTATTTCCTTGTTTCAAATGGAGTGCTGGGTTCCTCAGAGTGAATGGTTCCTGCCACAGGACCAGATGCTGGGAGTTGCATATAGGCAGGTGCTCTGCCAGTGAGCTCCACCCTTAGGCCTCTTTGGACTTTCCTTGTGTCTCTTTTTCTTCCCCTTTCTGCTCTTTCAAATAACTGTGTGCAGGAGTGTGTGCACAGCCCACAGGTGTAGGTCAGAGGACAACATGTTAAAGTCAGCTCTTTCTACCCCTGGCCACAGGCTTGGCAGCAAGCTCCTTTATCCACTGAGCCAACTTGCTGGCTGTCTTTTGACCTTTTTTTTTTAAACATTTTGAAACAGGATCTCACTAACTTTTCCAGGCTAGACTGGAACTCACTCTTTACCCCAGGCAGGCTTTAAACTTGCAATCTTCCTGCCTCAGCCTCTGAGCAGCTATATGACAGCCCTGTGTCACAGGTTTCTTGGATTGACTTAATCTTTCCTTTTACATTTTCTCCCTTATGTTGAGTTTAAGGTCTGATGCTGAAAACACGAGAAGGGGAGAGGTGCCAGGCTTGGCTTCATGCCAAGGCAACCTTCAGATCCTCCATCCCTGACAGCACCAGGCTCAGGAGACTCTATGTTTATGGAAATGTTTCCTATTTTTCATTTTTGAGACACTTTTCCTGTAATCAGGGTGGCCTTGAACACACCACTATATAGCTAAGGTTGACTTTCAAGTCCTGATCCCCCTGCCTCCATTTCCCAAGGGCTTGGAACAGATGTGTATCTTTCTAGTTGATGTTGTGCTGGGGATGGACTCCAGGACTTGTGCATGCTAGGCAAGCACTCTACCAACTGAGCCACAAGCACTCTACCAACTGAGCCACAAGCACTCTATCAACTGAGCCACAAGCACTCTACCAACTGAGCCACAAGCACTCTACCAATTGAGCCACAAGCACTCTACCAACTGAGCCACAAGCACTCTACCAACTGAGCAACAAGTACTCTGAAGCTGAGCTACAGCCTCAGTTACACAAAACTGTTTTAATTTTTTTGAAATTCAGATAGAAAAAGAAGGCTCTACCCACCCTGGAGTTTATGTGTCTTTAAATTAAAACCAACCATAAAGTGGTATTTAAAATATTACTCTGGTGGGACTAGAGAGATGGTTCAGTAGTTAAAAGCATGTGTCTCTCTTGCAGAGATCCCAAGTTACTGGTTCCCAGCACCCCTAACAGGCAGCATACAGCCAGCTCCAGAGGATTCTGTGCCTTGGCCTCTGAAGGCACCTGAGCTCACATGCACAACCTTCCCCCCCACACATACACATAATGAAAGATAAGATAAAAATTCCTGTGAGCCCAAAGTGGTCTGCAGGGGTGACAAAATGCTTTGCCCCAAGTGTTGTGAGCATGCCTCCCTCAGCAGCTGTATGGACTTCATCTTCCCAGTCCTGCAACTCTGCAAGCTCAAGGGTGGACTTCTAGAACAGACATATAGTATGTCCAGGCTCACAGTAATGTGATTAAATGAGACTGAATAAGGACCATGGAGATGGCTCAGTGATGAAGGGGGCTTGCGGCCAAGCTTGATGACCCGAATTCAATCCCCAGGACCCAAAGGAGAGAACTAACTCTTGCAAGTTGTCCTCTGACCTCTATGTAGGTACCAAGGCATGTGCACAATGCACACATGCACGCATGCACACACACGCACACACACCTAACACAGAACAAATCAAATGAGACTCACCCCTGCAAATGCCTGTGTATCCTCAAACCTGGTTCATTCATGAAACTGAATATAGATAGACACAGAGTCTTTTCTGTTCTTACAGAGATACCCAGGAGTTGCCAAGTAAGTCCCTGACCTACCTCCTAGCTGCCCAGGTCTACACACACTTGCCCACACTTTGTTCTAGAATGTCTTCTTGACAAATCTTCTCAGAGACCAGCTTCTCTGCTAAAATTACTCATTTGCTCTGAGAAGTCATTAAAAACGCTCCCTGAAGGTAGAGCTCCTGGGGGATGGCATTGCGTCAGGACCCTTCTTTTCATCTCTCAGGTTTTTTGTTTAGGTGGGAAATTAATAGTTCTGGGAGGTAGAGCCCCTGAGACTGGAATTCCTCCCAGAAGATTTTGGAAAGGATTTTCATCTCTCAGCTCTGGTAACTTAGATGATTAACTCAAAGCTGGAGGTAGCCAACAACGTAAAGTCTTCACTTGTTTTCTTGTGAGAGCAGGGTCTAGGAGAGCTGGTTTCTCCCTTTGTCTTCATTTTTCTAAGGGGACGCATGCATGCGAACTTAACTTCTAGGGGCTAGGGTTGATGCTTAGTGGTAGAACACTTGCTTAGTGCATGCCACGCCCTGCCACGCCCTGGGTTGTACACATGTTTCATCTATCTAGGATTTAGCATCTTTCTTTCTTTCTCTCTCTCCCCTCTTCTCTCTCCTTCCTTCCTTCCTTCCGTCTGTCTGTCTGTCTGTCTGTCTGTCTGTCTGCCATCTATCATATTTCATTCTATCATCTATTGGTCAATTATCTATCTATAATTTTTTTTTGATTTTCAAGACAGGGTTTCTCTGTGTAGCCTGGGCTGTCCTGGAACTCACTCTGTAGATCAGGCTGGCCTCGAACTCAGAAATCTGACTGCCTCTGTCCCAAGTGCTGGGATTAAAGGCGTGCGCCACCACCGCCCGGCATATCTATTATTTATTATACTATTTATTGATCACCTATCCCTACCTATGTATCATTTCCCAATAATGGATCATCTATCTTCTATTTATCAATCATCTATCTACTCATCATCTATGTTTCTATCACCTGCCTATCATACATTTATCACCCACGTGTCTCTCTGTGTGTATGTATGTATCTATCATCTATCTATCTATCTATCTATCTATCATCTATCTATCTGTCTGTCTATCTATCTATCTATCTATCTATCTATCTATCTATTCATCCATCCTTTCATTTATCCATCTAGTTTGCATAGCATGAGGAGACAGTGATACTTCAGACAGGGTAAAAGAGCGTTGGAAGTGGATGATCTGGACAAGGAGGCACAGGCAGCTTGAGAGGGTGATGCAGGAAGATTGTGATTTCTAGGTCAGCTTGGACTACTGAGTAAGTTTAGGGCCAGCCTTGGCAACTTAGACCCTGTACTGGCTGGTTTTGTTTGTCAACTTGATACAAACTAGAGTCATCAGAAAAAAAGGAGCCCCAGTTGAGAAAATGTCTCCATGAGATCCAGCTATAAGGCGTTTTCTCAATTAGTAAACAATGGGGGAGGGCCCAGTCCATTGTGGGTGGTGTCATAACTGGGCTAGTCATTCTAGGTTCTATAAGACAGCAAGCTAATGACACTAGGGACTCCAGCTAAGACACTGCTTTCTTCCCTTAAAGCACACCCAACAATCTCTAACTGTAGTCCTTCCCCTGGGCTCCGTATTCTGGCCCACAACTTTGTCAGGAGACTTCTGCTTTTCCAGAGGCCACACAGGTACTTGGAATTCTAGAGACAATGTTGATCACAAAAACCTCAATGGAGACCTCCTACTGTATCTGAAGACTCAGTGGTCCCCAGAACCTGCGTTCATTCAGGACAAAAGACCAGAGAAGAAGCAGAAACTAAGGGGAAAACACCCCAGAAATCCATCTAATAAGGGTAAACTCTGAAATCATCCTAAACATTCTAACATCCTAAACCTATAACTTCCCTAAACACAGATGAATAGAGGCCATTGTAAGAACACAATCAACAAAAGCCAGGGCAATATGGCACCACTGAAGCCCTGGTATCCTACTACAGCAAGTCCTGGATATTCAAACATAGTTGAAATATGAAAAATGACCTTAAATTCTTTCTTATGAAGATGATACAGGCTCTTAAAGAGGAACTGAGTAAATCCCTTAAAGAAATCCAGGAAAATACAGCCAAACAGGTGAAATAAATGAATAAAACTGTTCAAGACCTGAAAATAGAAATAGAAGCAATAAAAGAAACCATTGAAGGAATCCTGGAGATGGGAAACCTCCAGAAGAGAAGAGGAGCTACAGATGTAAACATCACCAACAGAATGTAAGAGATGTAAGAGAATCTCAGGCATAGAAGATAAGATAGAAAAAATTGATACATTGGTCAAAGAAAATGTTAAATCTAAGATGTTTCTGACACAAGGCATCTGGGAAATCTGGGGCACTATGGAAAGACCAAGTCTAAGAATAATAGGAATAGAAGAAGAAGATTGTTAGCACAAAACTCTAGAAAATATATTTAACAAAATCATAGAAGAAATATCCTTAACCTAAAGAAAGAGATGCCTATAAATGCACAAGAAGCTAACAGAACACCAAATAGATTATACCAGGAAAGAAAGTCTCCCTGCCACATAATAACTAAAACACTAAATGTGCTGAATAAAAGAAGGATGTTAAAAGCTGGAAGGGAAAAGGCCAAGAAACATTAAAAAGTCAGACCTATTAGAATTACACCTGACTTCTCAACAGAGATTTTAAAAGGTAGAAGATTCTGGGCAGATGTCTTGCAGTCTCTAAGAGATCACAGATAAAAGCTCAGATTACCATACCTAGCAAAACTTTCAATCACCATAAATGGAGAAAACAAGATATTCCATGACAAAACCAAAGTTAAACAATATCTATCCACAAATCAAGCCCTAGAGAAGATACTAGAAGGAAAAGTCCAACATGAGGAGGTTAACTACACTCAAGAGTACAAAGTAGATAAATAATTTCACATCAGCAAAACCTAAAGAAGGAATGGGCACACACACACACACACACACACACACACACACACACCACTACCACCACTAATATCAAAGTAGCAGAAATTAATAGCCATTGGTCACTAATATTTCTCAACATCAATGGACTCAATTCTCCAATAAAAAGATGTGGGCTAACAGAATGGGTGCAAAAACAGGATCCTCCATTTTTTGCATATAAGAAATACACCTAAATATCAAAGATAGACATTTCATCAGAGTAAAAAGCTGGAAAAGATTTTCAAAGCAAGCTGGTGTAACCATTCTAATATTTAATAAAATAGACCTTTGTATTAGTCAGGGTTCTCTAGAGTCACAGAATTTATGGAATGAATCTCTCTCCCTCTCCTCTCTCTCTCTATGTTATAAATAAATTCCATATATTATAATATACATAGACATAGACATAGACATAGACATAGACATAGACATAGACATAGACATAGACACACTTTGGTGGTTTGAATAGGCTTGGCTCCCTAGAATTATATGTTTGAATGCTTGGCCCTCAGGGAGTGACACTTTTAGGAGGTGTGTCCTTGTTGGAATAGGTGTGGTTTTGATGGAGGAAGTGTGTCTCTGTAGGGGTGGATGTTGTTCTTCTCAATGCAGAAGAGACCCTCCTGCTGGTTGCCTATGGAATAGTATCTCCTGGTTGCCTTCAGATCAACACCCTTGGCTCTTTCTCCAGTACCATGTCTACCTGGATATTGCTATGCTTCCTGCCATGATGATCATAGACTGAACCTTTAAAACATTATGCCAGCCCCAATTATATGTTGTTCTTTGTAAATGTTGCCTTGGTCATGGTAGCTCTTCACAGCAATGGAAACACATATACATGAACATATATATATATATATATATATATATATATATATATATATATGTAATTTATTGAAATGACTTACAGGCTTCAGTTCAACAAATCCAACAATAGCCAGTTATGAATGGAAAATCCAAGAATCTAGTAGTTGTTCAATTCCATGAGGCTGGGTATTCTAGCTGGTCTTCTGTATAAGCTGTAATCTCAAAGAAGTAAATGTTAATGCATGTGCTGGCAAAGTGAGTGCAAGTAGGTGAAGAACAAACAAACCCCTCCTTTTTCCATTGTCCTTATATAGGACTCCAGCAGAAGGTATGGCCCAGATTAAAAGTGTGCCTCAAGATCTGGATTGAAAGCCAGTGTTTTCATGCCTTAAGAGCCAGATCACAGGTGTGCCCTCCATTTCTGGATTGTTGTTCATTCCAGATATGGTAAGTTGATAACTGAGAATATCCATCACAACCTTCAACCAAAATTAATCAAAAGAGATGAGGAAGGACACTTAATACTCATCAAAGAAAAATCCAAGAAGATGACTTCTCAATTCTGAACATCTATGCCCCAAATGCAGGGGCACCCTCACTGTAAAAGAAACATTACTAAAACTTAAATTGCACACCAAAACCCAGAGTGAGAGACTTCAACACCCCATTCTTACCAATGGGCAGGTTAGCCAGACAGAAACTAAACAGATGAAATAATGAAATTAACAGATGTAATGTATCAAATAGACCTAACAGATAGCTACAAAAAATTCCATCCAAACACAAAAGAACGTTCCTTCTTCTCAGCACCTCATGGGACCTTCCCCAAAATTGACCACATACTCTGTCACAAAGCAAACCTCAACAGATACAAAAAGATTGTATCTTATCAGACCACCATGGATTAAAGATGGATTTCAACAACAACAGAAACAACAGAAAGCTTACATGCTCATGGAAACTGAACAACTTTCTACTCAATGATCTCTGGTTCGGGGAAGAAATAAAGAAAAAAAAAATGAAGGACTTTCTAGAATTCAATGAAAATGAAGGCACAGTATATCCAAACTTATGGGATATAATGAAAGCAGTGCTAAGAGGAAAGTTCATAGCATTAAGCACCTTCATAAAGAAATTAGTGCCAG
This sequence comes from Grammomys surdaster, assembly GCF_004785775.1. Taxonomy (NCBI): domain Eukaryota; kingdom Metazoa; phylum Chordata; class Mammalia; order Rodentia; family Muridae; genus Grammomys; species Grammomys surdaster. The sequence goes on from NW_021620509.1 coordinate 1,191,183, forward strand.
GCAGTGGTGGTGCACGCCTTTAATCTCAGCACTTGGGAGGCAGAGGCAGGTGGATTTCTGAGTTCGAGGCCAGGCTGGTCTACAGAGTGAGTTCTAGGAGAGCCAGGGCTACACAGAGAAACCCTGTCTCAAAAAAAACAAACAAACAAACAAAAAAGAAATCAGTGAGATCACATACTAGTGATCATACTAGTGATCACATACTAGTGACAGAACAGCACATTTGAAAGCTCTAGAACAGAAAGAAGCAAACACACCCGAGAGGAAAAGATGGCAGGAAATAAACTCAGGGCTGAAGTCAATAAAAGAGAAACAAAGTAAACAATACAAAGAATCAAGGAAACAAAGAGCTAGTTCTTTGTCAAAATCATTGAGTTAGACAAACCCTTAGCCAAACTAATGAAAAGGCAGAAAGGGAATATCCAAATTAACGAAACCAGAAATGAAAAGGGAGACATAACAACAGACACTGAAGAAATCCAAAGAATCACTAGATCTTACTTCAAAAGCTTATACTCCACAAAATTGGAAATTCTTTTTAAAAAGGATGATTTTCTTGATAGATACCACTTACCAAAGTTAAAGCAAGATCAGGTAAACAATTTAAATATTCCCATAACCAATAAAGAAATAGAAGCAGTCATTAAAAGTCTTCCAACCAAATACCAGACTTTCAAAGAAGAGTTAATACCAACACTCCTCAAACTATTCCACAAAATAGAAACAGAAGAAACATTGCTAAATTAATTTTATCAGACCACAGTTACCCTGATACCTAAACCATACAAAGATCAAACAAAGAAAATTTCAGACCAGTTTCCCTCAGGAACATAGATGTAAAAATACTCAATAAAATACTCATAAACAGAACCAAAGAACACATCAAAGATATTATCTACCATGATCAAGTAGCCTTCATCCCAGAGATGCAGGGATGGTCCAACATACGAAAATCTGTCAGTTTATACGCAATGTAAACAAACTGAAAGAAAAAAAACATAATCATCTCATTACATACTGAAAATATCTTTGACAAAATCCAGCACCCCTTCATGATAAAAGTCTGATTGGTCTTTAGGGAATGAGGTGGCAGGGACTTCCCTTGCATGCAGGTGGCAAGGGTTGGTCTATCCTGCTGAATGTGTCTAAGTGCTCTGGGCCTTCGCCACCTGCAGGTGGGTTCTCTCCCCTGTGGTCTGAGGAATGTTAATCAGCCTCTCCCATCTGGGAAGTGTCCCGAAGTTCCTGAGCTGACCTCTTCAAGGTTTCACTCAGTAACTGATAGAGACAGATGCAGAGATCCTCAGCCAAACATTGGGCAGAGCTTGGGGAATCCTGTGGAACAGAGGAGGAAGGATTGTAAGAGCCGAAGGGGTAAAAGACACCACAACAAAACCCACAGAATCCATCAATCTGGGCCCATAGAGAATGAAGTACTGTTCAGGGAGCCGGCATGGGACTGACCCAGCTCCTTGGCACGTATGTTACAGATGTGCTTCGTTTTCTTGTGAACAGCAGGAGCAGGGGCTGTCTCTGACTCTGCTACCTGCCTTTGGGGCCCTTTCCTCCTACTAGGTTGGCTTGTCCAGCCTTAATAGAAGAAGATGCACTTAGTCCTACTACAAGTTGATATGCCATGGCTGGTTGATACGCATGTGAGGCCTGCCCTTTTCTGAAGAGAAACAGAGGAGGAGGGGGTAGGAGTAGGTAAGATAAGGGGGTGGGAGGAACTGGGGGAGAGGAGGGAGGGGAGACTGTGGTCAAGATGTAAAATAATAAATAAGAAATTAGGCTAGGGGGAGATCCAGGGCTTCAGCTGAATTTGTAAAAGTGGAGGGCCCTGCTGGGCATAGGTGGAAGAAGAGAACCTTGACCTCATGAAGGCTGGATGCCCCAGGGGGTGGGAATTTTGAGGGTGGGGAGGTGGGAGTGGGGGGGGTAGATAGAGGTTACATCCACAGAGAAGAAGGAGGAGGGGCGAGGGGATTGGGGGTTCCGAGGGGGTTGTGGGGGATGGGGTAAAGGGACAACATAGGAAATGTAAATAAATCATCCAATAAAAAAAAAAAAAAAAAGAAAGAAATTAGGCTAAGCAAGCCATAGGAGCAAGCCAGTAAGTAGCACCCTCCATGGCCTCGGCATCAGCTCCTGCCTCCAGGTTCCTGCTCTGTGTGAGCTCCTGTCCTTACTTCCTCCAATGAAGGACCATGATCTGGAAATGTAAGATCAATAAACACTTTCCTCTCCAACTTGCTTTTTGGTCATGGTGTTTTCATCACAGAAACAGAAAATCTGACTAAAACAGACTCTGTCTCAAAATAATAAGGAAAAGAGGAAATGGAAAGTCAAGAGGTGTGGGGACCAGGCTCAGTGGAAGAGGACTTGCCTAGCACACTGACATCCTGGATTTGATTCCCAGTACAGAAAGGGAAATAAAAGGGAGAAATAGTAAAATAGAAAAACAAATTTGTGACAATGACATCTAAGATGTTATTTCAATATTTGAAAAGATTAATATAATTTATGTAATTCCTGAGGAAAATGAGACATTACAGCTGGTCTATGTCAGGATGGTGTGGGAACCCTGATCCACAGACAATGGTAAGACAGAAAAAGATGGAAAGCCATACAAATAAGTGTGGAAATGTAGATGACATAGAAAAATTACTCCTAAAAAAATTTTTTTGAGATAGAGTCTCGATATGTGTCTTTGGCTTTCTGGAACTCTGTGTCGTCCAAGCTCGCCTTGAATCACAGAGATCTGTGAAGAGAAAACTCTAAAGTTCTCTGGAAAGTCAGTTGTGTTGGACGGTGTTTTGCTGAGGTAAACACGTGAAGGAGTGTGTTCCTGAAGTGGACACAGGTGCAAGGCTCAGGCAACTCGTGAAGGAAGCAGACGAGCATGTGAAAGGACACATGATGAGAGATTCTTTGCTAATGACGCTTGTGTATTGGTCTGCCTTATATTGTGTAGTTCATCTGCATATGTTGGACTCCATAGACAGAAATGCACTAAAAAACTTCTGGCGGTGTGCTGCAGTTTCTTGCCACTTCCGTGGACTTGGGCTGATTGGCAGAGTGACATCAGCTGAGACAGATGCACGTACGTGCTGAGGCAGGATGTTTGGAGGGAGTATAAACAGGACTCAACAGGCAGTGAAGGAAGCTGGGCAGGTCTTGCTTATAGAGCTATCTGTGCAACACTTGTTGGTCTTGCATCTTCACTGATCGTCACTTCGCTGAGAGAGGCACAGCCAAGAACTTCTCCCGGCATCCTTCCAAGTCCCTCCTGCTGACGAGTGCCAAGGCTGAGGCCTGGCTGTCTCTGCTGGGTAGTGCCACTGCTGCTGATTCCTGTTTGCTAACCCGAGTCTATTGAACTGGACTGCTAGTGTATCCATAAAGTGTTTGTGAGTGGATCTAGCTGGTGCTGCTAACCTGTGACCTGAACAGCTGATTTCCAGACAACCCAGACAGGAGCTGCTCCAACAAACCATTTGTAAACAGGTCCACTTCCCTCCAGATCCTTTCTTTCCCAATGCCTCTGGTGGTGATGGGCTACAAATGAGGTTAAAGTATTTAAGGGCCATCATTAAAAATAGGTTTTGAGCTGGGCGGTGGTGGCGCACGCCTTTAATCCCAGCACTTAGGAGGCAGAGGCAGGTGGATTTCTGAGTTCGAGAGTTCGAGGCCAGCCTGGTCTACAGAGTGAGTTCCAGGACAGCCAGGACTACACAGAGAAACCCTGTCTCGAAAAACCAAAAAAAAAAAAAAAATAGGTTTTGAGAAAATTGAAGTTACAGATCTGTGTGCCACTGCCTCCCGAGTGCTGGATTAAAGGCATGCAGCACCACGTCTAGTTAAGATTTTATTTTTATGCTTGTGTAAATGTTTGTGTCTTTGTGAGTATATACCACCTGTGTGCAGGTTCCTTTGGAAGTCAAAATAAGACATCAGATCTTCTGGAACTGGAACTAGAAGTTGTCGGCCACCTGATAAGGGTGCTAGGAATCAGGCTCAGGTTCTCTACAAGAGCTGCAAACATTTGTAACTGCCAAGACATCACTGAAGCCTCTGTGATGGAAAAATTATAAATGCAATCAACTTTCCCAGGTGGGACAACAAAATGTACAAACATTTTTTAATGCTTTAAAAACTTTGTTTATATTTATTGATTTGTGTGTGTGTGTGTGACCGTGGGTGTGCACACATCACAGTGCAAGTGTGAAAGTCAGAGGACAACTGGGAGACATTCCTTCCATCTACCATTAGTTTTAGGTACTGAACGTGAGCTGCCAGCTTGACAGCAGGCACCTTTTTTTTTTTTTTTTTTTTTTTTTTTTTTTTTTTTTTGGTTTTTCGAGACAGGGTTTCTCTGAGTAGCCCTGGCTGTCCTGGAACTCACTCTGTAGACCAGGCTAGCCTCGAACTCTCAAACTCAGAAATCCGCCTGCCTCTGCCTCCCAAGTGCTGGGATTAAAGGCGTGCGCCACCACCGCCCGGCCGACAGCAGGCACCTTTACAGTCTGAGACACTTTGCTGGTCCACAGACAGATATATATTAAAGGCATTTCAAAATCATTTATAACAGGAAATGAAAAACAATCACAGGTTTGTTTCCTTCCAGTTTGCACCTGTGCTGGGAACAGAGCCTCTGCTGTGGATCCCAAGAAACTCAGCACCCCAGTTGCAGCTCGACTTCCTAGGTATTCTGACATATCCAGGATCACAGGTGAGACCCTCAAACCCCGCATCAATACCTGGTGGAACTGGGACCCCTGAACCCCAGGATGCAGATACCCCACCCAGCCAGAGACCCATGTTCCTTCTGGTTTGCACCTGTGCTGGAAGCAGAACCTCTGTTCTGATCCCAACCCCTTCAGCACACACCCCAATGGCAGTTCGATTCCCCAGGGGTTCTGACACATCTAGGATCACAGGATCACAGGAGGGACAGGCTACAGTCAGAGACAGCATAGCCAGTTAACACCAGAAATAACTAGGTGGTGAGAGGCAAGTGCAAGAACATAAGCAACAGAAACCAATACTACTTGGCAACATCAGAACCCAGTTCTCCTACCACAGAAAGCACTGGATAACCCAACACATCTATAAAGCAAGATTCAGATCTAAATTCTCATTTCATGAAGATGATAAAGGCCTTTAAGAAGGACATAAATAACTCCCTTAAAGAAATGCAGGACAACATAGGTAAACAAGTAGAAGCCCTTAAAGAGGAAACACATAAACCCCTTAAAGAAATACAAGAAAACACAATCAAACAGGTGAAAGAATTGAACAAAACCATCCAGGATATAAAAATAAAAATAGAAACATTAAAGAAAACACAAAGGGAGACAACCCTGGAGATGGAAAACCTAGGAGTGAGACCAGGAGTCACAGATGCAAGCATCACCAACAGAATACAAGAGATAGAAGAGAGAATCTTAGGTAAGGAAGATAGCATAGAAGACACTGACACAACAGTCAAGGAAAATACAAAAAGCAGAAAGCTCCTAACTCAAAAGATTCAAGAAACGCAGGACACAATGAGAAGACCAAACCTGTGAATATAATAGGTATAGAAGAGAGTGAAGATTCCCAACTCAAAGGGCCAGCAAACATCTTCAACAAATATCTTATAGAAGAAAACTTCCCTAACCTAAGGAAAGATATGCCCATAAGCATACAAGAAGCCTACAGAACACCAAACAGATGGGACCAGAAAAGAAATTCCTCCCATCACATAATAATTAAAATGCCAAATGCACAGAACAAAGAAAGAATATTGAAAGCAGTAAGGGGAAAAGGTCAAGTAACATATAAAGGCAGATCTATAAGAATTACACCATACTTCTCAACAGAGACTCTAAAAGCCAAAAGATATTGGGCAGATGTCATATAGACCTTAAGAGAACAAAAATGCCAGCCCAGACTAATATACCCAGCAAAAGTCTCAATTATCATATATGGAGAAACCATGATGAAACCAAATTTAAACAATATCTTTCCACTAATCCAGTCCTACAGAGGATAATAGAAGGAAAAGTCCAACAGAAGAAGGGAAATTACACACAAGAAAAAGCAAGAAATTAATCCTTTCACAACAAATTCAAAAGAAGAAAACTAATTCTATCTCTAACAACAAAAATAACAGACTCGGCCGAGAATTGATGGCGCACACCTTTAATCCCAGCACTTGGGAGGCAGAGGCAGGTGGATTTCTGAGTTCGAGGCCAGCTTGGTCTACAGAGTGAGTTCCAGGACAGCCAGGGCTATACAGAGAAACCCTGTCTCGAAAAACCAAAAAGAAAAAAAAAAAAAAAAAGGAAAAAAAAAGACACCACCACCACCACCAACAACAACAACAAAAAACCAGAAGCAACAGTCATTGCTTCCTAGTATCTCTCAACATCAATGGACTCAATTCTCCAGTAAAAAGACATAGACTAAAAGACTGGATATGGAAACAGGACCCAGCATTTTGCTGCATACAGGAAACCCACCTCAGTGACAAAAACAGACACTACCTTAGAGCTAAAGGCTGGAAAAAAATTTCCAAGCAAATGGTCCCAAGAGAAAAGCTGGAGTAGCCATTCTAATATCCAGTAAAATAGACTTTCAACCAAAAGTTATCAAAAAGGATGAGTAAGGGCACTAGATACTTGTCAAAGTAAAAATCCACCAAGATGAACTCTGAATTCTGAATATTTATACTCCAAATGCAAGGGCACCCACATTTGTAAAAGAAACGTTACTAAAGCTCAAAGCACACATTACACCTCACACACAATAGTAGTGGGAGACTTCAACACCTCACTCTCAGCAATGAACAGATCACGGAAACAGAAACTAAACAGAGACACAGTGAAACTAACAGAAGTTATGAACCAAACGGATTTAAAAGATATCTGCAGAACATTTCATCCTAAAACAAAAGAATATACTTTTTCCTCAGGACCTCATGGTACCTTCTCAAAAATAGACCTTATAATCAGACATAAAACAAATGTCAACAGATACAAGAACATTGAATTAATCCCATGTATTCTATTAGACTAACACGGACTAAGGCTGGTCTTCAGTAACAACAAAAACAACAGAAAGCCCACATATACGTAAAAGCTGAACAACTCTCTACTCAATGATAACTTGGTCAGGGAAGAAATAAAGAAAGAAATGAAAGACTTTTTAGAATTTAATGAAAATGAAGACCTTTCTGCTGGGGCAGACTCCTAGCTGGTCTGTTCCTGTGAAGACACCGTATCCTGACCCATCCCGGAGGAACCACACAGAGCAGTGGAGGGACCACTGCACTCAGAGGGGTGGAGAATCCGCTGCACTCAGAGCAGTTGAGGACGCTGGATTCTCAGAAGCTCTAACACACCCAGGATCATAGGATTTCAGGATCCCAGAGGCGGCCACCAGCCGCGGCTGCTCTCCCAAGACCGCGGCTCCTCGGGTTGAGTACTTCAGCGTTGGGAGCCGTGCAGGACGATGTGCCAGGAGCAGCGGCTGCAGGGCGAAGTGGTAGCCTTCGGACTACCAGTCCAAAATGCTGGCTCTAAAATGTCCCTCTTCCAGTAGAAAGCCCAACCATGCAGACGTCTTGCTTATAAACTTACAGTATGTTTCAGAAGTGGAAATAATTAATGATGGAACACAAACCTCTCCTCCCCTAGCTTCACTCAATGTTAGTAAGCTTGCCAGCAAAGCACGGACAGAGAAGAAGAAGCTGAGCCAAGCCTATGCAATCAGCGCTGGCATCTCCCTGGAGGGCCAGTAGCTCTTCCAGACCATTCACAAGACCATTAAAGACTGCAAATGGCAAGACAAAACATTGTAGCCATGGAAGAAGTTGTTATTACACCCCCATATCAAGTGGAAAATTGTAAAGGCAAAGAGGGGAGTGCGCTGAGCCATGTACGCAAAGTAGTTGAAAAACATTTTAGAGACATGGAAAGCCAAAAGATACTGCAGCGTTCACAAGCCCAACAACCACAGAAGGAGGCTGTGCTGTCATCCTGAGTCCGCAAACATGGAGGACTCTTTCAGCATCCAGCCACAGAGATGGTGGTGGTGGCTTCAGTGGAGGCAGGCCGGGGGAGGGAAGGGATCCTATATTTCTTGCTGACTCTTATTAGGGTCAGTGTTTCAAAAAAAAAAAAAAACCTAGACTTGAACAAACTCACAACAACAACAACAACAAAAAAGAACAAGAGAATAATTTAAAGTTGAACCATTACTTGACTAACAGGCGTTGGCCCATCATGTCTTTTACACAGCCCCTGGAGCAGTCATCTTGTTAGTTTTATTTATTTTTGCAAATTCCTTTTCACTCTGCCCTTCACCTGTGACTTTTCTTCCCTAGTTTGTGTCTGCCATTCTGATTTTTATAAGTGGATATACTTGCCTTCTGAATGATTGAAAGAAACTTTTACATCTTTTCTTCCAAAATAAAAGTAGCAAGCTGACTGTGATTCTGAAGTTGAGACCAGAGCAGAAGACAGAGGTCTCACTTTGAATTTTTCATTTTTTTCTTTGACTTTTTTTTTCTTTTTTTGCACAGGGCATGGCTTGAATTAGTTTTATTTTTCTTAACTTTAAATATATATATGGAAATATATATTAAAATGTTCTCTAAGTATTTTCTGCTTCTTGCAGGTCTCTTTTTACTAGATCATGGCCACTCTTCCCACCTCATCCCTCTGAAAACAAAATTGTGTTGTCCTATCTATCACCCAGAGCCTGATGATTAACTTGACTTAGCTCACAGCGAGGATCTCCTGCAGCCCTGCAGAGCCAGTGTGCAGACGGGATTTGGCCTTGAGGGTCCTGATGGCTTTCTGGTCTTTAACTGTGTGTACCTGTCTCACATTTGGTCCCAACCTCAGTACTCCCTCTGGCTTGTCTTCAGGGTACTAGAGAACTCTCAGCGCTCTCCACTCGGGAGTCAGCCGCCCCTCCCCCTGTGCCTCTGCAGGAAGACCTCGCTTGCATGGCACATCTCAGCTCCTCCTCCTTTGGGCTGGTTTTCTCTTCTAAGAAACCTGGACTCCAACTACCCCAGTCTTTCTTAAGTCTATGTCCAGAGCCTCTAGCCCAGGAAAAAGCTTGAATAACCTCTAGTTTCTCTTCTGCCATCCTCTTGCTCTTCTGCTCCCTCCTACCCCCTGAAATCTTACAAGCTAATGACAGTTTGTATGTGCTCATCCAATGGGCAGAAAATCTGGAAAGAATTTCTGGACTTTAGCCCACCAGTTTGCCTGGTTTGACTAACCTGCTGAGAGCCGAAACTGGTACTTATTGCTCCTGCACCTCCAGGGTAGTCTCTGGGGGAATCACCATCCCTGACCTCAAGCAATAGTGATAAAAACTGCATGGTATTGGTACAGAGACAGGCAGAAAGATCAATGGAATAGAACTGAAGACCTAGAAATGAACCCACACACCTATGGTCACTTGATCTTTGACAAAGGAGTTAAAATTGTCTAGTGGAAAAAGAACAGCATTTTCAACAAATGGTGCTGGTTCAACTGGAGGACAACATGTAGAAGAATGCAAATCGGTCCATTCTTATCTCCTTGTACAAAGCTCAAATCCAAGTGGATAAAGGACCTCCACATAAAACCAGATACACTGAAAGTAATAGAAGAGAAGGTGGGGAAGAACCTCGAATACTTGGGCACAGGGGAAAAGTTCCTGAACAGAACACCAATGGCATATGCTCTAAAATCAAGAATTGACAAATGGGACCTCATAAAATTGCAAAGCTTCTGTAAGGCAAAGAACACTGCCAATAGGACAAAGTGGCAACCAACAAATTGGGAAAAGATCTTTACCTATCCTACATCTGATAGAGGGCTAATATCCCAGGTATACAAAGAACTGAAGAAATTAGACTCCAGACAATCAAATAACCCTATTAAAAATGAGGTACAGAGCTAAATAAAGAATTTTCAACTGAGGAATCTCTCATGGCTGAGAAACACTAAGGAATATGTCAACATCCTTAGTCATCTGGGAAATGCAAATCAAAACAGCCCTGAGATTCCACCACACACCAGTCAGAATGGCTAAGATCAAAAACTCAGGTGACAGCATATGCTGGCGAGGATGTGGAGAAAGAGGAACACTCCTCCATTGTTGGTGGGATTGCAAGCTGGTACAATCATTCTGGAAATCAGTCTGTCAGGTCCTCAGATACATTGAATTAGTTCTACCTGAAAACCAAGCTATAGCACTACTGGTCATATACCCAGAAGATGCTCCAACATGTAACAAGGACACCTGCTCCACTATCATTATAGCAGCCTTATTTATAGTAGTCAGAAGCTGGAGACAACCCAGATGTCCCTCAACAGAAGAATGGATACAGAAAATGTGGTACATTTACTCAATGGAATATTACTCAGCTATTAAAAACCACAACTTCATGAAATTTGCAGGCAAATGGGTGGAACTTTCTAGTTCCTGAGTGAGGTAACCATATACAAAAGAGCACACATGGTATGCACTCATTGATAAGTGGATATTAGCCCCAAAACTCACAATGTCCATGACACAACTCACAGACCAGATGGAGCTTAGAAGGAAGAAAGGCCAGCCTATGAATGCTTCAGTCCTGCATTGAGGGGGGAACAGGATGACCACGGGAGGTGGAGGGAGAGGAGGACCTGGGAGGGAGAGAGGAGGGGGAGGAAATAAGGGGGCAGTATCAGGTATGAGAGGGGACAGGAGAGAGGTACAGAGGGTCATGAAATAGAATAAGAATATGTAGTAGGGGAGATGAGGTAATGGGGATAGCCATTGGAGGGCCCCAGATGCCAGAAAAATGAGACGCTCCCAGGACACAACGACCGGTCGAGAGATGGGACCACACACCCATCTCAAAGTTTTTAATCCAGAAATGTTCCTGTCCAAAGGAAGAACAGGGACAAAAAAATTGAAGTGTCATCGGGGACTGCCCCACCTCGGGATCCATCCTGTCTGCAGACACCAAACCCTGACATTGTTGCTGTTGCCAAGAGGTGCTTGCTGACAGGAACCTGGTATGGCTGTTCCTTGTTCAGCCAGCAACTGAACAATGCAGATGTGGATGCTTGGAGCCAACCATCAGACTGAGCTCAGGGACCCTGGTGGGGGAGATGGTGAAAGGACTGGAGGATCAGAGGGGGGCTGTAACTCCATAGGAGAACAACATCGGCTGGCCAGACCACCCAGTGCTCCCAAGTATTAGACCACCAACCAAGGAGTGTACATGGAGGGACCCATGGCTCCAGATATATGTGTAGCAGAGGATGGTCTTGTCTGACATCAATGGGAGGGGAAGCCCTTGATCCTGTGGTGGTTTGATGCCCCAGCAGAGGGGGATGCTGGAGGGGTGGGGCAAGAGAGGATGGGTGGGGGAGCACCCTCAGAGGCAAAGGGGAGGGAGGAGAGGGAGGTTGTATGATGGGGGCTTATGGAGTGGTGACTGGGAAGTGGGATATCATTTGAGATGTAAATGAATAAAATGACTCATAAAAAAATTTTAAAAAGAAAAACAATGATCACAGATCTAAGAACTAGATTGAGCCTGCTACTAAAAACATCTCTACAAAATGGCAACCCCGTGATCCAATGGGCTCATTGTTGAATTAATTTATTGGGAAAAGGAGTTATACTTAAAATAATTTTTAGTTTTCTATAGTGTGTGTGTGTGTGTGTATATAAGAGGTACTGGATCCCCTGGAACTGCAGTTACAGATGGTTGTGAGTTACCATGTGGGTGCTGGAAACCAAACCCAGGTCCTTTTCAGGATTAGCAAGTGCTTTTAACCACTGAGATCTCTCTCAAGCCCTTTGGTTTAGTTTTTGAAAAGATATTTTACCAGCTTATATTAATTATATGTAACAATGTGTCTTTTTGCATTTTTATACACATGTATTTGATCATATCTACCCCTATTACTTCCTGTTTTATCATGTGAGTTCCAGGGATCACACCCAGGTTGTGAAGTGTGGTGGCACCATGATCAGCTGAGTCATCTCGCCGACCCTGTCTCTCGTCTTTGGCTCCTCCCACTTCCAATGGTCTCCTTCCTTCCTCTTTCCAGCCAGCCCGACTTTCTACTGTCATCTCATTTTTTAACTTTTGTTTTGTTTTTTGAGTCAAGGTTTCTCTATGTAGCCCTGGCTGTCCTGGAACTCACTCTGTAGACTAGGCTGGCCTTGAACTCAGAGATTTGCCTGCCTCTGCCTCCTGACTGCTGGGATTAAAGGCCTGCACCACCAATGCCTGGCCCTTTTTTACTTCTGAAAAGGGGTGAGTCAGATCAGTGTTGCTTACAGGAGAATGGGCACGCACAAAACTACTGAAGAAAATGTCTGTCCCTTCCCTAGCCTCTGTTAACTGCCAAGAGCTCCTCATGTAGGAAATGAGGCTCACATTAAAACTTTCAGAATGGAGGAAAAGATGGAAGACTTCCTCATTCATTCCAGGAGGCCTGCAACAGCTTTGGCACCAAGATGGATATTATAAGTTACAGAGCCATTTTCATTACAATCAGAACAGAGACTGTCAAGTGTGGCCATGCCCTCTGTCATGCTGAGAGTTGTGAGGCTGACACAAGAAATTCAGGAGTTCAAGACTGTCTGGGTTTCACGAGACCCTACTTCAAGAACAAGAACCCCACTGACATTTTTATCGTCTGGACTGATGAGGTTGCTCAGCAGCTAAAGGAGCTTGCTGATCATCAGCCTGACGACCTGAGTTCGATCCTTGAGGTCCACGGGAGGGGAGATTTGTGCGTAGTGCCCTCTCACCTTGTGCAGGCCCCATGTGATAAATCATGAGGAAGTACAATACAAAATAAAAAAAGAAATCCACAAATGTAATTTATAATGTTAACAGAACAAAGGAGGAAAAAATATAATCCACCAGGTAAGAACAAAGGAAGCCTCTCATAGATTGATTCCACTCTCAGCCTTGTCCAGAGAAGCCACTGTCTTCTGTGGTCTGCAGGTAACACAGACTCATAGCTGACAAAATGCTGCCAGTAACTGACTGCCCAGCTGTAGCCGGGACATCTACACAACCCCGCCAAGGCCCAGGGGTAAGAGCTTGTGGTTGCTGAGGAGAACTGTGAAATCCAATTCTGAACATGACATGGTGTTGTATTCACGCCCTCACTGACCGCCAGAGCAGGATCAAGCCAGTGAGGTGAGTTGACAGTGTGCCACACCCACACGTCTACACACAAAATAAATAATGCATTAATTTAAAAAACCTGAAAAGATATGTATGCTTCAAAAAGCTTATGGGCTCTCAGAAAAGCTTTTTAGAGAAATGAATGGAAACACACATAAGTGGAGGCCATGCTCCTGGACAGGTCGTAACACTGTGGCCACAGAGAAGCCACACACTGTGGACAAAGCCAAGACTAATTTTAAAAACTTAATCATATGTATGTATATGTGTGTATGTACATGTGCCATATCACACGAGGACGTCAGAGGACAATGCGTGGGAGACAGTTCTCCCCTCACCGTGTGGGTCTCGGGGACTGACCACAGTTGGCTAGGTTTGGAGGCAAGTGCCTTTATCCACTGAGCCATCTCGTCAGCCTCAACAATGACTTCGTGATTTATGGGGAGGGGCAGAGAGACTGATGAGGCCGTTCATGTGACCCCTGCCATGGATGATGTGGGTGCTTCCTGCAGCAGGTCTAGCCCTAGACTGGCAGGTCTAGCCTCTGGGCTGGTGGCTTGTTCTCAGCCTTACTGCAGGGTGTGAGGGAATGCAGGAGGCACTCTGGCCTTATCTCAGGGTGCTGCAGTGCGGTTTGCTGCTTGGATGCTTCTCCTCTCTCCCTGCCCCGCTCCCTACCTTCCCCTACCGTGGGAAGGCAAGTTGTTGCACATTGCTTATCTCAGCTCTGCAGGGGAGGGGTGCAGAAGGCATGCAGTTGTGCTTCACCTGGTCTGCCTGCTGACTTGACACCAACTCGGCCACAGCCTTGCACAGTGTGTACCTCTGTGTCACTCAAGTTTCTACTCTGAGGTCACCACTTGTCCCTCTCCCCCATCACGGTGTCCTGCATGTTCCTTGATTCTAGAAGGTCTTTGCATTGTCTGGGAACTCCAAGGCCTCCAGGATCCAATCTGGAGGGTCTCAATACCGGTAACATCTGTCTGAGTCTGTGAGTCCGTCCATGTGTTTATGCACAGTAAGTCTTGTGTGTGTGTTTGTTAGTAAACTCTGAGTGGTGCCATGTCTGCAATTCTGTTCAGAAAAAAAGGCCTTAAATCTGAATCTGTGGCCAAAGAGGGTTAAAGCAAATATGCTCCTGGAGACCGTGGCCATGTGGGACCAGGAGACATTCTGAGTCCCTTTTCGGGGTATGTGAGGGCTCCGAAAGCCAAGGGTACACCCATAGATCTGGTTTCTTTTGTTCCTTCCTGACAGAGAGAAGTTTCCCAGCTCTGTATGTAGATAAGACAGTGCACTGCACTCCTGCCTGAACTATCCTGGCTCCTCAGTTTCCCAGCTGCATGTGCCGATAAGAGAGAGTGTTCCAGCTGGGCGGTGGTGGCACATGCCTTTAATCCCAGCACTTGGGAGGCAGAGGCAGGCGGATTTCTGAGTTCGAGGCCAGCCTGGTCTACAGAGTGAGTTCCAGGACAGCCAGGGCTACACAGAGAAACCCTGTCTCGAAAAAAAACCAAAAAAAAAAAAAAAAAAAAAAAAAAGAGAGTGTTCCAGCCCAGGCCCTCTCCCAGCCTGTGACTTTTGTCTTTATAAGCATGTGTATTTGTATACTCGGGACTTACTCTCTCTCCTTCCCTCTTGCGGAGGTGCAGGACTGAATCCCAGCTAGCTGGTTCTTAGTAAACGCCTCTTGCTTCGATGGCATCAAGTGCCGACTTCTGTGGTCATTTGGGGCGAGCACCGGTCCCTGGGACTTGAGGGGGAGTCTGAGCCTCTTCTGGGGCTTTACACTTGGTGCCACACCACACACCTGTCCTCCGAGACTTCCTTTGTCTCTGTTGAACAGTCCCTTCCTGGGCTGGAGAGATGACGAGATGGCTCAGTGGTTGAGTGCTAACAGCTTCACAGAGGACCAGAGTTCAGTTCCCACCACCCACTCCAGGTGGCTCACAATTGCCTGAAACTGACTTCCTCTAGGAAGTTTGTTCTGACTCCTGGGCTCAGCCAGGACCTCTCCTGCAGACCAGGTTCTGTCTGTGTGTCTGTGTGTGCATGCATTGCCTTCCACCGTTTGTTTCAGACACAGTCTCTGGAAGTTCCACATGTAGGTCATATGGAAGCTTCCTTATGTAGCTAGTTGGCCTATGAGCTTCTCAAGATCTGTCCATCTTCATCTCCCAGCTGGCCATGACAGGGGTTATACATGTCTGCTGCCACCCATGGCTTTTTATGTTGGTTCTGGGGATCCAAACTCAATTCTTACAATTGCCAGGCAACTATTTTACTGACTGATTTATCTCCCCAGCCAGACTTATTAACTTATTTGGTTGTTCTTTCTTAGTTGTTGTTGCTTTTAAAATTTTTATTTATTTATTTACTTACTTACTTATTTATTATGTTTGAGACAGAGTCTCACTATGTAGCCTTGGCTGACCTGAAACTCATTCACTATGTAGATCAGGCTAGTTTTGAACTCACAAAGATCTGCCTGCCTCTGCCTCCAATGTTGGGATTAAAGTTCTGGGCTGCGGTGGCTTGAATGGGAATGACCCTGTATTTAGGGTTCTCTAGAGTCACGGAACTGATGGAATGTCTCTCTGTATATTAAGGGTATTTATTAGGATGACTTACAGTCTGCAGTCCAACTGAGAGACCAATTTTTTTGGGTTTAGACTCTGTCTTAGAGAACTTGACCTAAAGTTGTACTCAAGTTAACTAACAGGCCCATACCTAGCACCAGTTTCCAGGTTACCTCCCCTCAACAAGACCAGCATCTAACACCAGTTTCCAGGTTATTCACCAACACTAGAGCTGAGAAAGATAAAACGTCTTTACTACTGCTCATGTGCATGGGCCTATTTATATAGAGAGGCCTTCTGATGGCAGAAGGAAAGACTATCAAAAATAAAGAGAAAATCCTCTCCCTACTAAGAGCTCCAGGGGGCCTAAAAAGCTGGCTGTCATCCACTGCTCAGGACATCAGAGTGGGAAGGACTCAGTTTCAGAGGGCAACCATCTCTCCTGCCCTTGACTCTCCTACATCCATGGGATCCTATGCCCCCTGGCCATGCTAAGTATTCAAAAGATGACATAACCTAGACTAAATTCTTGCCATGTCCCAATGTTATGATAGATGATAGAGAACAGCAGATTGTGAACTCAGTGCCAGAAGAAATGAGAGTGGGCATACTTCAGAAGATCCACCGCTCTTCCCACGCGGGCATCGGAGAATACAGGAATAGATACAACATGCAAACATCAAGATTAGAGATGGCAGCTCAAAGGTAGCTAAGATTGTCAAGTTGTCCAGCAGCCACGACGATCTGGGTTCACCTGAAAGGAGGTCTGGAAATGAAAAAGAGACGGAGGGGCGAGGGAAACATGGAGCCAAGACAAAGTTCTCTGATCAAGGCTCAAAGTTTAATATTCAGCCCGTGTATATATAGGGAAAGCCCCACCTAACCCATCCTTTGTTTCAGCCGGATCATGTCCTGGATTATGTCAAGGTCAGTGGGCAGTCTATTCTTCTAAGTTCATGTAGGAATTTGCATGTGCAGTGAGGGTGGATGACCCCACCTAGGTCACAAGGTTTTTCTGGCCTGCTCAAGGCTGGGAAAGGGCACAGTCAAGAGCTATAAAGCCTACCAGCTAAAATGAATCCCGTTAATATGTTCAGAGACACAGAGCTCAGAGTCTACTGAGAGACAGACTTCACAGAGGTAAAACCAGAAGATTTAGATATAAGTATTTACTGATGCTTATAGATACCTTTCCAGGTTGGACTGAGGCTTTTACCACCAAGAATAAAACTACAACCATAGTGACAAAGAAGCTCTTAGAGGACATACTGCCAAGGTATGGGCTTCCTCAGATGATAGAGCCAGACAATGGACCAGCTTTTGTGTCCCTAGTAAATCAGGGACTAGCCAATATTCTGGGGATTAATTGTTCCTCAGAGTTCAGGACAGGTAGAGAGAATGAACAGAACCCTAAAAGTCTCCTTAACTAAATTGACCTAAGAGACTAGACAATGACTGAATAACTCTTCTTCCTTTGGCTCTCTACCTGGAATAAAACTCCCCTTCCTAGATGGGATTCACTACTTCTAAAATCATGTTTGGGATACTACCCCCACACCTCCATTATTCTTAACACACAGGCAGAGGTCATCACTGAATTTGAGGACCACACATGAGAATGTTCAATGGGCTCATAAATATGTTTGGCCTAAACTCCATGTTCTCTATAAAACATGATCCCTACCGCCCCTCACCTCGTTACCCTAAAGGTTGCTAGATTGCAGTGGTGAAATCACAGGCCCATTTACAGTTGAAGACGACCCTGACCAGCAGGAGGAAAATTCAGCCTAAGGACTCCATCCTGTCTCCCACTGATGGAGCCCCTATCCAAGCCCCAGGGACACCACGAGGGCTGACTGATGACAACCCTGACCCCCTCTAAAATATAAAAATAACTTCAGGAAGACCCATGATTGGACCTTCTAGTTACTAGAGAAAGGAGAGAACGAGAGACCAGATCGCTTGGGTTTAGACTTAACCAACAAGTTAACCAACAGGACTGTACCTGGCACCAATTTCCAGGTTACCCTCAACAAATCTATACCTCCAGATTACAACTGGAGGTTCATTTCACTTCCTAACAGCAACCAATCAGGAGGAAAACAAAAGTTAAGTTTATGATTTGGCTCCCAGCATCAGCCAGTTATATTAAAGGCCATAATGATCCCCCAATCAGATGTGTACCAGGCTAGATACTCCCTTCTTCTCTCCATAGATGCTTGCCTGAAACTGGGCTGGAGGCCCCCTCCTGTTCTCCTGCATCAGAGACAGTGGCGTGGCCCAAGCTCCAGCTTGAATAAAGAGAGCCTAATGCAATTGCACTGGATTGGGCTCCTTGGTGGTCTTTTGGGGGTTCATGAACATTTCCTAACACAACACAACAACTCCAACAGTGGGCAACTGTGAATGGGAAGTCCAAGAGTCTAGTAGTTGCTCAGTCCCATGAGGCTGTTTTAGCTGGTCTTCCGTGTAAGCTGGAATCCTGAAGAAGTAGGTTCCAACAGGTGTGCTGGTGAGTAAGTGCAGGCAGGCAAAGAAAAAGGAACTCTTACTGTTCTTTTTTCATTGTCCTTATGTAGGCCTCCAGCAGAAGGTGTGGCCCAGATTAAAGGTGTGTATCCCACACCTGGACCTAAGCCATTCTTTACTTGGAACTTGCTCTGTCCCAGACTGGCCTTGAACTCAGAGATCTGCTTTCCTTTGTCTCCTGGGGTTAAAGGCATGTGCCACCTTGCCCAGGCCTAAGCTTTTCATGGCCACTATGTCTCAAGATTTGGGTCATAGATGTGCCCTCCATTTCTGGATTGTAGTTTATTCCAGATATAGTCAAGCTGACAACTGGGAATAGCCATCACAGACCCCTAGAAGCTTATACATTTGAGTGCCTAGTCATCAGGGAGTAGAACTGTTTGAAAGTATTGTCATCATAGGGAGTTTGTCGTTGTTGGAGGAAGTGTGTCACTGAGACTTTGAGGTTTCAAAAACTCATGCTAGGTCCAATCTTTCTCTGCTTTCCTGTCTGTGGACCAGGATATAAAGATCTCAGCTACTGCCCCACTGCCATGTGTGCTGCCATGCTTCCCATGATGACAATGGACTGAACCTCTGAAACTGTAAGCCACCCCAGTCAAATGCTTTCTTTTCTAAGAGTTGTCTTGGCCACGGTGTCTCTTCACAGCAATAGACCAGTGACTAAGATATGAACCACCATGATTTGATTTTAAATTGTGTGTATGTGTGTTTGTGTCTTTGTGTGAGTATGTGCATGTGAGTGTGGGTACCCAAGGAGGCCACAAGAGAGTTGGAATGATGGTGGAGGCTTTCACTGTAGCCCAAGTGGGCCTTGAACTACATTCTTTTCTCAGCCTCTCAAGTGTTTGGATGACAGGCACAGGACACGGTGACTCTATTGAGGGCTCTAGTCACCTGGCATCCTGGCTGACTGTGCTGGAGGAGGTACTGGGGATGTAGAGGGAGTTATCTCCCACGTTCCTTCTTTCTCAGCAGCTGTGTTTGGAGCCAATTCTTCAAGCCCTACATGGCAATCTCAGGAGACCAGGAAGGGAACAGGAAGTCTGCTGGGCAGAGTATACTGGGTATGGGAGGAAAACCAGAGGGCCATTAAATTTTTTCAGGGTGCTTCTGGTGTGGCACTGCCTCATGCCTTGAGATCTTAGCACTATCAACACCTCTGTGTTGATAACGCACTGTTGATAGGGCACTGTTCTCAG
The DNA here is from genome assembly GCF_004785775.1 of Grammomys surdaster. Lineage (NCBI taxonomy): Eukaryota > Metazoa > Chordata > Mammalia > Rodentia > Muridae > Grammomys > Grammomys surdaster. Next base: position 1,210,685 of record NW_021620509.1, read on the forward strand.
TAGCAGGGCACTGTTCTCAACGGTGAGTCTAGATTGTAGAGGGAAAAGCTCTGGGCTTTAGGCTCTGACAAGCCTGAGATTGTTTTGAGCTGTGCAACTTGGGTTAGATGCTTGCCCTTCCTGAGCTTCAGTTTGTTCTTCTGTTGACACTCAGGATTTTGGTCCAGACTGCTTATGGTGTGGAGGGAAACACCAGGCTATGTGAGGATCCTGGACACCTGAATAAAGTCGACAGTTTATGTAGACTAACCAAGGCACAGGAGGCATGATTTAGGGAGAGGTTCCACAGCACTTTCCTCACACTGTTATCAAGAGCAGAGTCTTAGTCTATAACATGTCCCACAGTGGTGACCAACCTGTTTCCTCACACCATCTTTGTGGGACTTTATCTTAACGGAACCGTCCACTGCTTCCTCCAAAGTCCTTACACAAGAGGTGTGACGTCCCGAGGACCTGGCACCCATGCTTTATGACCCTGACTGTGCAGTCTTGAATTGGTTCCCCTCTGCTCCAGGTTGGCTCCACCCCCACATGATGGCCACCTATCCAGGCAAGGAGAGGAAGCCGGGCCTGCAAGGGATTGGCTGGTCCAGTCCAGACTTCTCTAGGTGTCCCTGGCCAGGAGCCACAGAAGGGGAGAGACAGACCTGGGAA
>NW_021620509.1:1211348-1214734 GCF_004785775.1 Grammomys surdaster
TCTCCCCTCCTTGCCTGCCTCCAATGCATTGTTTTGGGTCTTCCTACATCCCCAGGTCTTGTCCCCCACTCTTTAATTCCCTGTTCCTGTCCACTGCCCCAGACCACCCTGTCTCTCTTCCATGCCCCAGGATCTCATCCTGTGCACATTTGCCTTGCAGGATGCCACAGCTGAGCCTGTCCTGGCTGGGCCTGGGGCACATAGCACCCTCTCCATGGCTGTTGCTGCTGCTGACTGGGGCCTCCTGCCTCCTGGCTTACATCCTGACCCAGGTTTACACTGTCTTTGAGAACTCTCATCACCTCCGCTGTTTCCCGCAGCCCCCCAAACGAAACTGGCTCTCGGGACACCTAGGCCTGGTGAGTGTGGCAGTGAAGTGGTCCTGGGGTGTCAGGGTGAAAGGAGTTGTAAGGATCCTGGAATAGAACCCAGGGAACTGGCACAGGGGTGTGCTGGGGCCTAGGACAGCAGAATGCCACCATTCACAGATGTGCTGTCCTGAGCCTTTCCCACATGGAGTCTTCTCTGAGTCCTTCTCCAGCCTGTCTTCTCTGCACATGTGGACATGCTGCAGGGTTCCCAGCAAGGCTTACTCCAGCAGAGTAAGGACCTGGGTGTTCCCAGGTTCTGCTGCGCTGAACTTGAGCCCTCCTGAGGGGAGACCAGGGCCAGTCTTCAGTATATTATTTGTTTTCAGCTCATCTCTGGCTTCCCATTGGTCACAGAAATGAGCTGTAATCCCTACCCAGGCACACCAAGGGGCATAGCTGGTCCAGGGGAGTTCTGAGGGCTGATTTCCTAACTCCCCGTTCTTCAGTATCTTCCTCTTATGTCTGGCTTCTCCACTGAGATGTACCAATGAGTCCGGTTGCTCAATCTAGATAAGAGCTAGCCACTCGCTTCCTCTTCGGAAGCCTTCTCAGAACCCAGGCTCCACCGCATACCTTGAGTGTAGACCTCCATCTTGTTTCCCTTGTGTGATTTGGAGATATTTGCTTTCCTTGTAAGTTGGTGCAGTGCCAAGTGTACAGAGATTCAGCAGGGACACACACAGGCTGCTCTGCTAGAGCCTGGTGTCAGCAGAGGGCAGGTGAGAGTGGCCACCCTGATGGAGACTTAGAGGTCACCTTTTGCTTCCTTGGGGTCTGCTAAGGCTACAAGTTCCCAGATGTGGTTCTCCCTCACAGGAAGAACCAGAGACCATACGGGTGTCTTGTTAACTTTCCTGAGGAGATGTGAACAAGTTTGTATTCATCCCAGGTAGACACCAACATAACACGTCCATCTGCGTCCAGCTTGATGAGAACTATGGGCTTCTTAGGAGTTTTTATGGAGAACAGTTGAGGGGTTACTTATGGGATCATGGGTGACCCCCAAATGGCTGTATATTTGTCATGGGTGACAAATGGAAGCTGCACCACAGGGTCCTGATTTAAAACCCCCTTTTCGGGCTGGAGAGATGGCTCAGCGGTTAAGAGTACTGACTGCTCTTTCAGAGGTCCTGAGTTCAATTCCCAATAACCATATGGTGGCTCACAGCCATCTGTAATGGGATCTGATGCCCTCTTCTGGTGTGTCTGAAGACAGTTACAGTGTACTCATGAATGTAAAATGAATAAATAATTTTTGAATAATTAAAAAAAAGAAGAAACCCTTTTCTATATACTGTAGTATATCCGAAGATCACTTCTTGCTGTGGGAGAGAGTCATAGCTGGAGTCCCAGGAGAAGATCTCTCGATCTTCTCTCAGGAGTTCTGACAGCTCTGTCACCATCCCCTCTGACCTGGCTACTACTCTAGTGTGCTGCTATAGTTGCCATGACTACCAGTAGAAGTTGAAAATGGCACCCTTTAGGCCTAGAGGGGAAAGTGCCATATAAAAATAGGCCACATAGACATGGAAAGATATGGGATACTTTGGGCATCCGGAGACCACACTAGTACCCACTATCCCCCCCAGTATTATTTTCCTCTTGTGGTGGACCCTGATCCTGGGACTGCTCCCAGGATGAGAAAAGCCACATTCCAAAGCCAAGGTGTACACCGTGGTGTTGAGTGACTTTTTTGGGGGAAACATGAACTATCTTCTATTTATCCTGGACAAGGCACCAAGGACAGGGTAATGAAACAACTTCACTCAATCTTTCTTGATAAGCTATGGAGTTTGTTGGGGTTCCATACAGGAGGTGACTCAGGCAGCTGCACCACTAAAAAGTCAACCCCAGCATGAGTGGTGACTCACGAAAGCTAAAGCTCCCTACTCAGCATCAGCATTCAGGCAGCTCCACCAAAGAGTGTTCCTCTTCCCCCAACCCTGCAACTGTTTACTAATTATACCCCTTAGGGAGTGCGCTGGTTAGTCTTACTAATTTAGTAGGCTTCCTGGGTTTTAAGTTTCACCAGATTACCGAGTCTTGTGACCTTCCCTTCTGCAAGAGGGAGTGTTCCAAGCTGAAGGAAACAAATCCACAGCATATGGTCTGAATAGCGTGTGAGACTTTTCCAGGGAGACACCACACAGGTCTGCCCAGATGAGGAAACTAGGTGAGACCCAAGTGAACATTTTTACCAACGTCCATCTTGGAGAATTGGTGAGTTTATTGGAGTTACTGACAGAGATGTGGGTGATGGTTATGGAAGCAGGGAGGACCCAAAAGCAGGATGGTGGCTCAGAGGCTCCCTGCATGGCTCTGGGTAGCTTGCAGGTTAGAGAATGCCCTCCAAGGTGCCAGGCTGGCTGGTATCCACGACAACAGTTGTTTCCTACTTCTGTAACTTTGGAAGTCTTGTTCTTTTCCACCTTCTCAGACTCCTATATCTCAACTTCCCAGAGGGAATGTTTCAATTTAGAGAAAATTATTGCTTTACAATTAAGCAACATATACTAAACCTGCCTATGGCGAGTGCCCTGCTGGTGATATATTCTGGAGGTTCTGGAAACTTCAGGAGGTGGGATGTAGTTGGAAGGCATAGAACACTAGGGACAGATCATTGGGGGTATCTTGTCCTCTCCTTTTTATCTCTTTTTGCTTCTGTCCATGTGAGGTAAAAAACCCCTACCACAGGCTCCTGTCACCATGATGTAAAATGTCAGGTGGGAGTGATGAGCTGTCATGGACTAAATGCTTTGAATCTGTGAGCAAAATAAATCTTTCCTCCTTTCAGTTGTTCTCTCAGGTACCTTGCTCACAGGTTCATAAAAATAACCAACAAAGAACTTAACGGGTAATTATGGAGGAAGTCAAAAGTACAGAATCTGATGAGATGTGACTGACTTTACTAGTAAGATAATATCTGTGCCCATGAGGTAATGACTGTGCCCATAAGGTAATGACTGTGCCCATGAGGTAATGACTGTGCCCATGAGGTAATGACTGTGCCCATGA
>NW_021620509.1:1214744-1247946 GCF_004785775.1 Grammomys surdaster
CCCATGAGGTAATGACTGTGCCCATGAGGTAATGACTGTGCCCATGAGGTAATATCTGTACCCATGAAGTGATGATGACTGTGCTCATGAAGTAATGATTGTGTCTGTGAATTAATGTCTACGCCGATGAGGTAATGACTGTGTTCATGACATAATGGCTGTACTCATGTGGTAATGTCTGTGCCCATGAGGTAAATGACTTTGCATATGAAGTAATGGCTGTGTCCATGGGGTAATGACTATATCCATGTGGTAATGTCTGCTCATGAGTCTTAGATGGGAAAAAAACACTGTGTTGATTGTTGAAGTACAGGACACTTGTTTTGTGGCATATTGCAACATTCTTTCCAAATTGAAAGGAAAGGGAGGCTCAAGAGTCTTAGAAGGTAAACAAAAGATCACATAATTAGAAGGAGTAGAAACTTGGAAGATTCTTGTGGACCTTAACAGAACAGTATAAAAAGGTGTAAACATTTGCTGGGTGGAGACTATGGCTAGCCAAACTGTGCAAAGAAAGATATTTAGATTGTGGACTTGCCTGCACGCTTCATAGAGAAATCCAGGGTGGCACTAGTTCAGGAATGTCAGGATGGGGACATCACCCGTGGTGGGGTGGGGTTTCTAGTTATGCAGCTGCTTTTGAGTCATGCCTGTCTCTTGTAAGTAAGCTTCATCCCACAGTCCTGTTCGTGACCCCAGGAAAACTCATTGGTTGGCCAAATCAGACATTGGTGCAGTGGTTACTTTTGGTCTGTCATGGGCTTCCATGATCTCAGAGAAACTCTAACACTCACCTCCTGTGTAGCACACTACACAGAGCTTATGGACATTTTGTTCCTGCTTGAAACTTTGTGGGAGGCTGAGGTTAGAGATTTATTTTATTTGTATCTGTGCATGTGTGCATGTGCAGTGCCTGGGGAGAGGCCAGAAGAGGGTGCCATATCGTCTGCAGCTGGAATTGCCGGTGTTTGTAAGCTGCCTCATGTGAGTGGGGTGCTGGGATTCAAACCTGGATCCTCTGCAAGAGCAGCAAGTGCTCCTAACTACTGAGCCATCTCTCCAGTCTCAAGACTGTTTAAAAAATGGCAAACTAGTTTATTTGATAAGAAATGTCAAGGTAGCAGGTTTTCCAGGCTGTTGGATGATATTGATGTCCCCTTTTTGATATGTTTACACTGAGAACTAGGAACAAAAATAGCAGGGCAGAAGAATACAGAAAAATTTGTAGTTTGGCCAAGGCTCTGAAGAGGTATCATGATGGTTGAAATCACTGACTGTTCTTGCAGAGGACCTCATTTGTTTTCTAGCATCCACATGGGTGGCTCACAACCACCGATAACTTCAGCTCCAGGATCCAACACCCTTTTCCTGGCTTCTCTGTATACTGCACTCACGTGCATGCGCACACAGGCACACACACACACACATACACACACACACCACACACAGGCACACACAGGCACACGTTCATACACACACACACACACACACACACACACACAGAGTCATGAATAATCTTGATTACCAACTTGACACTGTATGGAAGAGAGAATCTTACTGCCTCTACAGACTGGCCGATGGACATGTCTGGTGTCTGTGGGAGCATTCTCTTGATTGTTAACTGATGGAGGAGATCCCCAGCCACTGAGGGCTATATTGTCTCTAGACAGGAGTGCCTGAGCAGCATGAGAAAGGTAGATAAACACAAGCCAGTGAATAAGCCAGAGTGAGCCAGTGAACAGTTTTCCTTCACAGCTTCTTTCTCTAGGTTTCTACTTGAGTTCCTGTCTTGACTTTCCTCAGTGATGGACTGTGACCTGGAAGTAGAAGGCATATAAACCCTTTTCTCCCAAAGTTGCCTTTGATCAGGGTGGTTGTCTTAGGGTTTTACTGCTGTGAACAGACACCATGACCAAGGCAACTCTTATTAAGGACATTTAATTGGGGCTGGCTTACAGGTTCAGAGGTTCAGTCCATTATTATCAAGGCAGGAAGCATGGCAGCTTCCAGGTAGGCATTGTGCAGGAGGAGCTGAGAGTTCTACATCTTCATCTAAAGGAAGTCAGGAGCAGACTGTTTTCAGGCATCTAGGAGGAGGGTCTCAAAGCCCACTCCCAAATTGACATATTTTCTCCAACAAGGCCACACCCACTCCAACAAGGCCACACTTCCTAATAGTGCCATTCCCTGGGCCAAGCATATTCAAATCACCATAGTGGTTTTCTTTTCTTTTTCTTTTCTATTCTTTTCTCTTTTAAAATCACAGTTGCAGAATAAAACTAAAACAAGGGAGGAAGATGCAGGTAGATCTCTATGAGTTTGAAGCCAACCTGGTCTACAAATGTAGTCCAGGACAGCCAGGGCTACGCAGAGAAATCTTGTCTCAAGAAACCAAAAGAAGATCCCAGCACTTGGGAGGCAGAGGCAGGTGGATTTCTGAGTTCGAGGCCAGGCTGGTCTACAGAGTGAGTTCCAGGACAGCCAGGGCTACACAGAGAAACCCTGTCTCGAAAAAAAAAAAAAAAAAAAAAAAGAAAGAAAGAAACCAAAAGAAGGAAGAGAAGGAGGAGGAAGAAGAAGAGGAGAAGGAGGAGGAGGAAAAAGAAGAAGAAGGAGAAGGAGAAGGAGAAGGAGAAGAAGAAAGGAAGAAAGGAAGGAAGGAAGGAAGGAAGGAAGGAAGGAAGGAAGGAAGGAAGGAAACATAGAACAAGGGATCGGCATGAAATGGTGCTGCCCCAAAAGTCTGAGTCTTTATACATCAGTTAACAACAACCAAAACATTCCCCTCAGGCATACCCACAGTAATGAGTCTTAGAGTCAGTTCCATGAGAGAGCTCGCTGTCCTCTGGCGGTCCTGTAAGTGACTTCCACAAGGCAAAGCCTGCAATAAGTATCTATGACTCTGGGGATCCACAGTCCTAGGCTCAGGCCCCAGACATGCCACTTGCTATGTGAGAAACCAGGTACATCATGGGCAACTGTTTCCATATGGAAAACGGGATGGAGGAGAACGGGTTGATATGATATTCAGCAGGCTGGGGAAGTGCCTGGGGTCCCAGGAGCTCGCTGGTCACCAGTCTAGTCTAATTGCTGATTCAGCTAGTGAAGACTCCAGGAAGACCAAGTTGGAGCTGGTGAGATGGCTCATCTCACCAGTAAAGTAAAGGTGTGTTCCCTCAAGCCTGGTGATCTGAATTCAGTTCCTGGGACCCACATGGTGGAAGGAGAGAACCAATTCCTTCCTGCAAGTTGTCCTCTGACCTCCACAATGTAGACCATGGAACATCACCTGCCCCAAAATAAATAAAATGTAATAAAAATATATTTAGAAAACAAATTGAATGACCTCTGAGGATACCTGAAGTTGGACTCTGGCCACAAACTCACACACATGATCATGTGCACATGTGCACCCACACAAGCATGCACACACATGATCACGTGAACATGTGCACCCACACAAGCATGCACACACATGATCATGTGCACATGTGCACACACACAAGCATGCGTACACAGCAAAATAAGAGAATATGATGAAATGAAATAAAATACAGTGTTTAGGAGCTGAAGTGAGATTGTGTCTTCTGTCTCAGTACTGAGATGTGTGTGTGTGGGGGGGGGGGCAGGGGTTGTTGGGGGGCATGGGGACAGGCAGGACTCAGCACTGTGGGTGAAGGCCTGAATGGAATTCCTAGAACTCCCTGTAGCTTTCTACCTTATAGTTCTCTCTGCCAGCCTGGAAAGGCAAACACAAGGTCCTCTTTTACAGATCCAGAGCTCAGAGGAAGGGCTCCTGTACATCCAGAGCCTGGTGCGAACCTTCAGGGATGTGTGCTGCTGGTGGGTGGGGCCGTGGCACCCCGTCATCCGCATATTCCACCCTGCTTTCATCAAGCCTGTGATCTTGGCTCCAGGTAGACACCATGTTGGTCCCAGCTTGCACACCCCTGATCCTCAAGTGCACGCTACCACAGAAGGACTGTGGTAGAAATATCCCTGCTGTGCCTCATCTAGACTCATCTGACTCATCCATGGTCTTGTGGCTCCTGTTTGGAGTATGCCATGTGATGTTTTCTGGGTGGCCTCCATCTTTCTGGTGTGTGCTATTATCTGGCTGGGCCTGCTTCCCTCCTGGGCTCATATGCCAATGGTTTTCTGTGGTGCCATATAAACAACTGGGACATGCTGGGTTCTGACTGGCTCTTATCTGAGGTATTTTAGAAATAGTCTTTTTTTCCTGGCTAAGTCTAGACTCTGTTTGGAGTGTCTGAACTCTGGGACAAAGGACTTTCTAAGATATGACTGAGACCTTATTTGAGAAAAATCTGAGTAGTGTTAAAATCTATGTAGGTTACATCAGGGAAGTTAATTTTAATATTTTTACTTTTATTTAGCATGTATATGTGTGTGAACTATAGAGCAAGGTAGAGGCCAGAAGACAACATGCAAGAGTTAGTTCCACTGTGTAGGTCCCAGGAATCAAACTCAGGTTGCGAGGCTTGGTGGCAAGCACCTTTACCTACTGAGCCATCTTGCTGTCCCCCACATGAACATTTTCCCCTCTAAAACTATATTTTCCTAAACACTATGTTTTATCTTCACAGTGTAGCTCTGGCTAGCCTAAAGAGAACAGAAATCCACCTGCCTTTCTCTCCAGAATACTGGGATTAAAGGCATTCTCCATGCCTGGCCCAGAAATGAACTTTCAAATCACATCTGAGACCTGTCAGTTGGGTGTGCTGAGGTGTGTTTAGCCATCTGTGTCACAGTTAGGTCCAGTCATGTGTGTTTCAGTCATGTTAACCTATGCATGTCCGTGTCATATGACTGTGTCAGGAGATGTCAGCACATGCTGGGGTGGACAGGAACAGTGGGTCTCTGTAAAGGTCTTCAGAGTGGGATGCTGTGCAGAGCAAACAGGTTAGACCATGTAGTAGCCATGTGAAGGTATGCAGCAGTGTATGTCATGTTAGGCTGAGCCATCTCTATCTAGTGCTGTCTGACCCTTCTTGTCTTCCTCTGTTGCTGTCCCCAAACCTACCATGTGGACTTGGAGGGAGGGGAGTGTGCAGATACCAGGCTGAGGGCCCCATCTCTCCCATGCTCTCCCTCCTGCCATGGTTCCTGATGGTCTTTGTTCACATCAGCTTCAGTTGCCCCCAAGGACGCAGTCTTCTACCGTTTCCTGAAGCCATGGCTGGGTGAGTACCTATAGGTGAGGGACTGGGAATGCCCTTGGGGTGCTGGGAAGACACTGTCCTTGTACACTGCCATGCTGTTCCATCAGGGGATGGCCTCTTGCTGAGTACTGGTGACAAGTGGAGCCGCCACCGTCGCATGCTGACACCTGCCTTCCATTTCAACATCCTGAAGCCCTATGTGAAGATTTTTAATGACAGCACCAACATCATGCATGTGAGTCCCTGGGACCCAAGTCTCCAGTTGGAGTCCGGGGGTTGAAGGGGCTGTAACAGATCTGGTCTCCAGCCCATGCTCAGATGGAGACTATGATAAATACCGAGAGAAGCAACTTCAGGGAGGAAGGGTTTAGTTCCTCGGAGTTTAAGGTCACAGTACATCTGTTTGGGGAGTCATAGAGGCAGAAGTGGGAGACAGCTGCTCCTGCTGCCTCAGGAAGCAAAGAGGGACAGATGCTGGTGCTTGGCTCACTTTCTGTTCCTTCAACTCAGGATCCCAGCCCAGGGATGAGGCATCCTTTTAGGATGGATCATTGCAATTTGTTAACCCAACTAAGTTTAGTCCTGCTTTCATGTCTGTTGCTGTGATACAATTCCCTGACAAGAATGTGTCAGGAGCTGAGTGAGCAAACACATGGATCTGTGCCCACTCTACCTCGGGGATGGCGCTACTCACAGTAGGGTGGACTTTCCTGCATCAATTAACAGTTAAGACAAGTCCACATCTTCATACCCACAGGCCACCCTGATCTAGAAAACGCCTGGAGAGACTCTTTTCCCAGGTGATTCTAACTTGGGACAAGTTCATAGTCACAACTAGCCATCACTTTAACCAATGTAAGAATTTGTGTAGCCATTAAGATTTCTAAATTCAGATGATTTGAGAGTGAGTACTTAACTCCAAGCTGGTGGTTGTAGTTTCTGAAGTGTGTATGGGAGTTGCCTTTTGTATGTGTGCCTATTTTTCATTTTTAAGTGAAAATCAAGTGGAAGTCAATAAAATAGACAGTGATATCTACTTAAAAAACAAAAACAAAAAACCTAGCCATCACATTTAGATAACTCTTCACAGGCATGCCCAGAGGGTAACTTAGTACAGAGAATCCCTCACAAGTATACCTGGAAGCTTGTCTCCTAGGTAATTCCGTATCCTGTGAGGTTGGTAATCAACATTAATCACCACAGAACATTTGTGTGAGTCATTGCCAATTCTCTCCAACCCTCAGTTTCCACAACTGCAAAATGAGGTTAAAATCTCTCCTTTGTGCCTGCAATGATATCAAGGACTCAGGTCCCCAAACACAGTAGGCACTTAGAAAGAGTTAGTTTCCCACTTGGTCACTCTGAAAACTGAACAGTCATGGTGAAGCCTTATAGAAAATACAGGTGAAGCCGGGCAGTTGTGGTGCACGCCTTTAATCCCAGCACTTGGGAGGCAGAGGCAGGTGGATTTCTGAGTTCAAGGCCAGCCTGGTCTACAGAGTGAGTTTCAGGACAGCCAAGGCTATACAGAGAAACCCTGTCTCGAAAAACAAACAAACAAACAAACAAACAAACAAACAAAAAAAGAAAAAAAGAAAAGAAAGAAAGAAAGAAAATACAGATGAGGAGCAAATCATTCTAAACTCCTTGGTTGGAAGCAATAAAGGCTGAGGATGCTGACAGTGATGTAGGCCGGGGGTTGGTTTTCATGTTAATCATGGCATATGGCTGTCAGAGGGTCAGGAGGAATGCCCGTTGATTCTGGATCAGATCTTTCATATTGAGGACTTATTCAACTCCAGGCTGATTTAGACAGAGTAGCCTCAGGACCTGAGTTGGCTTCTTATCATATCAGGTGGCTTACAACCTCCTGTAACCTCAGCTCTAAGATATCTATCTGATGCCCTCTTCTGGCCCCCATAAGCACTGCATCCATGTGCACATACACAGACACAGATATTCACACATAAATAAAAAATTCTTTACAAGGTTTTGGAGTGGCTCCAGAAGGGATTCTTGGCATTTTGTCCCTACAGTTCTTTCCCTCCAGAAGGCATCTGGGGGTGTTCCCATGACACAGGGTTCCACTAGAATGAGAGAAGACAGAAGTCACTAAGGGCTTACATCTTTTCCTTCTCTTTTCATGTATGAGTGGAATATGTGCATGTGTGTATATATGTTCACAAGTATGTGAGGGGAGGCCCAAGTTTGATGTTGGGAATCTTCCATCTCTCTCTCTCATCTCTCTCAGCCTTACTCACTGAGGCAGGGTTTCTCAATCAAACCCTGAGTTCACTGATGCAGTTAGTCTCCCTAGCCACCTTGCGTTGGGGATCCTGTCTCTTCATCTTGCATGCTGGGATTAAAGGCATGAGTGATCATGCCAGGCTGGGATCTTCTGTGATAGGAAACTCAAGGAAGCCTGGGATTTTTCCAAGGAAGTAACTGCTGTTCTCTGAGTCGTCCTCTGCGAACACATCTGAGAAGTGACCTAAGGAAGGAACAATAGGATAGTAAAGTATTGGAATTCCTAGAAAGGATTCTCATGACCAGGAGCAACCACCTCTGACAAGTGTGTGTGTGTGTGTGTGTGTGTGTGTGTGTGCGTGTGCACACATGTGGAGACCAGGGGTTAACTTTGGACCTCCTTCCTCAGTCACCATCCACTGTGCTTTTTTGACACTGGGTCTCTCATTGCCTGAAGCTTGTCAATTAAGCTAGGCTAACTAGCTGTTGAGCCCTAGGGACCCTCCTCCTGTCCCCACCTCTCTAGGGCTAGGATTATAAATCCTTGTCATCACACTACTTATAAACGAACAAACAACAGACCAACCCCCAAGGGTTCTAGGAATTGAACTCAGATCCTCATGATTGGATGGTCAATACTTTCCTGACTGAGCTGTCTCACCAGTAACTAGAGATATTTTTGAAATAAATTTGTAACAGGGATGATAACACTGACTGAACATCTTGTGTGTTAAGCATGGTCTCATATGCTGATTCTGTAATAGCCACAGTCTGCTTGCTATCACATGCTTGTGAAGTAGAGGGTGTTTCTGCCCAACAAGAGTGAATCTAAAGGTTTGACATATCAGGGAGCATGTTCAAATCCACCCAGCTAAAGAAGCAATCTAAGGATGGTGGAACACTGGTTCTTTGTTGGTTTGGCACACATCAAATCAGAGGCTGTTTCAGGGCTTCTTTCTGGTGACTGGGGTTGGGAAGAGGCTCCGAGTACCAAGACCAAGACTTGTTCCTGTCCCCTTCTTTGGCCAGGCCAAGTGGCAGCGCCTGACCTCCAAGGGCAGTGCCCGTTTGGACATGTTTGAACATATCAGCCTGATGACCCTGGACAGTCTGCAGAAGTGTGTTTTCAGCTTTGACAGCAATTGCCAGGAGTAAGTACCTGTCCTAGCCTGGGAACCTGGCCCATAGACACAGGAGGAGGACAGAGAAAGGAGAAGAGTTTTCCTGGAGGAGGAGGCTCAGAACTAGCATTAAAGGACCCTGGAGGGAAGTGATGCAGTTGTTCATATGACAGCATGGAGATGCTATCTGCATTAAACAGTGAAGTACTATGCCTTGCAGATGAGGGTATGGAGGAGACAGGGGATGGTGGCTCAATATTAAGGACCCTGGAAAGCTAGGCCAAGGGATATGAACTTCATTACGAGATTTAAAGAAAAACACTGAAGGTATGTTTGTTTGGGTTTATAATAGTCAGATTTCTCTTACCGTAACAACATATCTGAGACAGTCAACATCAAGAGAAGAAAGGTTTGTTGGAGCCCAGGGTCTCATAGGGTTCAGTCAATCATCTGTCTCCTGTGATGAGGCAGCACCTCAAAGTTGAAGCATGGAAAAGAAGGGGCTTGAAAGTAGAGATATGGGGGAGGAGCTCATTAGTTCCCACCTGGGACTATAGTACCTGGGACTCTGTAGGCATGCTGTGTGACATTATTCCTGGGGATATGTAAAGAAAACCCAGGTAAGGAATCTGTGATAGACCAAAGAAAGTATGGACACTGCCGAGGCCCAACTCAGCAAACTAATCAGTTTTATTGGGTTTCACCCATTTCTAAGGAGCAGAAATGACAGCTGTATCACAAAAACCCACCCCAGCATGGGTGACAGCTCACAAAGCTGAAACTCCAGAACTGTAGCTCTACAGGTCAGAGCATCTCCTCTCCCCAGCAGTCCTTACAACTTATACAACTCTGGGGAAGGAGGGACTTTGTAATTCTGTTGAGTTTCAGGGATTTCCTGAGACTTGAGAGTTGTTTACTTCCTGAGTCTTAATGAATCTTGCTCCGGGATAGACCACTTCAGTTCAGAGGAAATTGCTCTATGACAAGGCAGTTAATAGTTGCTGGAGACAGAAACATTTTCTTCAGTGGTGTAGCCACTGGTAAGGTGTCTATATTTCCTGTAAATAAACCCTCATTAAACTCATTGAGTCTCCAGTAATAATAATTAGTAGTCATAGACATGGAAATGGAAAGAAGAGGAGTTGGGAAGAACTCAATTAGCCGGAGTGTGAGGGGGAAAAGAGAGCGTATGGGGTGGAGACGGTTAAAATAGATAATACACAGCAGTGAGTGAACGGGTGGTGATGAAACCCGTCATTGTGTACAACAGATGCCAAGAAAAAGATTTTTAAAAAGAGAGATAAGAAACAGCCAGAATCCCAATGTCCTCTTCAATGACCTAACTTCCTCCCACAAGGCTCTCAAGGCTGACTACCACACACAGAACAGAGCTCTGGGAACAGGAGATGGGCAGGGTCTGAGCTGAGCTTTGTTCTAAAGGCACAAATGAGTTCCCACTGAATGTGAGGACACTGAGAACAGAACTGAGCCCCAGGACTGTTGGAAGATAATTGGGCAATATGGGCACAGAGTTTGAGGAAGGAGGTGGGACTGTCTGGATGCTGTGTGGAGCAGGAAGGGGAGGAACCTTGTGTCCACACTGTATCCTGAGCTGTGGAGGAGGCAGCTCACAGAAATGCAATGAGCAACTGGAGACCAGAGAGCACTTCCCTGTGGCTGATGAGCTGGCTTTTCCCCAGGGAGATTCAACCAAATGCCTCTTCCCCAAAGGTGGGCACTCAGGACAGACAAAAGTGTGAGCCCAGCAAAGTTCACCTCTGTGAGACCAATGAGGGAAAATGATCATGGCCTGGAAACAGGTTCAGGTTTCCCCAAACTCCATGTTTCAGCATAAAACAATTTGATGAAGTTCTTATAGTAACAGAACAAAGAAAGTAATAAATTGTGGGTGATGGAGAGACTACTCAGTGGTTAAGAGCATTTGCTGGTCTTCTGCAGGACCCAGGTTCAGTTCCCAGCACCCGTATGGTAGCTCACAACGTATGTTCAAGTATCACTTCTGCTCTGCTCACACCCTCCAGGAAACCTAGTGAATACATCGCTGCCATCTTAGAGCTTAGTGCCTTAGTGGCCAGAAGGCACCAGAAGCTGCTTATGCATGTGGACCTGTTTTATCACCTCACCCGTGATGGGATGCGCTTCCGGAAGGCCTGCCGCCTAGTGCATGACTTCGCTGATGCTGTCATCTGGGAGCGTCGCCGCACCCTCCCTGATCAGGGTGGTGATGATGTCCTCAAGGCCAAGGCCAAGGCCAAGACTTTGGACTTCATTGACGTGCTCCTGCTGAGCAAGGTGGGCTCCTAAAGGGGGGCAGACTGGGCTTGGGGGACCCTGGGGCTGGGATGACAATGGGACATGACAAAACCAAGCACGCTCTGCCCTTACTATGTCCTAAGCCCTGTGTAGGCTCCACTCTTGGAGCGTGGCCCCAAGTCCTTCATCACCTGGCAAGCTAAGGTGTCTGGAACTCTGTGTTGGTATCTATATCGATTTAGCCAACTCAGACTAGGGAAGGACTCTAAGACAGGGAGGCTGTTCTTTTTTTTTCTTTTATTTATTATTATTATTTTTGATATTTTATTTATTTACATTTCAGATGCCATCTCCTTTTCCCATTCCCCCCTCCCATTAATCCCCTATCCCACCTCTCCTCCTCCTTTTTTTTGCCTTTATACTGTTTAAATTACATGCAAGTATTAAGGTCAGTTCTAGGTTGAGGAACTAGCAATATGATAGATGCAAATAGTCCAGGAACAAGGAAGACAATAAACCCAGATAATCAAAGAACATACAGGACAATAAACAGAGTCCTGTGATCACTCCTGTGATCACTACTTCTAAGGGCTTATCAGGATGATCAAAATATCTGAGCCTACTTCACTGTCCTAGCTCAAAGTCATTTTCATGCCTGAAGCCTACTTCTTTGTTCTAGCCTAAGATTTAGATTCCTGCCTGAAATTTCTTCTTTGTTCTAGCCTAGGATTTAGATTTCTGCCTGAAATTACTTCTTTGTTCCAGCCCAATGTCAGATTCCTGCCTGCAGTCCATTTCCTTGTCCTTGGTCTATGTCAGATTCCTTCCAAGCAGCCCATTTCCTTGTCCTTGGCCAATGACAGATTCCTGCTAGGCAGCCCCAAAAGCTCTCCACATCTCCCCCTTTTTATTGCATAAACCAGACTGAACCTGTCTTAGGTCATTCTGACAAGAAAGCCTTCCTCATCCATCATGAAATATGCATTATCATAAGCAATGCACTTATGTCTTAGGTTAGTAAGGCTCTGTGCAGAATCTTACCCGTCCTTGGCTTACCAGCCTGTTAAATTAATAACTCTGTCTGGGGGTCCATTTTCAGTTTCAAGTAATGTACTTTGGCTGCTAGCCTGTTGATATAGTTAGAGACAAGCTTTAACACGATGGTCAGGAATAAAAGTATTCCCAGGACAAGAAGGGCTAGCATGATCAAGCTATATATGCCATTCCTGAAGTTTGAACAAAATGGAAATACTGACCTCAGGCCATGGATAATTTTATCAGCAGTATCTGCAGCATCAAAGCTTAACAGAGCAGCGTTCTTTAAATTCATAATCTCACTATGCAAAGTTAACACACCCAGAGAGGTGTTAGGATTATGCCAAATAGCCTATGGGTGTCTTTAAACTTTTTAAAAAAATTATAATGACAAACATTGTAAATGTTAGAAGTAACACTACTCCAATGATATTTGTCCTGACACTTGGGATGGCTCCTAACTCTTGAATCCTGAACCTCCTTCGCATAATTTGAATAGGTTATAGAGCATCAATTCGTTGTTCTAGATACCTATATAAATCCCTTTGCCTACTCAATACATTAGTAATATTTTTTTGCTAGATGGTTAACAAAAATAATTGTCTTAACTGCTTGTGTCAATGCTATTACAGAAGCAGTGGTGCTAGCAATTAATGTAATTAAAGCTGTTATACCAGCAATAATCAAGCCTGCTACCCTTTTGCTTCTGCTTAAAGCCTAACTCACTTCTTCCAGCACTTTAAAGCTTTTTTTTTCAGAGAATCAGGGTTTTCTAATACTCAGAGCAGTACGACAAAAGCTGACTGATAGACCCCTATAAGAGACACACCAGGTTTCAACACACTAACACAATTGGAAATTATATAGTCAATGCAACTTACAATAAATACTGTAGAAGAGAAAAAACCAATTTTAGCTTGACAATTAAAAGAGCTTTAAAACATGCACTAACCCTTGTTTGAAATCCAGATTGTGTCCCAACTTTATCTCTTGCTATCCTAACATCATAATGAACTACAGCTAACTTCCAAATATGTCTCTGGAAATGTCCAGATCCAGCCTTCCAAATGTAGACTGTTATTTCCAATATTGGATTGATTTCTAAACCAGTACATGATTGAGTCCTAAAAGCTGGTCATCTTTAAGAAAAATACAAGAGACATTATAATTTCTCTTTTTGATTCTCTATTCCATAAGGTCTAAAAACTTGAGGTAAGTCAGCTTGTCCAATCTGGGATATAGGCAAGCAAAGATGGGTGAGGAACATATGTCTAATACAGCTCCTCAGTCACCCTTGTCAGGGCACTCAGCAAGCTCACAGGTCGGCATCATTCTTTGTCTCAGCAACAGCATGTCTCACCAAACTTTTAAAAGTTCCATGGGCCACTTCCAGAATACCTTGTTCTTGAAGATTATACAGAATCCCCATAATAAATTGTTGACAAAAAGTCTCAACTGCTCGATTACAATTGCTAGATCCATTATCTGTTTTTTTATTGGATATTTTATTTATTTATTTTTCAATGTTACCCCCTCTCGCATTTCCCCCGATATCCCTTATCCCACCGCCCCTCCTCCTACTTCTATGAGGGTATGCCCCCACCCATGTACCCATTCCCACCTCCCTGCTCTCAAATTCCCCAACACTAGGGCATCCAACCTTTCAGGGACCAAGGCGCTCCTCTTCCACTGAAGCCTGACAAGGCCATTGCCATTCTCAACTACCCATAGAGGTGGAGCCATGAGTCCCTCTCTTTGTGTTCCCAGGCTGGAGGTTTAGACCCTGGGAGCTCTGGTTGAATATTTTGATACTCCTTTTAAGAAGGACCAAAGCACCCACTCTTTGGTCTTCCTTCTTCATTTTGAGCTTCATGTTGTCTATGCGTTGTATCTTAGGTATTGTGAGCTTTTGGGCTAATATCCACTTATCAGTGAGTGCATACCATGTGTGTTCTTTTGTGATTGGGTTACCTCCCTCAGGATGATATTTTCCAGTTTCATCCATTTGCCTAAGAATTTCTTTTTTTTTTTTTTTTTTTTTGGTTTTTCGAGACAGGGTTTCTCTGTATAGCCCGGGCTGTCCTGGAACTCACTCTGTAGACCAGGCTGGCCTCGAACTCAGAAATCCGCCTGCCTCTGCCTCCCGAGTGCTGGGATTAAAGGCGTGCGCCACCACCGCCCGGCCTAAGAATTTCTTGAACTCATTGTTTTTAATAGCTGGGTAGTACTCCATTGTGTAAATGTACCACATTTTCTGTATCTGTTCCTCTGTTGAAGGACATCTGGGTTCTTTCCAGTTTCTGGCTATTATAAATAAGGCTGCTACGAAAATAGTGGAGCATGTGTCCCTGTTGTATGTTGGAGCATCTTTTGGGTATACGCCCAGGAGTGGTATAGTTAGGTCCTAAGGTAATACTATGTTTAATTTTCTGAGGAACTGTCAGACTAATTTCCATAGTGGTTGTACCAGTTTACATTCTCACCAACAATGGAGGAGTGTTCTTCTTTCTCCATATCCTCACCAGCATCTGCTGTCACCTGAGTTTTTGATCTGCTATTCTGACTGCTGTGAGGTGGAATCTCAGGATTGTTTTGATTTGCATTTCCCAGATGACTAAGGATGTTGAACACTTCTTTAGGTGCTTCTCAGCCACTCTAGTTTCCTCAGTTGAGATTTCTTTGTTTAGCTCTGTACCCCATTTTTTAATCAAGTTATTTGATTGTCTGGAGTCTAATTTCTTCAGTTCTTTGTATACCTGGGATATTAGCCCTCTATCAGATGTAGGATTGGTAAAGATCTTTTCCCAATCTGTTGGTTGCCACTTTGTCCTATTGACAGTGTCCTTTGCTTTACAGAAGCTTTGCAGTTTTATGAGGTCCCATTTGTCAATTCTTGATCTTACAGCATAAGCCATTGGTGTTCTGTTCAGGAACTTTTCCCCTGTGCCCATGTGTTTAAAGCTTTTCCTCACTTTCTCTTCTATTAGTTTCAGTGTATCTGGTTTTATGTGGAGGTCCTTTATCCACTTGGACTTGAGCTTTGTACAAGGAGATAAGTATGGATCAATTTGCATTCTTCTACATGTGGCCTCCAGTTGAACCAGCACCATTTGTTGAAAATGCTGTCCTTTTTCCACTAGACAATTTTAACTCCTTTGTCAAAGATCAAGTGACCATATGTATTGGGGTTCATTTCTAGGTCTTCAATTCTATTTCATTGATCTTTCTGCCTGTCTCTGTACCAATACCATGCAGTTTTTATCACTATTGCTCTGTAGTACATCTTGAAGTCAGGGATGATAATTCCCCCATAAGTTCTTTTATGGTTGAAAATAGTTTTTCCTATCCTGGGTTTTTTTGTTATTCCAAATGAATTTGAGAATTGCTCTTTCTATCTCTGTGAAGAAATGAGTGGGAATTTTGATGGGGATTTCATTAAATCTGTAGATTGCTCTCTGGAAGATAGCCATTTTTTACTATATTAATCCTTCCAATCCATGAGCATGGGAGATCTTTCCATCTTCTGAGATCTGCTTTGATTTTTTTTTCTTCAGGGGCTTGAAGTTCTTGTCATACAGGTCTTTTACTTACTTGGTTAGATTTACACCAAGGTATTTTATATTATTTGTGACTATTGTAGAGGGTGTCACTTCCCTAATTTCTTTCTTAGCCTGTTTATCTTTTGAATAGAGGAAGGCTACTGATTTGTTAGAGTAAATTTTATATCCAGTCACTTTGCTAAAGTTATTTATCAGGTTTAGGAGTTTTCTGGTGGAAGTTTTGGGGTCACTTAAGTAAACTATCATATCATCTGCAAATAGTGAAATTTTGACTTCTTCCTTTCTAATTTGTATCCCTTTGACCTCGTTTTGTTGTCTAATTGCTCTGGCTAGGACTTCCAGTATTATATTGAATAGGTAGGGAAAGAGTGGGCAGCCTTGTCTAGTCCCTGATTTTAATGGGATTGCTTCAAGTTTCAATCCATTTAGTTTGATGTTGGCTACTGATTTGCTGTAAATTGCTTTTACTATGTTTAGGTAGGGGCCTTGGATTCCTGATCTTTCCAAGACTTTTATCACGAAGGAGTGTTGAATATTGTCAAATGCTTTCTCAGCATCTAGTGAGATAATCATGTGGATTTTTCTTTGAGTTTGTTTATATAGTGGATTATATTGATGGATTTCTGTATATTGAACCATCCCTGCATTCCTGGGATAAAGCCTACTTGATCATGATGGATAATTGTTTTGATGTGTTCTTGGATTTGGTTTGTGAGAATTTTATTGAGTATTTTTGCATCGATATTCATAAGGGAGATTGGTCTGAAGTTCTCTTTCTTTGTTGGCTCTTTGTGTGGTTTAGGTATGAGCGTAATTGTGGCTTCATAGAATGAATTATGTAGTGTTCCTTCTGTTTCTATTTTGTGAAACAGTTTATAGAGAATTGGTATTAGGTCTTCTTTGAAGGTCTGATAGAATTCTGCACTAAAACTGTCTGGTCCTGGACTTTTTTTGGTGGGGAGACTTTTAATGACTGCTTCTATTTCTTTAGGGGTTATGGGACTGTTTAGATGGTTTATCTGGGCCTGATTTAGCTTTGGTAAATGGTATTTATCTAGAAAATTGTCCATTTCATACAGATTTTTCAATTTTGTTGAGTATAGGCTTTTGTAGTAGGATCTGATGATTGTTCTAATTGTCTCAGTTTCTGTTGTTATGCCCCCCTTTTCAGTTCTGATTTTATTAATTTGGATACTGTCTCTCTGCCTATGATTAGTCTGGCTAAAGGTTTATTTATCTTGTTGATTTTCTCAAAGAACCAGCTCCTGGTTTTGTTGATACTTTGTATAGTTCTTTTTGTTTCTACTTGGTTGTTTTCAGCCCTGAGTTTGATTATTTCCTGCCTTCTACTCCTCTTCTGTGTGTTTGCTTCTTTTTGCTCTAGAGTTTTCAGGTGCGTTGTCAAGCTGCTAGTGTTTGCTGTCTCCAGCTTCTTTTTGTAAGCACTTAGAGCTATGAGTTTTCCTCTTAGCACTGCTTTCATTGTGTCCCGTAAGCCTGGGTATGTTGTGCCTTCATTTTCATTAAATTCTAAAAAGTCTTTTAATTTCCTTCTTTATTTCTTCTCTGACCATGTTATCATTGAGTAGAGTGTTGTTCAGTTTCCACGTGTATGTGGGCTTTCCATTGTTTTTGTTGTTAGTGAAGACCAGCCTTAGTCCATGGTGATCTGATAGGATGCAGGGGATTATTTCAATTTTTTTATATCTGTTGAGGCCTGTCTTGTGCCCAATTATATGGTCTATTTTGGAGAAGGTACCATGAGGTACTGAGAAAAAGGTATATTCTTTTGCTTTAGGGTGAAATGTTCTATAGATATCTGTTAAGTACATTTGGTTCATAACTTCTGTTAGTTTCACTGTATCTCTGTTTAGTTTCTGTTTCCATGATCTATCCATTGCTGAGAGTGGGGTGTTGAAGTCTCACACTATTATTGTGTGAGGTGTAATGTGTGCTTTGAGCTTTAGTAAGGTTTCTTTTATGAAAGTGGGTGCTCTTGCATTTGGTGCATAGATACTCAGAATTGAGAGTTCATGATGGTTGACTTTTCCTTTGATGAGCATGAAATGTTTTCCTTATCCTTTTTGATAGCTTTAAGTTGAAAGTCGTTTTTATTTGATATTAAAATGGCTACTCCAGCTCATTTCTTAGGACCATTGCTTGAAAATTTGTTTTCCAGCCTTTTACTCTAAGGTACTGTTTGTCTTTGTCACTGAGGTGCGTTTACTATATGCAGCAAAATTCTGGGTTCTGTTTACATATCCAGTCCATTAGTCTATGTCTTTTTATTGGAGAATTGAGTCCATTGATGTTAAGAGATATTAAGGAAAGGAGATTGTTGCTTCCTGTTATTTTTGTTACTAGCACTGGCATTGTTTGTGTGGCTATATTATTTGGATTTGTTGGAAGAAGATTACTTTCTTCCTCTTTCTGGGGTATAATTTCCCTTCTTGTATTGGAGTTTTCCCTCTACTATTTTTGTAGGACTGGATTTGTGAAAAGATATTGTGTAAATTTGGTTTTGTCATGGAATATCTTGGTTTCTCCATCTATGGTAATTGACAGTCTTACTGGGTATAGTAGCCTGGGCTGGCATTTGTGTTCTCTTAGGGTCTGTATGATGTCAGTCCAGGCTCTTCTGGCTTTTATAGTCTCTGGTGAGAAGTCTCGTGTAATTCTGATAGGTCTGCCTTTATATGTTACTTGGTCTTTTTCCCTTACTGCTTTTAGTATACTTTCTTTGTTTTGTGCATTTGGTGTTCTGATTATTATGTGACGAGAGGTATTTCTTTTCTGGTCTAGTCCATTTGGCATTCTGTAGGCTTCTTGTATGTTTATGGGCATCTCGCTCTTTAGGTTAGGGAAGCTTTCTTGTATAATTTTGTTATATTAAGATATTTATTATTATCATTAAAGAAGTAACTGAATTCCAAAAAAAAAAGATATTTATTGGCCCTTTAAGTTGGGAATCTTTTTTTTCCCCATTTTACAGAAAAAGGGAAAGCCCCAAATGCCACTTTCCACAGAGAACCAACCCATAGTTCAGTTTTATTCAGAGTAATGGGGGAGGGGAAAGAAACTTCTGCTCATAGAAGAAACTCAGCCACAGGTCTGATCTGGACTGGAACTACACATGCAGTGAGGACAAGGCTGTGTTTGTCTACTGATCTCTAATATTAACAATTACAAACAGAGCAGTGCAACTAGCATTTGGAACAACCCTTCTGGTGCTACAGTGACAGGCACAGCAGCTCACTTCTCTTCACACCACTGGTTCTCTTTGTATACCTGGGCCTCCTCCTCTTCAGTAAAGTCATTTTTGATATTGAAGGTTTTACAGATCTCCTCAGGAGTTTTCCCCTTAATCATATTGGCCACAGTCTTGCATGTGACATCAAGCAAACCTTTGGTGTTTGCAGTCAGAATAAGTTCAAAAAGTGTTCCTTGGTCAACTTTCAGGAATTCTTGGTCCCAAACAGGAGTATCATCTGTCCGATTTTCTTTGTTCTCATCATCCTCAGGAGGAGGAGGGGCACCCTTGTGGTGGGTGCACCACTGAATGACCTTTTTTAGAGTTGCTGCGTTAACATTTGGTAAAGGAACAGGAACATCATCTCCCTCATCATCCATTCCCAAATCTTCCAGCATGGTCTTGATGGTCACAGATTGTTTGGCAATTTCTACATCAACTTCAAATATCTCTCTATCAGAACTCTGCAACTTTATCGTCGGCATGGTGCTTGGTCTCAAGACCACAGGCCCAGGGCTGACTGACAGTGTTCACAACCACACAGAAGAATCGAGAACAAGGCCTCTACCTTAAGTTGGGAATTTTCACTCTCTTCCATACCTACTATCCTTAGGTTTGGTCTTCTCATTGTGTCCTGGATTTTCTGGATGTTTTGGGTTAGGAACTTTTTGCACTTTGCGTTTTCTTTGACAGTTGTGTCAATATTTTTTATGGTATCTTCTGCACCTGAGATTCTCTCTTCTATCTCTTGTATTCTGTTGGCAATGCTTGCATCTATGAATCCTGATTTCTTTCCTAGGTTTTCTATCTCCAGGATAGTCTCCCTTTGTGATTTCTTTATTGTTTCTACTTCCATTTTTAGATCCTGGATGGTTGTGTTCAATTCCTTCACCTGTTTGGTTGTGTTTTCTTGTAATTCTTTAAGGGATTTTTGTGTTTCCTCTTTAAGGGCTTCTACCTGTTTACCTGTGTTCTCCTCAATTTCTTTGAGAGTGTTATTTATGTCCTTCTTAAAGTCTTCTATCATCATCATCATCATTAGAAGTGATTTTAAATCTGAATCTTGCTTCCTTGGTGATATGGGGAATTCAGGATTTTCTATTGTGGGAGAACTAGGTTCTAATGATGCCAAGTACCCTGGGTTGCTGATGCTTATGTTCTTGTGCTTGCCTTTCACCATCTGGATCTCCTTAGTACTACCTGCGATGTCTCTGACTGGAGCCTGTCTTTCCTATTGTCTTGGTTGTGTCAGAACTGTTTGAGGTGGGTGTTACTACTGGAGTTAGAGCTGGGGCCTAAGATCTGCTCAATGCTTAGGCACAGACCTGACGGAACCAGTGCTACCAGCCAGGAGTGAATTCCTGGGTCCCAATGGGTCCCAGTTTCTCCCTGTTTGGGGTGGGTGTTGTTGTCTCCTTACCTAAGATGCTGCTGGGGTTAGAGCTCCTGGGAGCCCCACCTCCTCTGGGTTTTGTGGGATAGGATGCAGAGCTGAAGTCCAAGATCTGCTCAGTGCTCAGGCACAGATCGGAAGGAAGGGATACTGTTCTTATCATTCCAACTATAAGTCTAAACCTTTGCACATACCCTGTACAGAGAGCAGGAAGGAGACCCTGAATACCAACCATGCCAACTCTTCCCATCCCCATTTGTCAGGCCCAGACCCTAACAATCACCCCAGGTCCCTGGACTCACCTGGGCCTGGCTGAGAAGGGAATAAAGTCTTCGGTGACCTGCCTTTGGTGTTTTTAGGTTAAAAAGCGGAAAGGGTCATACATCTGCAGGAGGGACTCAGTCATGGTGGGTAAGTGGCATTTCCCATCAGCCAGGGACAGAGTCTTGCACATACCAGGGGACAGTGAGAGCTGATTCCTCACTCCTCTGGGGCTGAGAATAGGACTCAGATGATATAGTGCTCACTTAGCATGCACAAGGCCTTGGCTTCCATCTCAGCACTTTATAAACAGGGCCTAGTGTCCCTGCTTGTCATCTCAGTATTCATGTGTTGGTGGCAGGGGATCAGAAGTTCATGGCCATCCTTGGCTACAGAATGAGTCTGATATCAATGGATATCAAACAGAATGAGTCTGGGTTACATGAGACCCTTTCTAAAAAAAAGTGTTGAGGGAAAGAAAAGAGGTAGATTTTGGGCGGTGGGCAGCCGTGGAAGGTATTTGAGGACAGAGGCTCGGAGGACAGCATGCATCCATGGCTTTAGCAATGATAAAACAGGAACTTCCATGGATGAAGCTCTGAAGAACCTTGGGTTTTAGAAGTTAGTATCATTGTGCAGTGTGTACCTCTTCCTCTGACACTGTGGCAGTAGCCTCAGTGCCCTGGGTCATAATAGCTCTGTCTGCAGTAGCAGCAGTCAGGATGACAGCAAATCTCCCATTCCAAGGTTCCCTTATTGGGCAATACAATACTTTCAGCTGTGTATGTAGTACTTTTAAAAGTGTGCATGTATTCACATGTATGTGTAGGAGGGTCTGTGCTCATGTACACATGTTCACACAGAGAACAGAGGTTGGCCCTGCCCATGTGTGCATGTTCATACAAAGAACAGAGGTTGGCTCTGCCCATGTGTGCAGATTCACACAGAGAACAGAGGTCGGTCCTGGGTGTCTTTCTTCATTGTTTTCCATCTTGCTTTTAAAAAATGGTTTTAGACTTAGGTTATGAATGTTTTGTCTGTATGCATGTAAGTCAGAAGATGGCTTCAGATCTCCTTTTACTGGAGTTTGAGCCAGTAACTGGGTGCTGGGAATTGAACCCTGGTCTTCTGCAAGAATAGCAAGTGAACCACTGCAGGATTTTTCCTGCCCCTCTGCCTTGCCTTCTGATTACATTTTATTTGACGATGGATTGGTTGTGAGAGTGTGCACGTGCACTTACAGGTCAGAGAACACTTGAAGGCGTTGGCTTTCTCCTTCCACTGTGTGAGCTCTGGTATCTCACTGAGGTCTTTTGGCTTGGTGGTCCCCGCTGAGCTCTCACCAGCTTTTCTGAGGCACAGTCTGTCACTGAAACAGGAGCTCACAGACCATCCACACGGGCTAGCTAATGAGCTCCAGGAATCCACTTCTGTCCATCTGTTCAGTGCCAGGCTCACAGGCAGTGGCTACCATGTCTGGCTTTTATGTGGGTGCTGGGTATCTGAACTCAGGTCCTCTGGCTTGAGTGGCAAGCGCATTACCGACTGAACCATTTTCCTGGCCCTGGCTAACGGCAACTATTTCAAGCAGCAAGGCTCAGGTGCTAAGAGGCTGGGGGCTTATGTACAATAGTTGTGACATCTGTATCTTCTTCCCTGTAAAGAGGGAGGGAGTGGGGGATGGCTGCAGGATTAAGGAAGAAGGAAGGGAGAGAGGAAACTACACTATGAAGTAAGGTTAGGTGTCCTTAGTGCCACTCACTGGCATGCAAGCCAAAGGGCTCCCAGGAGAGAAGACTCTTGCTTTCAATTTTATTAGCACTAAAAAATCACATCAGTTAATTACTGACTGATTAACTAATTGTGGTGTCTATTTGTGTGGGTGCCTGTGCCATAGTGCACATAGCAGGGTCAGAGGACATCTTGAGGGAAAAGACTTTCTCCTTCTATATAGATCCCAGAGGTTAAACTCAAGTTCTTGCCTTGACCTCAGGATGAAGATGGAAAGGCTCTGTCTGATGAGGACATCCGAGCGGAGGCTAACACCTTCATGTTTGGAGGTAAGTGAGTGTTCCTGTGAACTGTTACAGAGAGGGCTGAGGTCTAGGCATCCTGGCCAAAGGTTGTGGACACTGGATCTTTCTACTTCTTCCCCTTCTGTGTCCTTCCTGGTGGGATGGGGGTGGGGTGAGCCACCTTAGTGCTGTCCACTTGGTGGTGCTGAAGCAGTCCAGAGATCCCAGGCAGCCTGTGCCTTTCAGGCCATGACACCACAGCCAGTGGGCTTTCCTGGATCCTGTACAACCTGGCGAGGCACCCGGAATACCAGGAGCGCTGCCGGCAGGAGGTGCGGGAGCTCCTGAGGGACCGTGAGCCTGAGGAGATTGAGTGGTAAGTCAGGTGCTGGAGTGCTTCTGAGCCCCTTTCCTGGCTCTTTTCGCTAGAGAAGAGAAAAGATGGCAGAGGAAAGAAGAGAAGAGCAGGTCTGCATTTGCACAGGGTACAAAGGCTTTGAGAGATGGAGGTGAAGAGGGAGGAGAGGAAATGAGGGTATTGGAGACAGAAAGAAGGTGTGCATGTGCACATGTGTGTGTGTACATGTACATGTTTGCATGTGCACATGCCTCTGTGTATATTTGTACATGTGTGTGCA
This sequence comes from Grammomys surdaster, assembly GCF_004785775.1. Taxonomy (NCBI): domain Eukaryota; kingdom Metazoa; phylum Chordata; class Mammalia; order Rodentia; family Muridae; genus Grammomys; species Grammomys surdaster. The sequence goes on from NW_021620509.1 coordinate 1,237,722, forward strand.
TACTTGTGTTTGTGCATACTTGTGTGCATGTGTGTGCCTGCATGTGCGTGTGCATCTCTATGTGTGTGCACGCATGTGTGTGTATTCGAGTTCCTGTGGTGGGACTGTGATGAATCCAGATGGTGGCAGCTGGGGCCAGTGTCAATGGACTGGGAAAGCGGTGTTAGTGACTTCGATTTTAACCCAGGGTAACCGGGAGTCAGGGGAAGTGTTTGAGCAAAGGACTGGCAGGCCAGCTGTGTGTATCTTGAAGGCCCTTGTAAGATTCTTCAAGGTTCTCCTTAATCTTTCATTTCCAGATTGATCTAACTGTACAAGTCTTTAGTTGTCCAGAAAATCTTTAACTTAGTTTATTGGAATTTCTTAGAAACATCAGGTGAGCTGTGTGTCTTGGGGATCACCTTTAGTCCCTTTAGTCGCAAAGATGATGCAAAAGGATCCCTTGAAGCAAGAGTTGAAGACATAAAAAAATTTATATATTATATATATATATATATATATATATATATATATATATATATAATATGATTGAAGATAAGGTTTGGGTAGGATAGCAAGACCCTGTCCATCTCAAAACACAAAAATCAAAAATGGAGAGATGGCTCTGTGCTTAAGAATGCACAGGATTCTTGCAGAGGACTCTAGTTTAGTTCCCAGAACCCATGTTGGGTTGCTCACAATTGCCTATAACTCTAGCTCCAGATGATTCAATGCTACTTGCTTCCTTGGGAACCTGCATAAAAATGTGTGTACACATGTATACACTCACACACAGGCACATATACACAATTTAAAACTTGTAAAAAAAAAAAAAACAAAGAGGCATCCTTAGAGGGTGTCTCAAAGGACTTTACTTCTGTGAACAGATATGACCAAGGCAACTCTTATAACAACATTTAATTGGAGCTGGCTTACATGTTCAGAGGTTCAATCCATTATCATCAAGGCAGGCATGGTACAGGAGGAGCTGAGAGTTCTACATCTTCATCTGAAGGCTGCTAGCAGAATACTGACTTCCAGGCAGCTAGGATGAGGGTCTTAAAGCCCAAACCCACAGTGACACACCTACTCCAACATGGCCACACCTTCTAATAATGCCACTCCCTGGGTCAAGCATATACAAACCATCACAGAGGAATACATAAACAAAGAAACAAAAAGCTAGCTGATGTGTTTATAGAAAGATAAAGAGATATGGAATATGTTCTGTGGGTGTGTGTGGTGAGGTATGGGGAAAGGGGATGTCTCAGCGGGCCCAAGCCGAGGCATCCCTTACCCCTGGGGGACCAGTCACACAATGGTATAGAATAGAATAGAATAGAGTTTATTCAGGGCATGGGGAAGGGAGGTAAGGGAGCAGCAGAGGCATAGAAAGGGAGGGAGGGGAGGGAGAGAGGGGAGGAAGAAGGGAGGGAGGGAGGGAGGGAGAGAGAGAGAGAGAGAGAGAGAGAGAGAGAGAGAGAGAGAGAGAGAGAGAGAGAGAAAGAAGTAGAGGGCAGCCATGATCACATGGAGGGGGGAAGGGAGAAGCAAGAGGCAAGGGAGCAGGAGATCAAAGGGGGGGGGGCAAGCAGCCCCTTTTACAGTGGGCCAGGCCTACCTGGCTGTTGCCAGGTAACTGTGGGGTGGAGCTAGACAGAATGCTAACACTAGCAACCAGGCAGCCTTTAGGAAGATGTGGTGCTGGGCCACAGGAGTGAGTGGTGCACTCTGGAGTTCATATTTTCAGCTGCAGATTTAGCAGCATCAGGTCCTAACATTTTAAATAATCACAACATACCAAAAGAAGACAGATTAAAGATTTCAGCTATATCATTGGCTCATTAGTGGTTGATGTTTTCCCATGGATTCTGCCTGGGGCTGTAGGTGTGGCTTAGTGGTAGACCACTCACTTAGAATGTGCAAGTCCACGGGCTAGATCCTTAGTACCACAAATCCAAAACGAAATAAACTGTGGTAGTATGAATATGCTTGGCCTAGGGAGTGGCACTCTTAGGAGGTGTGTCACTGTGGACATGGGCTTTAAGACTCTTGTCCCAGCTTCCTGGAAGCCAATCTCCTACTAGCTGCCTTCAGAATGAGAGGCAGAAGACTCAACAACTTCAGTGCCATAGTGCCTGGATGCTGCCATGCTTCCTGCCATAATGATAACAGACTGAACCTTTGAAGCTGTAAGCCAGCCCCAGTGAAATGCTGTCCTTAGAAGAGTTGCCTTGGTCATGGTGTCTCTTCATAGCAGTAAAACCCTAACTAAGGCACAAGCCCAAACCAAAACAACCACCTGCAATGCCTCTCTGCTGAAAGGACACACTCACCCTTATACCGCAAGCTGCATTCCTCCCTTCCTTTTCCCCACCTTGGCTAACTGCATTTCTAGTGTCTCTAGTGCAACAATGTCAAAAGCAAAGCTTTAGATCTATTTGTCTTCTTTCTACTGTTTTGTATTTTGGTTTCTCTTTTTTTCCAGAACGAATAATTTGTATGCAACTTGTTAAATTAAAGTTTTTTTTATTTTAAAATTATATATGTCTATGTGTGTGGGTATTTGCATGTGAGTGCAGTATCTGCAGAGGCCAGAAGCATGTGTCAGAGTAGGACACAACTCTGGAGTTGGAGTGTATGGGGCAGTTGTGAGCTGCCTGTAGTGCTGAGACTTGAACTCAGGTCCTCTTAAACACTAAGCCAGCTTGTCCTGCCCATTTGTAAACTTTTATAACCTTGGCATTACACTTTTGTTCTCTCAGAAAAAGATTGTAAAGCCACCTGGCTAACCTTTCTTTGGTACTCTTAATTATCTGATTTTAAAAGCTTTCAATTAATTAATAAGGTAATCACTAAGAATGACATAATTAACTAATTAGTCAGAATGCTAACCAACTGGTAATTAATAAATGTTTTTTGGGACAGAGTGCCATTGTGTGCCAAAGGCTGGACTGGAACTCATAATCCTCCTGTCTCAGCCTTTCTATTGTTAGGATTCTGTTTTTCTTTTCTTTTTTTGCATTAGTTAATTAGTTAATTAAGTGTCTCTCTTGGAGATTGAAGTCCTCTTCAGACTTACTGGCAGCTTCGTTTCCTCCCTGAGCCATCTAGTCAGCCTGTGTTTTTCCAATTCTCAAGTATTTCATCCATCTTAGCACTTAAAGCAGGGAGAAAGGTTTCACTGGATCACAGAGGAGCTGAAGTTCTCTGACGTTCTCTCATTTTTGATCTGGTTAACTATTAGTTGGTTTTATTTTTTCCCCCCTCAGGGACGACCTAGCCCAGCTGCCATTCCTCACCATGTGCATTAAGGAGAGTCTCCGACTGCATCCTCCCGTCACTGCAATCTCCCGCTGCTGCACTCAGGACATTTTGCTCCCAGACGGCCGGGTCATCCCTAAAGGTGCCTGCAGCATCAGGGAGGAGGGATCTGGCAGACAGTGGATCCAGGTTGTAGCAGTTTGTCTTCATTGCTTCATTTCCCCCACAGGTGTCATCTGCCGAATATGTATTTTTGGGACACATCACAATCCAGCTGTGTGGCCAGACCCAGAGGTGCTGTCTGTCCCTCTTAATTCTATGTTATGGGGTGGGGTTCTCAAGAGGACAGTCTTTTTGTTTGTTTGTTGGATAAGGTCTCAGGTAGCTCAGGCTGGCTTCAACTTAACCTGTAGCCCAAGATAATCATAAACTTCTGATCCTCGTGCTTCCATCCCCTCAGTGTTGAGATGACAGGAGTGCAGAACCACGCCTGGTTTACGTGGGGATGAGATCCGGGGCTTTGTGCCTGCTAGGTTTGCTCTTTCAACTCAGCTACCTCCCCAGCCCCAGTCATGGGTTTTACAAAACAGGGTGTCAGGAATCCCAGGCTAGTCTGGAAGTCCTTATACAGGATTTGACCCTGAGCCCTTGATCCTCCTGCCTCCTGCTGGGATGACAGGTTTGCAATCATCAGTTCTATGCTGGTGCTGGGATGGAATACAGGGTTTCCAACTATTCCTCGCTGCGTCCCAGGAGGTAGATAAATAAACTCTGACCTTTTACTGCACACTGAGGAGTCTGCTCCTGGCTACACTGACAATTGGTCCTCACCCACCCTGGCTGATATCTCCTGCAGGTCTATGACCCTTTCCGCTTTGAAGCAGACAACGTCAAGGGCAGGTCATCGCTGGCTTTCATTCCCTTCTCGGCTGGGCCCAGGTGAGGCCAGGACTGAGGGGGCGGGGCCTAGGGCTGAGGACAGGGGGAGTTGGGGTATTTGGAGGTTAAAGTTTCCTTTCTGCCTCCCTGCACAGAATTGTGCAAAGGTTTGGGGAACCAGGGAGAAGTTGAAGAGTCCTTCTCTGTGCTCAGAATCCCGCCCTGGTCTGTTCTGTTGTTGATCTGGCGTAGGCTCTGAGGATGTCTACAGCCATGCGTGGTCCCAGATCCCTCAGCCAGGTTCTAGTGCTGTGTTGGTCCCGGGTAGAGTCTAGGGCACAGTCAGAGTCCCCACCCCGCCCTCCCGCAGGAACTGCATAGGACAGACTTTCGCCATGAGCGAGATGAAAGTGGCCTTGGCGCTGACTCTGCTGCGCTTCCGCGTTCTGCCGGATGACAAGGAGCCCCGCAGGAAGCCAGAGCTGATCCTGCGCGCAGAGGGCGGGCTGTGGCTGCAGGTGGAGCCGCTCAGCGCAGGCGCGCAGTGACCCCCACAGCTGGCCTGGGACCGCCCCATCCACCCACCGGCCTGCGCATTTCCAGGAATAAAAATCTCTTGTCACCTTATCTGAGCCTCACCGAACATCCGGGTTACACGCCTCATGTGAGCCACAGGGAGCCATGGAAGGTGTTTGAGCGGTAGAAGGATTTAAGGGTCGTGAAGATTAATATTGTCACCCAGGAGGCAAGGTACTCCTGTAAGGGATTATCTGGATAAATCAACTGAAATGGAATGATTCGTCCTAATCCTAACTGTAGTTGCCGCCATTACCGGGTTTCGGTTCTGGGTTGAATTAAAAAAAAAAAAAAAAAAAAAAAAAAAGTGTGGCCCAGATTAGAGGTGGTTCTTCCCACCTCAGATGATCTAGTCAAGGAAAATCCCTTAGAGGTGTGCCAAACAGCTTGGGTTTTAGTTAATTACAGATGTAGTCAAATTGAAAACCAAGAATGGCCACCATAGCCAGGCTACCTAACTCTTCCCAAACATTTCCACCAATGTGGGACCAAGCACAGGAACACATGAGCGTAGGGGTCATCCTCATCCAAATCACCACAGTCCCTTACCTTTTGAGAGTGTGTCATTATAGCAGCTGGGCATGAGTAATAGTCAGGGTTCTCTAGAGTCACAGAACTTATGGGATGTCTTTATATATTAAGGGGATTTATTGGAATGGCTTTCAGCCTGTAGTCTTCAGAGACCAAATCTTTTAAGTTCCGACTCCATTTTAGAGGACCTGACCGGAAGTTTGAACTCAGGTAGACTAACAGGCTGGTACCTAGCATTAGTTTCCAAGTTGCCCCCCAACAAAACGTAAGCCTAGCTCCAGTCTCTAGGCTAATCCCCAACAAGAGGAGCATCTCTAGGTTACACCCTCAATAAGACCAGGTTATTCCCCCAACAAACCTACACCCCAGGTTACAAGCCCACCCCTAGCCTAATGGCCATCAATGCAGAGGGCAGCAGAAGTTAGGTTTATGATGATTTCTGACACCAGCCAATTATGTTAAAGGCCACAGTAACTTTCCAATAAGATGCTTGCACACTCAGCCCCCCTTACTATAAAGCCTTGCTCCAATAGATATTCAAGGCTCTCCCACCACCCAAACTGTCCTGCATGACAGCAGTGCGTTGGAGGGACCCGAGCTAGCTTGGATAGAATAAAGACCCCGCTGTGAGTTGCATCAATCAGATCAGCTCCTGTCTGTATTTTGGGGGTTCAACCCTTCCCTGGGACGAAAGTTCAACTAACCCAACAATGGGCAGTTGTGAATGAAAAGTCCAAGGGTCTAGTAGTTGTCCAGTCCCATAAGGCTAGTTGGTCTTCTGTAGAAGCTGGAATCATGAAGGAGTACATACCAACAGATGTGCTGGAGTAAGTGCAGGCAGGCAAAGAAGGAACATAGGCATATGTTTTTTTGCAACCTGCTTTTAATAAGGGTTCAACCTCTCTTCTAGCCCACTACCCAGCAGAGGTAGTGGAGGAGAAAAGTTACTAGGATGTGGGGGAAGTGGACCTGCTCAGCAGTAGTTCTTTGGGGGTGCGCTCGATCTTCTTGGGTAACAGTTCAGTCCAGTAGCAAACAGTAAATATGATTCAGCAGCTGCAGACCAGTCCTCTAGGCAGGCAGACACCAGGCACAAACCAGCAGCTACAGTCCAGGCCTTTCAGCAAGCAGAACCAGGAAGCTATAGTTCAATCCTGAAGAAATCGCTAGGCTCGCCAACCGGCCTAAGGTGAGGCCACAGAAGCAGCAAGCTGCCACAGGAACCTCGAGAGCAGTTCTTTGGTGAGGTTCTCTCAATGACAGTGTTACAAGCTGAGCTCAACAGTGCTTTGTAAGATGAACCAATACATACATGTCTTTAGTGAAGAATAGTGAGGCAGAGGAAACCAAAGCTCAGTGCTCATCTCCCACTGTCTGCGGGGTCATATTTATATTCCTTCAAGTGTCCTTTCATGTGACTGCTATATTCAAACATCCTTTCACCTGTGTCTGCTTCAGGAAAACAGTGTTTCACGTGTTTGCTTTAGCAAGACATCCTTTCACCTGTGTGCCCCAGCAAAACATCATTTGGCATAACTGACTTTTCAAAGAACTAGAAGTTTCCACTTCAAAGGAACCCTTACTTTTCCCCATTGTCCTTACGTAGGCCTCCAGCAGAAGGTAAAACCCAGTTTAAAGGTGTGTGCCACCATGCTGGATCTGGAACACGCTTTATCCCAGGAGAGCCTTGAACACAGAGATCTGCTTGTCTCAGTCTCCTGGGATTAAAGTTGTGTACCACCTTGCCTGGACCTAAGCTGTCTTTTACTTGGAACTTGCTCTGTCCCAGGCTGGCCTTGAACTCAGAGATCTGCTTGCCTTTGTCTCCTGGGATTAGAGGCATGTGCCACCTTGCTTGGGCCTAAACTTTTTATGGCCTCAAGATGGACCCCAGGTGTTCTGGATTGTAGTTCATTCCAGATGTAGTCAAGGTGACACCCAGGAACAGCCAGCACAGCATGCAACCAAGGAAAAGGGCACGACAGAGCCTCTGCATTAGAGAGGAAAGCTCACAAAGGGCCCATCTGGGGTCCATTTGTCCCCAGGACAGAGTTTCTTTGGCCAGTCCAGAGAGTAGAGGACCGGTGGCAGCTCAGCAGCCAGGCTGAATCACTGGCTCCTTTCCAGCTCTTGCTGTCCCTTTGTTGGCTCCTCTCAGTTCTGTCTGTGATTCCTTCTGCTCTCAGAGACCTGCCCACTTCCTCTCTGGGCCCCTGATACTACATGCTGGCCAGGTGTGGCTGGCAGTTGTCACTGTATGCCCAGGGCCTTCATGAATGTCAGGAGGTATGCCCTCTCTGTCCCCCCCCACCTTAGCTTCAGGATTCTCTGTCTTCATCTCTACACAGAGCACCCAGGAAAATCTTGGGGTACAATTGGGGGAAGGGGCAGTGTCAGAGCCATTCCATTTGACTTCTGAGATTTAAAACTAGACCACTGGGAAGAAAAATATCACCTCTCAAGAGCCAGGGACCTGGAAGACGCTGGCTGCAAGTATAAGCTCTGCTGTGTGACCGGGGCGGGTTAATCCCCCTCTCTGTTCTTCAGGTTCCTCATCACATAACAGGGAGTAATAGAACATAATCCCGATGAGTGAGCATTTGGAGCTGTGCCTGGTACATAATAATAAGTGCTCAACAAACAGCTGTTGTTTCCTCCTCTCTTGGGAAGCCAAGCTGGGCATCACAAACCTGACTCTTCACACTTTAAAAAACAATAACCTTGCCGGGCGGTGGTGGCACACGCCTTTAATCCCAGCACTTGGGAGGCAGAGGGAGGTGGATTTCTGAGGTCGAGGCTAGCCTGGTCTACAGAGTGAGTTCCAGGATAGCCAGGACTACACAGAGAAACCCTGTCTCGAAAAACCAAACCAAACCAAACCAAACCAAACCAAACCAAACCAAACCAAACCAAACCAAACACCAAACCAAACCAAACCACCAAACCAAACCACCAAACCAAACCACCAAACCCCAAACCAAACCCCAAACCAAACCAAACCAAACCATGACCTCAAAGGCAGACTGTCTGGTATTTGTGCTTGCTGACTCAGCCCTACCTTGGTGGCTCTGCATATAGGACACAGTTTGTAAACCAATTTATTGCTATTAGTATCTTTATATGATTATCGTTCATTTTATTTCATTTTGGGGATAGCCATTTAATTCCTTGGCATTTTGTAACATAACAGTTTTTACATGCATTCTCACACTTATGTGTAGGGATAATCTTTTGTGCGCTCGGTAAATGTTGCCTTTGCAGTATTCAAATGCTGAAATCTGTAGCTGCAAAGAGTTGACTGCCATCTGGACTTCGGTATTGTTGTTTTATGAAGCATCACCCGTCTCAGTGTTTCATAAACATCCTTTTCCATCACCTTCTGATTGGTCAATAGAGAGCTGATCAGCCAGTTAGCTGGTCAGAAGAGAATAGGGAGGGACTTCTGATTCTAGTGGGGAGTCCCAGAGAGACCAGAGGAGAGGAGGTAGAACAGGACCATGAGGGAGAAGGGGGAGGCCGCCATGAGGCAGAGAGTCCAGGAGGAGTCGTGATGAACAGGTTGCCAAGGCATTCACCATGAGGACACACATGGAGCACAGGAAGCCAGGGAAGACTCAAACTGCTAGTAACATGGGGCCTGTGGCGCGACATAAACAGCTTAGAGGGTTACAGTAGCTCAGAACCTGCCCAGCTTAGGTCTGCAGCTTGTGAATTACAAATACAACAGCCAAACAGTAAATGGAGCCTGGGGACTCTTATGGAAGAGTAGGAGGAAGGATTGAGGCCCTTAAGGGGTTAGGAATGCCACAGGAAGAACAACAGAGTCAACTAACCTTGACCCTTGGGGCTCTGAGAGACTGAATCACCAACCAAAGAGCATACACGGGCTGGCCCTAAGCTTCCCCACACATACGTAACAGATGTGCAGCTTGGTCCTCACACGATTCCCAAAGAACTGGAACAGGGGTGGGGGAGTATCCCCAAAGCTGTTCCCTGCATGTGGGATATGTTTTTCTATCTGGGCTGCCTTGTTTGGCCTCAGTGGGAGAGGAAGCACCTAGCCTCGCAGACACTTGGTGTGCCAGAGTGGGGGGATACCCAGGGGCCCCACCCTCTCAGAGGAGAAGGGGAGGGGAGATGTATTGTGGGAGGGGCTGGCCGGGAGGTGGGCCGTGAGTGGGATGTAAAGTGAATGAGGAAAAGAAAACAAAACAAACAGGTCTCTGTCAGTTATCCGGCACCTAAAACAGGCACAGAAGACCTCCAAGAATTGCATTTACGTTTGTGTATTATAAATACATGATAAGGTATCATATATTAGTATGTCATATAGGACTAGAATAACAAAACGCCTGTTACTAAAATGTCACAAAAATAAGATAGCATATTAAAGTAATAATATTTATGAGTCATCCCCCAAATAATAGTCAGCTTACATCTCCTAACACCCTACTGCGGGCATTTTCTTTTATTGAAAATGTATTTTTCTCGTACAATATATCCTGATTACAGTTTCTCCTACCTCAGCTCCTACTGGTTTCTCCCTACCTCCTCTCCATCAGATCCACTCCATTTCTATCTCTCATTAGAAAACAAATGGGTTTCTAAGGGATAATAATATCCCTTAACAATAATTAATAATAATAATAATATAAGAAGATAAGACAAACCAGTACCTTGGAATAGGACAAAACAAACAAACAGAAGGAAAGGAGCCAAGAAAAAGCATAAGGAACAGAGACAGACTCAGAGATCCACTCGTACACACATTTAGGAATCCTGTAAAGACCCAAAATCAGAAGCCATACTATATATATATAAAACCTGTAGGGTAAAAAAATAAAGAAATAATAAAACCAATAAAATACAATTTTAAAAAGCCCTGATATGACCTCATGAGACAAGGAACCTCTGAAGAAGCCATTGAGTTTGCCTTCTGTTGGCTGTCTACTGCTGGGCACGCAGCCTATCCATGGAGTAGTTTGTTTCCCAAGTG
>NW_021620509.1:1247956-1258045 GCF_004785775.1 Grammomys surdaster
ACTGCTGGGCACGCAGCCTATCCATGGAGTAGTTTGTTTCCCAAGTGAGGCGCCCTTGGAGAAAACTAAGTTTCCATTTGCAAGTGACTATCAATTGGAGAAGAGCTTCTGGGTTAGGGATGGGGGCATGTGTCCACTTCTTCTCTCAGCTCTTGGACCCCAACTGGTGCAGAGCCCTGCAGGCTGTGCATGCTGCCCCAGTCTCTGGGAGTCCATATGTCTGTCAGTCCTGCTGTGCTTAGAGGGCCTGATCTCTTTGCTGTCCTCCATTCCCTCTGGTTCTTATACTTTTCCTGTCTCCTCTTCTGCAGGGTCCTGTGAGCTCTGAGGGGAGGGACTTGTTGGAAACACCCTATTTAGAGCTGAGTACTCCAAGGGGTACCTAGGTGTTCCAAAGAACACGCTATATGTCTGGCTGTGGGTCTTTGTACTTTTTCCCATCTGCTGCAGGGGGAAGCGTCTCTCAGAATGTCATTAGGAGTCATTTTATTGCTACATTCCTTTTGCAGAATGGTAGTATTTGTTTTTGCCCTAGGTGCCCGGGCTGTCTGGTCATTCAAGCCATGTTGGGATGGGTTCAGTCTTATGGGGTGGGCCTGAAATCAAATCGGATATTGGTTGGCTATTCCCACAAACTTTTGCCACCTCACCTTGCCCAGGACTGCTTAAGTGCACACTCTGTCCCCTGTCCACTCCACTCCAGAATGGACTTGGGGAAGTCGCTGGATCTCTTTGCTCCTCTTCCCAATGCAGCCACATTGACTAAATCTCCCTTTCTGTTTTTACAGATAATTTAATTTTCTAATTGGCTTACTGAGGACAGGTGGCTGAACTTGGCTTCTTGGGACACAAGCTGTGCCCCCAAGTTCTAGATTAACTGAGCCCTAGGGATTTGTTAGTTTTTTCCTGTGCAGGGATGGATGTAGCTGGGATGACAGGTGTGTCTGAGCAAGCCCGGCTAGTTTCCCCGTGAGTCCTGGGTGCATCTCCATGCTCTCTCCCCAGACCTGCCTCTTTCTTGCCTTCCAACAGACTCATTCTCATCTAGCCTCAGGACCTTTCCATTTGCTGTTTCCACTTCACGGCATTTTGTACCCTCAGCTCTTTGAAGGCAGTCTCATATATCCTAGGCTAGCCCAATTTTATAGCCTAGGATGACCCTGAAGTCCCAATATCCCTGTCTCTACCTCCTAATGGCTGGGATGACAAGTATGATTCACCATGCAGTGCTGGAGACTGAACCTAGGGCTTTCTGCATGCTAGGTGAGCACTCTACCCACTGAGCCACAAGCACTCTACCAACTGAGCTACAAGCACTCTACCAACTGAGCCCTAGCCCCAGTCACTAAAATCCATTTTGCGAATTGCATGTTTGTTTACTCAGCTGATGTTTACTTCCTAGTTGGCTTCCTCTAATCAAGACACAAGCGCCATGAGACAGGGGCCCACCTGCTTTCTTCATTTTTGTTCTGTTCCTAGTTGTAGCCAGATCTACGATGCCCATGTCCCTGTACCCGCCCCTCCAGCCATGATGGCTGTTGTGTGGCTTGCTGCTCAGCCCATGCTGTCTGGGCTGCTCTCAGTCTTGGACCTAGAAGCCACTTTTTGCAGCAAGTAGTCAGTCAATAAAGAGATGGGTAACTGGTCCAAGTGCTGAGCCTAAGACTGAGTGCTCTCCCTAAACAGGACATCCATCTGGAGTAAGCCTCCCACCTCCAGGGCTCAGGACATTTCAGAAAAGGATACAAAATGAAAGATCCAGAGGGTGGAGAAGAGAGCTGTGGAACGCTGCCCTTTAGACCGGGCATGGCCATGGTGACTGTGAATGCACAGTAGCTGTTCTCATGATCCAGTGCATGTCAACATACCCATGCATATACAGGGAGCACTAGCTGAACTTGGTGGGCTTCTGACAAGAAGGAGAGAGGGAACGTTGGGAAGGGGAGGTGTTACAGGAATATGGGGCGAGTGGAAGGGAGGAAATGGGAGAGAGGGCTCAGTTCCATCATTTCACTGTGTACATGTATGAAATTATCAGAAATAAAGGAAAGATTTAAAAAGTGTATGTCACCCTGCCATCAGGGAAACAGACATGCTGGAAGAATGAAATCTTTCTGGTTCTACTGCGCCATGATGACAGGAACCGGTCTATCTCTCCACAGCTTCAGGGAATCCATTCAGGGTGACTCCAACACTGACCACTAGTGTTACCCTAAAGGCGTCTGGATATTCAGTATTCCACTGTGGATGAACATATTTTCTTTTGTTTATAATTTTTCTTAAATTAACTTTGTGTGTGTGTGTGCTCGTGTTCAGATATTGAACTCTCTTGGCAGCAAGCACCTTTACCAGCGAGCCATCTTGCTGGCTCCTGAATAAAGTTGTCTCCTACTTGGGTTCTAGCTCTTGTCCTAAGGGAGGGCATTTTTTTTTTTCCTTTTCTGGAAAAAAAAAAACCCTTTTTTCCTAATCTGAAAGATAGGTGGGGTGTCTTAGAGCCTTTACGGAGTGCCTTCTCCTGGTGCAGGAGATGGTCATAGCCCAGGTCAGGAAGTGGGGACAAAGAACCTTGGCCTATTCTGGAAGGTTAAAAAATATGTTGCCTCTGTCTGGAGGACTTGATTCAGCTGAAGAACAAGGCTGCACCTCCTAATAGTGCCGCTCCCTAGGGGGCAAATATTCAAACACATGACTCTATGGAGGCCATAACTATCCAAACCACCCCAGAAAGAAGGCTGCTCCCCACCAAGTCCTCTCTTCTACCCAGCACCCCTTTCTCTCTGGGCATCCCAGTGATGCAGGGACTGGCAACTGCCCAACATGACCCAACATTTATTCCCACACTTCCTGCAAAAATCACACCTCGAAATAGAACTTGAGACTTATTGGGGAATATTGGGGGATAGCATAAAAGTCTGCTTCCAAGTGAGGATGGGAAGGAGGGAGTACTGGGGAACTAAAGCCAAGGTCACTAAACTATTGAATGACTCCCCAGGGAAAGTCAATTTTCAAAGCAACATCCATAGCAAACAGAGCTCCACACAGTGGCAGTGTTGGAACCAGGGATATGAATCTGAGGCACCATTATAGCTAAGTGAAAGGATTCCCCAGACATGGATGCCAATGGGGCTGAAGAAAGGGCCCAGCACTAGCTCTTACACAGCGCCCACCTTTGGTTTCCAGCACCCATGTCAGGAGGCATACGGCCACCTGTAAGTTCAGGTCGAAGGGATGCAATGCTCTCTTCTGGCACACACACACACCCTCCCCCATTGTAACAAACATACCAGGCATACAGAACAATACTATATTAGAATGAGTGAGTACACTTTGTGCTGAAAAAGTGTAATTTATTAGAAAACAAACACGGAATATATTAAAATGATAAAGCACAGCCATAACTAGTCAGTGACAAAATCTAGTGCAACTTCAGGCTTTTCCACCCATGCCCAGGTTCCCACAACAATAACTTTGGTGAGTGATTGCCTAGGCTATAAGCTTGGGTTGTTCCCGACTAGCTGTAGCTTAATTAACCCGTTTACTGTATTTTAAGTCCTGCCACATGGCTAGCTCTGCTCCTCAGTTCATGTGACTGGGTCCAGTATCTCCTCCTGCACCTGACTCTATCCCAGAATCTATTCTCCATGCCAGAACTCCCACCTATTTTTTTGCCTAAGCTAATAGGCCAACAATTTTTAATTTTTTTGGACAGATGATGCTTCCATACAATACAGAAGAGTCTCTACAAACTGGACAACTTTCAAAGTCATTTTTTATTGGTCCATTAATTACAAAAGTACTTAAAGTTATAATTAAATGTATGCATATTTGAACTATATTTTTATTTTACACTTATTGTATACACACGTGCCATGGGATGTGTGGAGGTCAGAAGGCAACTTAAAGGAGTTGGTCCTTGGGCCGGGCGGTGGTGGCGCATGCCTTTAATCCCAGCACTTGGGAGGCAGAGGCAGGAGGATTTCTGAGTTCGAGGCCAGCCTGGTCTACAGAGTGAGTTCCAGGACAGCCCGGGCTACACAGAGAAACCCTGTCTCGAAAAACCAAAAAAAAAAAAAAAAAGGAGTTGGTCCTTTTCACCTTTTCTAGGACTTGAACACAAGTCATCAGGGTAGGCAGCAAGCACCCTCATCCACCAAGCCATCTTGCCGGCCCTTGAAATAATTTCAGTTTACTTATAGGATCTAACTTTGTTAAGAAGCAATAAATAAAATTTTGTTGACAAGTAAAAAAATATTTCTATTGAATACACACACAGCCTGGGTGACAGCTATGGTCCCACTTAGATTGGAGACTGCAACTGGAACCTGATAGGTTCAGATGAACATGGGTATTTCAGCCTGACTCACTCTGCCCCCAGTAAATAGATACTAAAACCACCCAGAAATGATTCCTTAAAACCCACAAAGGGGCTGAAAGATGTAGGATCTGAGGATTGGGAGTGTGCTCCTCCCTGGACAGGGTACAGCTGTTTCATTCCTCAACACATGGAAGCTTTGGCCTTGAGCATCAGACAATGGATTACAAAAAAAGAAAAGGGGATGGGGTAGGGAATGGACACGAAGGCGGAAGGGAGACAGTGAGGAGTGTCTGCAGTGACAGGGTAGATATAATCAAGACAGTACACACATTTGAAATTGAAGAGTAAACAAAACTAAACCCAAAAATACCAACAGAATTATGACTAAGAATCAGAAGTCCACAATATCCTGACACATTTAGCAGTGAGCAACCGAGAGAAACCAGAGGAGAGCCATTTTCCCACGGTGGCTTCTAGGTAGCACTGGGATCAGCAGGCTTTATACTTCACAGGTTCATGAGACTTGGGAACTCGCTTCATGGGTTTGGAAACATCTGTTAACTTGGGAAGAGCCCAGCTATTTCTTCCGTTTACAGAGCTTGGGTCTGTGGCGGTTTACACACATAATAAGGTGCACATTACTTAAGACTTTCCCACACTGCTAAAAATTCAAGGTAAAGTGGGAGAGGCTAACAGCCATAGATTTTTCTCTCTTCAGCATGTCTTCCCATGAGTGGTAGCAAGGATGGACAGAAAGTGTTCCCAGGTTCTCTATGCAGAAGTCATCAGTAAATCCTCAGAGCTGAAATGCTTCCCGATATTCTTTCAACTTAGAGGGCTTTGGCACATCAAACTGGCACGTACTGACTTCAGCACATGCACTGCATTCACAGGCTCGTTTTCCACTGTGTTTTTTTTTTGTTGTTTTAAATGGGGAACTGGAATGTGTGGAGCTTTTCTATATATCTAAGTATTTAAGTTATATTTAAAACTATCCCTCTCCAATTAACTGTGTGTAGTCATGTGTCTCCGAAGACTTTTGGAATACGAGAACACCTTACCACACTCCTTACACTCATAGGACTGTCTTTTGTGTGTTCTCATGTGATTCTGAATGTAACTGGAACAGCTAAAGGCTTTCCCACATTCTTTACATTCATAAGGCTTCTCTCCAGTGTGAGTGGTCTCATGGTTGCGTAAGGAAGAGACGTATTTAAAGGCTTTCCCACATTGTTTACATTCATAAAGTTTTTCTTCGGTGTGGCTTTTTTTGTGGTTTCGAAGGGAATAGACATAGGGATAAGCTTTCCCACACACCTCACATTTGTATGGCCAGGCCCCACTGTGCGTCCCCAAATGTCTTCTTGCACAGTGGCCAGAGGTGAATGTCTTCCCGCACTGTATACATTCGTAAGGTTTCTCTCCAGTGTGAATTCGCTTATGTGCTTGAACATGGCTGGAATGTCTGAAGGTTTTCCCACATTGCTTACACGCATAAGGTTTCTCCCCAGTGTGAGTCCTTTTATGCAGCTGAAAAGAACAGTACCTCATGAAGGCTTTCCCACAGTGTTTACATTCAAAAAGTTTTTCTGTTGTATGAAGCCTTTTATGCATGTCTAGGGAACTGGAAGTCCAGAACATTCTTCCACATTCCTTACACTCAGGTATCTCTCCGGAGTGAATTGTTTTATGTTCCCTAAGGGCAATGGCATTAGGGAATGCCTCTCTACATACCTTGCATTTATGCCTGTCTGCATTGTGAGTTAGCATGTGCCTTTCAACACAGTAGTGGTAACTGAAGGCTTTCTCACAATACTTACATTTGTAGGGTTTCTCTCCAGCGTGGGTCTTTTTATGTTTTTTAAGGGATCCAAGGCACGTAAAGGCTTTATCACATATTTTACATTCATAGTATTTCTTTACGTATTTCTGATAGTCACAAGGTCTGTATTTAGAGTTGGATGTAGTGTGTCTCTTCAGGGATGACTGACTGATGGTGTGACATTCAGGAAGCTTTGGCTGGGCAACTGCTTCTCCACATGGGCCATTGTTTGTAAGTTCACAGTCTCTCTTTACCACCTGGACTCTCAGATTTCTCTCTAGACTTCTGAAATAAGCTTCCAAATCCCAGCATTCCCCGTTTATGCCTAAAATACAGATACAGAACAATTTAAAAAAATTCAATGAACAAGAAAGAAAAAGTATAACAAGATCATTAGATGTTTACTGCAACCATTAGGTGTTTAGAGGCCAGCCCTGACTGACCATGGTGCATCCATCTTCATTCCAAATTAGCACTTAGCCACAGTGAGCAAAGCCAGGGTATCAGGCTCACCTACAGAAGTCAGACTCCTGCAGGTCTCCAGCATCACATCTCCATAGAGACTCTTCTGGGAAGGGTCCAGCAAAGCCCACTCGTCCTGGGTGAAGCGCACTGCCACGTCCTCGAAGGTCACCAAGGCCTGAAACATCCCATACATTACTACAGATAAGGAGACTGGCAGCAGCTGGTATTTCTTCTCCATTGATATCAGGCTTAGAGGATAATGCTGACTTCAATCAGTTCCAGGACTAGGTAATCAGACGTACTGTCTGCACTCCCATACTGCAACTGTGATTTTAAGCAACAAATAGTGTTCGAGTTTGATTTCTGTTGCTGTGATAATTTTGACCAAAAGCAACTTGGGTGAGGAAAGAATGTGCAGTGGTTTGAATGAAAATGGGGGAGATGTGTCACTAGGAGAACATTCACTTGGGGACTTGCTTACAGTTTCACCTGGAAAGCCTGTGCCAGTCCCAGTGAGCTCTGCTTCATGCTGCGGATAAATGTAAACTCTCAGCTACTACTCCAGTGTCATGTCTGCCTGCCTGCCTGCCTGCCACCATGCTCCCCGAAACCATGGCCATGGACTCACTCTCTGAAACTGTAAACACGCTCCCAATTAACCTCAGCAAGTTGCCTTGGTCATGGTATCTCTTCACAGCAACAGAAAAGTAGCTAAGATGGTTTACGTGGCTTACACTTCCAGGGCACAGTCCACCGGTGAGGGAAACCTGCACATGGACTAAAGCAGAGATTTGGAGCAGAAACCACGGAGGAACAGTGCTGGCTCACTTGAAGGCTCACACTCAGCTAGCTTTTTATATAGTAGCCCAGGACTATTTCTCCAGGGAATGTTACTGCCCACAGTGAGTTGGGGCCTCCTATATCAATTACCAACCGCGACAACTGCTCACAGACATGACCACATGCCAGTCTGATCTGGGCAATCCCTCAATTGAGACTCCCTCTCAGATGACTCGAGGCTGTATCAAGTTGACAGTGAAAGCTGAGAACAGGCACACAGAAAGCAATGATGTATACAGTATGTAACACAGAAGTGAAGGTCAGAGGATGCAGGCAACCACGGAGTTGGCCTGGTCTAGTTGCACTAAGAGGCCCGTGTTACAAGTTTTTCAGGTGGTTCCAGTCCATGGTTCCTGGGGTACAATGTGCCTTCCAGTTTCTGAGAGACAGACACACTCCCTCAGGTAGTGAAACATTTAGGTCAGTTTGTGTTTCTCTGTAATTTCCCTTGGAAGTCAAGGTATAAAAAGTCCAAGGGCTCTCAATAAAATTGTCACAGCCTCAATCTTGTTGTGACTCCTCCAATCAGCCTGGCTTAACTCCTCAAGACTGTATCATGTGACCTTGGCCCTGTAAGTAAGCATGAATGACTCCAAGAGTACAATCCACAGGAAGCAGTTCTGTCCTTCTCCTGAGTGGTTCTCAGGGATCAAACTGAGGCGCTAAGGCTTGTCAACGAACACCTTTGTCTGCCTGGACGTCCTGGGTCTTACCATCTACACAGGGGCTGCAGCACTTGACAATGCTATTGTCTAGGCTACTGAAGGAGTTAATACAAATTCCCAAGACTGTCCCTGAGCAGCCAGTTCACAGTGTTCAACCTCTGATGGCATCTGAGATGGCTCAGTGGGTACAGGTGACTGCTGTCAAGCCTGGTGACCTAAGCTCAATCCCTGGAAGCCACATGGTAGAAGGAGAGAAATGACTCCTGAAAATTTTTCTCTGACCTCCACACAAACGGCATGGCATAACTCCCCCAAACAAATGCACTTACTGATAAATAACAATGCATTAGACGCTACACAACCAATGTGAGATTAAGTTGTGAGTATTTTTTTTTTTGTTTTTGTTTTTGTTTTGTTTTTTCGAGACAGGGTTTCTCTGTGTAGCCCTGGCTGTCCTGGAACTCACTCTGTAGACCAGGCTAGCCTCGAACTCTTGAACTCAGAAATCCGCCTGCCTCTGCCTCCCAAGTGCTGGGATTAAAGGCGTGCGCCACCACCGCCCGGCAAGTTGTGAGTATTAACAGCACGGAAAATTATACATGTGAATTAGTATGTGTTAACTCTATTCTACAGTGCATGCATATTCCCAAGTATGCTTTAACTTAGAAGTATATTCAAATGTTAGTTCAATGTTACACAAACAGCATACCACTTGATCTCAAAATTATATAAATACTTTAAAATGTAACTACAAAACAAGATTAAATAGGGTAGAAGAGGTGGCTCTTGAGTAAGAGCAATTGCTGCTCTTGCAGAGGACTCAAGTTCAGCCCCCAGCATCCATTTCAGGTAGTTACAGCCACCTGTAACTCCATTCCAGGGGCTCCAATGCCCTCTTCTGCCCTCCAAGGGCACATGGCACACAGAGACACATAAATAAAAGCCAATCATTTCAAAGGTGAAGCTCCTTCATGAGCCCACCACGATGAACTGGGAATTGGAGCTGAGCTGAAACAAACCCCCTTTCCCTTAAAAAAATGTAAGGAGATACACGTACTTCTCACACTAACTGATAAGGAGATACACGTACTTCTCACACTAACTGAAAGGAGGATGGACTACATGAACTAACTGCAGACTAAGTATCGGAAGCTGGAGGAAAACTACACGAGATGAAACAGAGCTAAGGCAGTTAGTTAGCTGCCCATGAAACTGCACCAAACCTTTATGGGCACGTTTCTAAACAGGGTTATCTCACCAACACAGCAGTGGGGTGGATGGATGACAGTGGGTGGGGATGGCTCTGCTCCTGAGAGCACTAGCTGTTTTTCCAGAGAACGCAAGCCGGTGTTCAGACTGGGTGGATCACAACCTCTTATAATTCTACATCCAAGGTCCAAGGTATCCAGCACCCCTTTCTGGCCTGCCTAGGCAATGCACTTATGTATAAAACACACACACACACACACACACACACACACACACACACATACAGGGAGGGATTAAAACGAATCTTTAAAAAAAGACTCTCAAACTATAAAAAGACTACAAACTATAGAGACCATGGTAGATCAAACTAAAAAAGGAGAGAAGAGCCAGGCAGTGGTGGTGCCCGCCTTTAATCCCAGCACTTGGGAGGCAGAGGCAGGTGGATTTCTGAGTTCGAGGCCAGCCTGGTTTACAGAGTGAGTTCCAGGACAGCCAAGGTTATACAGAGAAACCCTGTCTCGAAAAACAAAAACAAAAACAAACAAACAAACAACAACAACAAAAAACAAACAAAAAAGGAGAGAAGGTGGATGGGAAGGCTTATCAGGTAGAGGTGCTTGCAGCCAAACCTGATGACCTGAGTTCAATTCCTGGGACACACAGTGGAAAATAAGAACTGATTTCTAAATGCTCTCTGACCTCCTCATGCACTCTATGGCATACACACACACACACACACACACACACACACACACACACACACACACACA
>NW_021620509.1:1258055-1269562 GCF_004785775.1 Grammomys surdaster
ACACACACACACACACACACACACACACACACACACACACACACACAGAGATGCACACACAAAAATAAGACAATCTAGAAATAACCAATATCCATGACAAATGACAACCCAGTGAACATGATCTCATAGAAATTAAAGGGACCACAAAGGAATATTATGAACAATTCCAGGCCCACATATTTAATAACTTTATTATAATCAACCAATCCTCAGAACGAAACAATATACTAAAACTGAGATTAGTACAGGTACTACTGACAGGATGAAGAAAGGCTCAGGCAGCCTGAGCGGTAAGAGGCCCCTGTTGGCTAGTCTTCCTACCAAAGATCCAACCAATAAGACTAAAATCTTACATCTTACCATGAAATAGAATTGTCGTAATTTTAGAGGCAAGATTTCATTATGCAATCCAAGCATTCCTAGGACTTACTATGTAGCCCAGGCTGGCCTTAAACCACCATCTCATCCTTCTGAATGCTGGGACTATTGGCATGTTCTGTAAGGCCTGACAAGGATAACAAATTCTCACCTGCTTGACTAAAACAGAATCTCTATAGAGGAAATCCACTCAGGAAAGCAGCCGGTGTCACTACCAGTTTACAGGGGAGCCCATATTCTGAAGGCTAAGATGCATTTCTTGTCTGCCCGCAGTGGTACCTGGAATCCCATGGAAAGGGTCATGAGAGTAAGCCAGCGGACTGGTGCTATCAGAGATGAACCTGAGGCCGGCGAGAGGGCTCAGCAGGTAAAGCTGCTTGCCACTGTCACCCCTCCCCCTCCAACAAATTACAGGTGGATGTGGATAGAGAGATAGCTCAGCAGTTAAGAGCACTTGTTTTTTTAGGTAACCTGGGTTCGGTTACCAGGACCCATGTGGTGGCTCAAAACTACCTGTACCTCCAACTCCAGGGGCTCCATTGACCTCTGTGGGAATCAGGCATGCATACAGACCAAACACAGAAAACAGAGATAAGTCTTAAAGAAAGAGAAAAGAAGGAAAGAAGGAAAGAAGGAAGGAAGGAAAGAAGGAAGGAAGGAAGGAAGGAAGGAAGGAAGGAAGGAAGGAAGGAAGGATATGGGGTAGGGGGAAGACGGGCTGGAGAGACGCTCAGCAGTTAGCATTCAGACTGCTCTTGAAAAGGACCTAGGTTTCTGGCACCCACATGGCAGCTCACAACTAACTGTAAGTGCAATTCCAGGGGACCCAATGTGCTATTCTGGCCTTGGGAGACATCATGTATGTACATGATGCTCATACATATATGCAGGCAAACATTCACACACATAAGAAGAAAGGGGCTAGAGAGACGGCTCAGCCGTTGAGAGCACTCTTGTAGAGGACC
This sequence comes from Grammomys surdaster, assembly GCF_004785775.1. Taxonomy (NCBI): domain Eukaryota; kingdom Metazoa; phylum Chordata; class Mammalia; order Rodentia; family Muridae; genus Grammomys; species Grammomys surdaster. The sequence goes on from NW_021620509.1 coordinate 1,259,399, forward strand.
CGGCCCCGCACGCACCCAGGTCTCCCCATCGCTGTAACTGTAGTTCTAAGGGCTCCTACACCATTTCCAGACTCTGTGGGCACTGCATGTAACCATGTGTACATTCCCCCACATATACATGTCATTAAAATTTTTCAGGGGAAGGCTGGAGAGATGGCTCAGCAGTTAAGAGCACTGACTGCTCTTCCAGAGGTCCTGAGTTCAATTCCCGGCAACCACATGGTGGTTTACAACCATCTTGTAATAGGATCTGAGGTCCTCTTCTGGTGTGTCTGAAGAGATCAACAATGTACTCACATATATGAAATAAATAAATCTTTAAAAAATATTTTCAGGGCTGGAGAGATGGCTCAGTGGTTAAGAGCACTGACTGCACTTCCAGAGGTCCTGAGTTCAAATCCCAGCAACCACATGGTGGCTCACAACCATCTGTAATGAGATCTGATGCCCTCTTCTGGTGTGTCTGGAGACAGCTACAGTGTATTCATATATAATAAATAAATTAATCTTTGGAAAAAAAAGATTTAAAAAAATATATTTTCAGGGAGTTGGAGAGACAGCTCAGTGGTCACTTGCTGCTCTTGCAGAGGGCTCAGGTTTGCAACTGCATGTTGGCTCACAACTGATGAGGCCTGCTCTTTTTAATATAATTGTGGCCATTTTGTATTCAGCCTCCATTTTGCTCATAAGGAGAAATTAGATTCAGGTTCTCAGACTCCACTTCCCAGAAGTAACTATCCATAGCTTACACTGGAAACTCCTAAAAGGCCGTAACACTGTGGTTGTACTACTGATCCTGCTAACTCAGGGCTCTGAAACTCCCCCACTCATTCGTCCACCATCCGTCTTACCTCACCTAGGGCCAATCAGCTTAAAGGTCAGCTATTAACCCTTTGTCTAGTTAGCCAAATGTAGTACTGCCTCCACTCTTGCCTTCTGAACCTTTGAACTTGGTTTTTCCTATAAAAAGCCTTCCGTAAGAACAGACTGGTACCACAATTAGGCTGTGGAGTCCTTTTCTGTGGTCCTGATTGATCAGGGTGTGTTCAATAAAGTATTCTTGCTTAACTGAGATCAGTGTGTGTATGGTTTGCGTGCCCATTCCTGAACCCCAACAACAGCCATCAATAACTCCAATTCCAGGGGATCCAATGTCCTCTTTTGGCCTGCTGGAACCAGCGTGCAAGCATGCACACCAGCACAGCCAGTATGTGTGTAGCTGACTTACTTCAGTGCAGGCTTTCCTTCCTACACGCCTTCCGAGTGTAAGGTCACGACCTCTACTCATCACTTTATTTTCTTATTTATTGCTGCTGTTTTGAGACACGGTGTCTCTGTGTAGCCTCGAACTCTGTCCTTCAACTCAGGACTCACCGTCTGCACCCGCCCTCCCTCCTTGCCCAGCGTTGGATTAAAGGCTCATGCCACCACTACCCAGCTTATTTATTTATTTATTCATTCATTTGTTTATTTATTTAGTTGTTATTGAGACAATTTCCATGTAATTCTGGCTGGTCTCATATCTCCTAAGCAGACAAAGGGTAGCCTTGGACTCCTGACCCTCGTGCTTCTACTTCCTAGTAGTGAGATCATATTCACAGGCCATGCCTTTCCCCTGTGTTTTGGGGGCCAAGGCCTCATGTAACCCAGGGTGCCCTTGAACTTCATCTGCTGGCCTCTGCTTCCCAAATGCTGGGGACTCAGGGACACACCACCATTCCTGGCTTACTAGGAATAAATTTGCTTTCTTCAATGTGCCCCTTTTACTTTAACAAATTTTACGTGTATAGGTGTTTTGCCTGCACATATGTCTATATTATATACATGCTTGGTACCTGCAGAGGCCAGTTACAGACAGCTATGAGCCGTCATGTGTCAATGTGTATTTTGAAGATGGGGCCTTATTTAGCTAGTGCTGAGTCTGGCCTTGAATTCTTGATCTTTCTACCTTTACTTTCCAAAGTGTTGGGATCACAGGCCTAAGCTACCATGCCTGGCACTCACATACAAAGGAAGACAAGGAGGGTCTGGAGAGAAGAGCTGGCTCATCAGTTAAGAGCATTTACAGCTCTTACAGATCCCAGCTCCCACATGGAGTAGCTCAAAACTGTCTCTAATGCCAGATGCAGGGGAATCTGACACCCGTGGCTTCTGCAGGCACCTGCAACTCATGTGCACACAGAGACATACAAACTCACACACATATACATAAGTACAGTCAAATAACGACAGCATGGAAGTGCGAGGGGATTTCTTGGGGAGAAGAGGGAGGGATGGAGGAAGGTGACTATAATTATGGAGTGGGAGAGATGCCTCAGAAGGTAGGAGCACTTCTGCTGCTTAATTATGGCAACTAGAATTTAGAACCAACAAAAGCTGGATCCTAAAAACTGAACAAGAAAATGTTTCTTAAATTCTGGTCTGCACCTCCACTGGAACCTGCGGCATATAGGTGAGCCTGCCTCCCTTCCCCTGGCCCCCACAGACTACTTGTCTCCCAGGTCTCCCCTGCCATAACCAGGAACACAAGGACACAGGGATGCCCTAATCAAAGACAGCACTGCCTACCTCTCAGGAGGCCTGCTCCAGTCTGAACCACCCAGGCCAATTAACACCAGAGATAACCAGATGGCAAAAGGCAAGTCCAAGAGACTGTAATTTGGCACCATTAGAACCCAGTTCTCCTACCACAGCAAGCCCTTGATATACTAACACACGTGAAGAGCATGATTCTGACCTAACATCTCATCTCATGAAGATGATAGACATCTCTAAGGAAGATATAAATAACTCTCTTAAAGAAATACAGGAAAACACAGGCAAACAGGTAGAAGCCCTTAAAGAGGAAACAAATAAATCCCTTAAAGAAATACAGAAAAATATAATCAAACAGGTGAAGGAATTGAACAAAAAACTGTCCCATACCTTAAAAATGGAAATAGAAACAATAAATAAATCACAAATGAAGGCAACCCTGGAGATGGAAAATCTAGGAAAGAGATCAGGAGTGTAAGCATCACAACAAAATACAAGAGATAGAAGAGAGAATCTCGGGCATAGAAGATATTGACACAATTGTCAAAGAAAATACAAAATCTAAAAAGCTTGTAACTCAAAACATCCAGGAAATTCAAGACACAATGAAAAGATCAAATCTAAGAATAACAGGAACAGACGAGAGTGAAGATTCCCAGCTCAAAGGGTCAGAAAACATCTTCAACAAAACCATAGAAGAAAACTTCCCTAACCTAAAGAAAGAGACATAAACATACAAGACGTCTACAGACACCAAACAGGCTGGACCAGAAAAGAAAAATCCTCCTGCCACATAATAATAAAACTACTAAACATACAGAACAAAGAAAGAATATTAAAAATCTGTAAGGAAAAAAGGCCAAGTAACATATAAAGGCAGACTTATCAGAATTACACAAGACTTCTGGTTTTTTTATGGGATGTTTTATATATTTACATTTCAAGTGTTATCCACTTTCTCAGTTTTCCCTCCAGAACCCTGTCCCACCCCCCTTCCCTCTGCTTCTATGAGTGTTCCCCTACCCAGCCACCCACTCCCACCTCACTGCTCTAGCATTCCCTCTCCAACACTGGGGAAATCGAGCTTTCACAGGACCAAGGGCCTCTCCTCCCATTGATGCCTGACAAGGCCATCCTCTGCTACATATGCAGCTGGAGTCATTGGTGTCGCTATGCGTATTCTTTAGTTGGTGTTTTAGTCCCTGGGAGTTTGGGGGGCGGGTGTCTGGTTAGTTGATATTGTTTTTCTTCCTATGGTGTTGCAAACCCCTTCAATCCTTTCTCTAACTCCTCCATTGGGGACCTCATGCTCAGTGCAATGGTTGGCTGCAAGCACCTGCCTTTGTATTTGTCAGACTCTGGAGCCTCTCAGGAGACAGCTATATCAGGCTCCTGTCAGCAAGCACTTCTTGGCATCCACAATAGTGTCTGCATTTGGTGACTGTACATGGGATAGATTCCCAGGTGGGGCAGTCTCTGGATGGCCTTTCCTTCTCTCTCTGCTCCACACTTTGTCCCTGTATTTCCTTTAGACAGGAGTCATTCTGGGTTAAAAATTTAGAGATGAGTGGGTGGCCCCCTCCTCCAACTGGGGGTCTTGTCTAACCTTTGGATATGGTCTCTACAGGTTTTCCCTCACCAGACTTCTAAAGAGAAATGCTAAAAGCCAGAAGATCTGGGACAGATGTCAGGCAGACCCTAAGAGATGACATATGCCAGCCCAGGCTACTATACCCAGCAAAACTCTCAATCACCATAGATGGAGAAACCAAGATATTCCATAACAAAACCAAATTTAAACAATGTCTTTCTACTAATCCAGCCATACAGAGAATACTATAAGGAAAACTCCAACATAAGGAAGGTAATTGCACCCAAGAGAACACAAGAAATTAATCATCTCACAACAAAGGAAAAGAGAATCACACACTACCACCTCCAACAACAAAAATAACAGGAACTAACAATCATTGGTCTTTAATATTTCTCAACATCAATGGACTCAGTTCCCCAATAAAGAGACACAAGATAGCAAACTGGATATGCAAACAGGATTCGTCATTTTGCTGCATCAAGAAACACATTTCAGCCACAAAGACAGACACTACTTCAGAGTAAAGGGCTAGAAAAAAATTTTCCAAGCAAATGTTCCCAAGAAACATGCTGGAGTTGTCATTTTTTTTTAATTGATAAAATATACATTTATTTATATATAACTTTTCACTGAGTCATAGAAATTCAACTAGTTCACCACTGTTACAATGCAGTTACAAAGCTGTCAAATTAAAGTCACAACAAAATTGATATCTATTAGTGGGGTTTTTCTCTCTGTTTTTTTTGTTTTGTTTTGTTTTGTTTCCTTCTTTTTTTCTTTTCTTTTCTTCTTTATTTCTTTTTTCATCTGTTTTTTTTAATTGGATATTTTATTTATTTACAATACAGATGTCATCCCCTTTCCCCATTTCCCCTCCCTAGAACCCCCTATCCTATTGGAGCTACCATTCTAATATCCAATAAAATAGTCCTTGAAGCAAAAGAGATAGGGAAGGACACTTCATATTCAAAGGAAAAATTCACCAAGATTAAGTCTCAATTCTGAACATCCTTGCCCTAAATGCAAGGGCACCCACATCCGTAAAAGAAACTTTACTAAAAAGCTCATAACACAAATTGAACCTCACACAATAATAGTGGGGGACTTCAACACCCCACTTTCAGCAATGGACAGATCATTGAAACAGAAACTGAACAGAGGCACAGTGAAACTAACAGAAGCCAAATGGATTTAACAGATATCTACAGAACATTTCACCCCAAAACAAAATATTATACCTGCTTCTCTGCACCTCATGGAACCTTTTTCAAAGCTGACCATATAATCGGACACAAAACAAGCCTCAACAGATACAAGAAGACTGAAATAACCCCATGCAATCTATCAGATCACCACAGACTAAGGCTGGACTTCAATTACAACAAAAACATCAGAAAGCCCACATACTCATGGAAACTGAACAACTCTACTCAATGATCTCTGGGTCAGGGAAGAAATAAAGAAAGAAATGAAAGACTTTCTAGAATTTAATGAAAATGAAGGCACAGCATACCCAAACTTATGGGACACAATGAAAGCAGTACTAAGAGGAAAATTCATAGCACTAAGCACCTACATAAAGAAATTGTAAAGATCCTAAACTAGCAACTTAACGGCACACCTGTAAATTTAGAACAAAAAGAAGCAAACACATCTAAGAAGAATAGAAGGCAGGAAATAGCCAAGTTCAGGGCTGAAATTAACTATTTAGAAACAAAGAAAACAATACAAAGAATCAACAAAACTGGTTGTTCTTTGAAATGGATGATTTTCTATATAGATATCATACACCAAGGTTAAATCAAGATCAGGTAAACTATCTAAACAGTCCCACAATCCCTAAGGAAACAGAAGTCATTAAAAACCTTCCAACCAAAAAACGCCCAGGACCAGATAGTTTTAGTACAGAATTCTACCAGATCTTCAAAGAAGAGCTAATACCAATACTCCTCAAACTATTCCACAAAAAGGAACAGAAGGAACACTACCTAAATCATTCTATGAAGCCACAATTACTCTGATACCTAAACCACACAAAGACCCAACCAAGAGAACTTCAGATTAATTTTACTTATGAATATTGATGCAAAAATACTCAATAAAATTCTAGCAAACCAAATCCAAGAACACATAACAAAAAACCATTATTCACTACAACCAAGCAGCCGCCATCCCAGGGATGCAAGGTTGGTTCAATATAAAATAAATTCATCAGCTCTTTTTGTTTCTGATGTACCAGGAAAAGGAGAAACCTACAGTAGCTGAAGGGAAATTTTTCCAAGATGATGTGATTTTTTTCTGTTTATGTTCCTTTTCTCCCATCTTAGGAACACATGGTCCCGCCAGTTTTGTGAATATGCACACAGGAAATGCATCTTTATAAAAAGTAACAAAGCAGAGAGAAAGGAGGGGCTGGTGCGATGGTTCATCTTAAAAGGCGCTTGCTGCCAAGCCTTACGACTTGCGTTCGATCTCCGGGTCCCACAAAGTGGAAGGAGAGACTGGACTCAGATTACTTTCTCTTGGCCCCACCTCGACAAATAAGTGTAAATTTAAAATAACATAAAGAACACAAAACCAGCCCAAAGAGCAAATGAACTTAGTGAGGACCCTACGTAGTCCTTTCCATTTTACCCCTCAACACACGCATACATGATGATCCCCTTTTACACTGCGGTTCGGCCGCGGGTTCCGGAAAGGGGCACCAGAGTCGGGTTGCAAACTCTCGGCAAGTTCCGAGCTTCCGACTGCGCAGAGCCCGCGTCTTCTCTGCCCTCCGCTCCCTTCCGCGTCTCCGAGCTGCACTCACCATGGTGCGCTCTCGTCCAGCCTGCTCTCGTCCAGCCTGCGCGGCTCCGTACCGGGTGTCACCGCGAACCGTGCACATTGCGAAGCAGCCAAGGAGAGCGCCGAAAATGGCGGCGCCCGGCCGAGCCCCTCCCCGCTGCTGATTGGACTGCTCCACTGTGCGCGATCCCGATTGGCTCCGGGACCCCTGATGGACAGGACCAGCGACCCATCGCCTTCAACATAGTCCGGAAACTGCTGCTTAGGCTTGGGGTTCGCAGAGGCACTTCAGGGCTGGCCAGGTCTGACTGGGCTTGTGCGCCTGGCACGATTTGGAGTTGCGGGCTAATCTTAGGCTGTGTAGTGAGAGGTTAATCTGGGCTGCAGGAGACCCTGTCTCCAAAAAGGACACAAGAAAAGCCAGATTTATTCGCTGAAAATTGGGTGTGATGGCACACACAACCTGATATCCCAGCACTACGGAGATGGAGGCAGGATTAGAAGTTCAAGGCCAGTTACTATGAAACCTGTTGTGGGGCCAGCCAATCTAAAGCTTTCTTGATCTAAGGTTAGATGAAAGGACAAGAGCAGGGTCAGACTTGACAAGGTATGGGCTGTGGCCAGAGCAACAAGGGAGTCAAGTCCCTCAGTCCCTCACCCCCCATCCCTCCGTCCCTTCTTGTGCAGTTGTGTCACCCCCACCCCACTACCACCCAGGGCTGTGGTTATCATTCCCAAGGCCACTGTGTGCTTGGTCTGTGATGTACTTCAGATATCCTGAGTTCCTTTTGTGCAGCATTACTGATAAGGTTCTCTGTTCAATAAGGACGGGTAACGATGACTTGGAAATAATTAGAAAGTAGATAGGCAACTCCAGAAGTGGAATTGTTCTTTAATCAGAATACTCGGACTTAGGTTTAAGCCAATAGAATGTCTATTAACTAATTGGCGACTACACTGGGTGTTTAAGATCCCAGTATTGTCCTGGGGGCTTTTCTCAGGGTGAGCTTTTAAATACAAAAGCTATCCTAGGTCAACATGCTCCAGTTAGCAAGATCAAGTGAGCCAGAAACGAAACTATAGAAGCCAAAACCCAAGGTTTGTACATTTAGAGACTTTGCTAGCTCTGTAGGGTTTGATGAATTAGGTTTTTTAGTTTTGTCAGGTAGTGCTGTCTATGTGCTGAGTTTTACAGCCTGAATGTCGGCTCCATCGTGGAGTAAGTGGTCCCCATGCTCCTAAGTTCTGGGGCCTGTTCTAAGAACATCTGAAGGGCAGCAGTCTCTGAGGAGGGGAGACTGCAGAGATATCACTGGGCACAATCCTTATGGCTATGGTTGGCCCCAGAATTTCAAACATCACACCATTGTAGAAATGATCTATAGTTAGCAAAACCACACCCCTGCTAAAGTGTGAGGCAAATCATAGCTACCTGGACAATCTGAAGCAGTCCCATATCTCACGCCTGAGATTAAAATGAAAATGTAATATTTCTGTGCTTTTTAAAAAAACCCAAAATTCCAAAATTGTCACTACACACAGTTATCCTCATTCATCCTCAGACTGTGTCAGTCTCCTTCCCATCTTCACTCACACCTCCTCTCAGGGACCTGAACCTCGTTCACACCTCCTCTCAGGGACCTGAACCCCGCTCACACCTCCTCTCAGGGACCTGAACCCTGCTCACACCTCCTCTCAGGGACCTGAACCCCGCTCACACTGCTCACACCGAGTACTCTCCCATCAATCACTAAAAGCAAATGCTTTATGGGTTTATGTACAGCCTGCTGTGCCCTTTCCCCAGCCTTGAGCAGGCCTGAAAGACCTTGTTTACCACAATAGACCAAAAACAATAGGACCCAAGTGGTGCTACCCACCTTGGCTGCACATACAGCCTGCTACAGGAACTGAGTAGAGTAGACTGCTCGCTGAGCTTGCCTTGAGACACCTCCAGCTGTGACTAAGGATGAGTCCCCTCACCCACACCGGCTGAAGCAAGAAGAGGTTTGGTGGTGGGGGTGGGGCTTTCCCTTTAAATTGAGAGCTGGACATTAAACTTGGAGCCTTGATCTTGAACTTGTCTTGGTGCCGTCTCTTCTCGCCCTCCTCCCACCCTAGCTCCCCCTACATGTGTATCCTCTTTTCGGAATGGACACTGTTGAGAATTCAGGAGTCAGTGTTCTTGTTCTCTCTGAACAAGATGAAAGTGAGTTTCTGCAATTATAGATCATTGAGAAAAATGGGTAACAGTACCTTGGGACCTCACTGACTTTCAAGGGCAAGGGGAAAAGTATTCTCCCTGTTAATCCCTCTGGCCACATTAGAATAGCTTCCAAATGTGTAGCTTCTGGGTTGTTAAACACCTAGCCGATCACAGGAATCTGGTACTTTTAACTACTGTATAATATTTCAATAAGCGTGCATTTCTAAGCAAATGTCGGTTTGACATACATTTTAGTCAATCCATGTAATTGTTGATCTTTGATCTTATACATTTTAATATGATATTATGTCTAAGTCATTCTTATGTACCTTCAATAACTTTCTCAGACCTTCACAAATCACAAACTAGTTTTCTTTAAACCCTTTAATTGCACACCTTTAATCCCAGCACTCAGGAGGCAGAGGCAGGTGGATCGCTGTGAGTTTAAGGTTAGCCTGGTCTACAGAGGTTAGCCTGAGCTGTATGAAAACAATTTCTATCTTTTCATCCTCCTGACATCTGTATTTCTCAATAATACAAGACAAAATATGATCAGCAATGTCTGTCTACCCCGTATAAGGTCCCAATGACAAGCAAAGGTACAGTTTCATCAAAGTGCACCCTGGGAAACCCAATGACTTCACTGGGTTTAGTCCCTGAGCATGGGTGAGAGGACACTGATAGGAATGAGGTACCCCAAAGCAATTACATTGAAAAGTTTTTCTTGCTGGGCGGTGGTGACGCACACCTTTAATCCCAGCACTTGGGAGGCAGAGGCAGGCGGATTTCTGAGTTCGAGGCCAGCCTGGTCTACAGAGTGAGTTCCAGGACAGCCAGGGCTACACAGAGAAACCCTGTCTCGAAAAAAAAAAAAAAAGAAAAAGAAAGAAATTACAGTCTGATATTACATTTGCAGAACAAATACATAGACGGGTGATACATTATTGGAGGGTGTTGCTGATGGATGTGATACATTATTGGAGGGTGTTGCTGATGGCTGTGATACATTATTGGAGGGTGTTGCTGATGGATGTGATACATTATT
>NW_021620509.1:1269962-1270207 GCF_004785775.1 Grammomys surdaster
TGTGATACATTATTGGAGGGCGTTGCTGATGGGTGTGATACATTATTGGAGGGCGTTGCTGATGGATGTGATACATTATTGGAGGGTGTTGCTGATGGGTGTGATACATTATTGGAGGGTGTTGCTGATGGCTGTGATACATTATTGGAGGGTGTTGCTGATGGGTGTGATACATTATTGGAGGGTGTTGCTGATGGCTGTGATACATTATTGGAGGGTGTTGCTGATGGATGTGATACATTATT
>NW_021620509.1:1270217-1281339 GCF_004785775.1 Grammomys surdaster
GGTGTTGCTGATGGATGTGATACATTATTGGAGGGTGTTGCTGATGGGTGTGATACATTATTGGAGGGTGTTGCTGATGGATGTGATACATTATTGGAGGGCGTTGCTGATGGCTGGGGAAATTAAATCCATTTAATAAACTTCATATTGCAAGCTCCTTATATGCTGTAATGTTTATATTGATTGTTTGCTTGTTCTCATTATTTTTAATAGTCTGGAAAAATATCCCTCTAATATCAAGAAATAACTCAACATTGAGCAGCTGTATTCAACATTATGTTACAAAATATGACTAAACAAAAAGAAGAAATGAAAGTTTGCTGAGCTGACATCATGCCAGGACAATGCACTTGCCAGATGTCCCTTGAAAACAAGAGGATGTTTGCAGAGTTCTGGCAGAATACCACCTTCACATTCTAGCAGGTATTTCCACGGCCAGACGTCATGTTTTTCACAATTATCTTCTGGGAAAGGCTCAGTTTAGTAATATACAAAAAGTGGATCTTACTCCAGTAAGAAGAAAAGCAAACATTATAGAGTGGAGTCTTATGCATTTTGCAATCAAAGTTAGAAGAGCATAATATGGCTAAGAATAAAGATTTTGCACTCTGCTTCCTGAATAAACTGTGTCCTTTCTTGTTCCTCATTTTAGTGTTCATGGTCTCTTTGATCTTGATCTCTCAGAGGAGAGTGTGTCTTCTGGACATGACGTGGCTGCACACATCAACTCATGTTAACTATTGTTACCTACACAATACCTGCACAAGATTAAGCCAGTTCAAACTCCAGTATAGAGAGGAGAAAAGGATGCTAAGGCCAACACAGCTGGAGGAAGTCCAGACAGATGATGGCTGCTGAGGGAGAGTCACTTTTTGTTAGTGATGTGGCTGTTCACAGGCTGCCCATTATCCTTCCCCCCAGTGGATGTCCCCATACCCATATGCATATAGTCAGCATTGATTAATCTTGCCATTATTAATAATCATTATAAAAATAAAAATAATAGCCCCTGTCGGGAGCAACCTTTCTTATACACTGAAGGCCTAAATCAGCCATAGGCCTAAGTCAGCTATACATGCCTACAAAAACAGTCTTGGTCTCTGTGGGAAAACACTGACCCTAGAACAGATAGCTGTAGATATTGGAAACAGGCAGCCTTAGTGGAAAACTACCAGCCTGGATAAGAAAAAATAGTCATAGACCTTGTAGGTAGGTAGCCTTGGTGGAAAGCACCAGCTTAGATAAAAACAAATGAATCATAGACAGAGTCATAGTGACCTGTCCCCTGAACCTTCACCCAGCTGATATCCTGTTCTGGGAGATATCTGTACTCCTCCTGAGAACACCTATGCTCCCGCGTCATCCTCTTCCCCACATCCTGCCTCTACATGTATATAACCCCCATGTGAAAAAAGTAAAATTGCAGTTCAATCAGACTATAGACAAGCTGCCATTCCTTGCATCCCCTGTCCTCTAGTTCTCTCTTCCAGGTCTTCTGATCCCAGTTCAATGCCTCATGGGACTGGGGCAAGCCCCCTCTCTAACCTCTTCAGACTGTGCTTTCATGTCCAAATACCCCTTCATGTATATCTAAATTAACTACATAAGAGATAAAATCTTGGGCTGCAGAGATGACTCACTGGACAAAAGTGCTTGCTGCTCTTGCAGAGGACTGTAGTTCAGTTCACAGCACCACATCAGGAAGCTCACAACTCTAACTCCAAGGGATCTGACAACCTCTGAATCTGTGGGCACCTTCATTCATGTGCACAAACCTACATACCCATACACACAATTCATAATTATAAATACTCAGTCTTTAAAGCTAAAAGAATTTTAAAACAGACTAGATTCACTTACAAAGTAGTGTCCATATTTCATTGGTGTTGTGTGTACACTAGAGGGCAGAGAACCTGGTAGCTAGCTGTTCAGCACACAAAGCAAACCATGAAGAGGGATGCTCTAAAATAAATTAAAGCCAACTACTACACCCCCATTATTTATAGAAAAGGATAAGCATGAGAGACTTGCACTAAGACATAAAGTTAAAAAAGAATGAAATTAAGGAGGGTGACAGGGAATGGTAAGAAAAAGGAAAGATGCCACAAAGGTAAAGGGGAATTCTGGGGCTGTTGTGGTGTAAATATATCTTTTATTTGCCTGAATTGACATCTCCAAGGATAAGTGCCTCTGTTGAAGTAGTAATTTAAATTGGCTTATTCTTGGGCCGACTATATAAGAAGTGGCAGCTCTGCTTAGCTCAGGCAGCAGTGTGCCATGGCCTGAAGCCGCGTGCTCTGCAGCTGGAAGCAGCTAGAAGTGATGGGGCGCCATAGCTAGAATCGGCCAGCCAGAAACATCAGCCTGCCACCCAAGAGATGCCAGTTGGGCAGATGGGTCTGCCAATCTTCCATGCTGTCTCCACAAGGCTGGGCTGTGCCTAGACCATCCCACCATCCATGCGGGCCAGGTAGGAATGAGATTCTAATGCTTAGATTATCCAAAGGCTTTATATATTTGATAATGCTCAATAACAAGATACCCACACAATTAGAGATGTAACCCAATACCCAATCTAGATATATCAACTACCTTTGACTGCTAGGGACAGGCACACATCCGCTTCCACGGTATCCTCTCTATGGCCTCTCTCTCCTAGCTCCTCCTCTTCCTTCTTCTTTTCCTCTCCTTACTCCTCTTTCTCTCCTTACTCCTTCCACCTTAGCTCCTCCCAACTTGTGGGGAAAATATGCTGCTACATATCACCCTTCCTGTTTAAAAAAACAAAAAGCAGAAAAACCTTCTCTCAAAATACAATTACAGCACAACTATACCAATTTGTATTAGTAAGGTACAAGATAGACCAGTCCATCATTTTGTTGACTAAACAGAACCTCTGTCATCCCTCTTAACTAAAAGACTTAGTTCTGAACCTGGCTTATGTCCTGGCTTCAGAATGAATGTCAACTGAAAACCATCCTCTCAAATCTGTTTTCTCAAAGTAAATAGTCTGGGTTGGCTATGAGACTACAAGTCTTCAACCCCATCAGAAATCCAGAATGACAAAATTAACTGAAATTATGGGAAGTACAAAGCATAGCTTCTAAAACTTAGTCAATTTATAGAGACCGCTGAACACCTGGACAGTCCCTATACTACAAAACATTGGAGCATCCGATCTTCAGCCTTCTGGCCCAGGATCATCTGACAGACCTAGTGATGCAGAATTATTAAGGGCTGATTACTCTGTCTTGGCAGATATAATCAGTCGATTATTATGCAAGTGTGTCCTTTTCTGGACAGTAATTTGTCTGTAGATGAAAAGTGGCAATTCTTGCCTAGTGGTTGTTTCACTACAACTGGAGTAACTCCAAAGATGCTCAATTTCATCTTAGAATCCAAGACAGGGAAGCTGTCAGGAGCAGACAGGTCTCTAATCAAAATGAACATTAGTACAGAAATGTTTGTAACATCAATTCTTTGGACTTCTGACGTTTTGAAAACCAGCTATCTATATAAAGCAATCTGGACTGTTGTCTGTTAACTCCTCTCAGCTATTTCTAATTAAAATCTAGAAAACACCCTAACAGTAAACTCAGAGCCATGAATTTGCTATAGGCCCTTAATTCACAGGCTAACCATCTCAGATCAGGTAAAAAAAATTAAAGAAGGATTGGGCCTAAGCCTTGTACCCACCAGTTTTGACTTAATAGAAGAAAATATACCAATGAAACCCTTGAATTTGAAATCAAAATAAATTTTGTACCATTTAGGAAATTATAACTTCAGCTAAATAACAATTATACAGATTTATACCAATAGGTTATGGTTATGTAATTAATTCTAGCTATTCCTCACTGTTCCAATAAAAGCATTACTTTTTCCTAGAAGGAAAGCCTAATATTAACCACCTCAGCCCTCAAGCCCTGGAAATAGGGGTGCCAACTCTTTATTAACTTCTTCAAGCTGAATTTGGACACTGAGATATTAGAAGAAGGGTGGGTGGGAGGTTAAATTGATAAGCCTCTGACGTTTGTATCTTCACTGCATTCAGCTGAAATTCCAGGACATCAGAGGTTCAAGCAGATCAGCTTGCTTGATGAGTAGATACACCAATGCTGTGTATTTCTGCAATATATAATTTTCAAAAAAAATTTAGTATCAAGATAATTTCTTGTTTCAATTCTGAAATCTAGTCTTCTGGTGGCCTGCCTCTGTCGTGTCTAATCCATATAATTCTGGGAGGTAGAAATATCTTAATTGTCTCTTCTGAAAACACACAGACAAAACCTTTTTCCCAAAAGAGAAAGCCTTGAGCCACTAACCAGAAAGACCTTTATCTTGACCTCTCTCCAGAGGAAAGATATAACCACAAAACTGAAAATCACACCCATCTTAAAAATAGAATCAATTTAATAACTAAAATACTGTATGTGCCTATTCTTTAGGCCTTCTCTATTTTGCCAAGCAGGAAATGAACCCAGAATTCTCGTGGGGCCCATGTTAGACAGAACCCAAGTCTCCTGTGAGGCAATACAACTTTATATCATCTGAATATACCTGACTTACACTATCATTCTGTTCTGCCTTATGCCTAGAACAATTTTTTATTTATACCATCTATCTGTTTGGCTCTGTACTCCAGAGCAGCTTCCACTTATACACTGTACTCTTTTGAGTCAGAGACAATTTTCCCTATCTTAGTTTCAAATCGCAGGCATTAATCCTCACGTGATTCGGACAAATCTGTTTATAAATCTTTCCTAAAAGTAAATAATCCCTATATTGTAACTTAAATCAGTAACTGCTCCACAACAGAGGCTTATTTATTTAGCTCTCTTGACTCAGAGAAGCTAATAATGTATACCTGTAGGCACAGAACCACACACAAATTTTCTCTACCTATCTTTGTTCCAAACTGCAGGCAAGATTCCCCACGTGAATCGGACAAAACTGTTTCTAAACCTATCTTAAAAACAAATAATCTCAATTTTAATTCACAGTTCAAATCTCTCTGTTCTAAATGTAAGATACTTTCTTCTTTTCTAAACAAAAAGCAACCTGCTTTTCTCACAGCAGGGGAGATCAGCTGCATTTTTTCAGTGTTCTAGTTCCTGCACTAGGAGTCATGTGACTTATCCCAGTGCTTACTTACTCACTTTCTTTAAAAAAAAATACAACTCTTACTCTCAGGTGACTTAAATTTCTAGTGAATTCGTGCCCCATATTGGGCACCACTTTGTTGAAGTAATAATTTAAATAGGCATATTCTTGGGCTGACTAAGCTGTGGTGGCTCTGCTTAGTTCAGGCCGCAAATGCGCTGTGACCTGAAGCCAAGTGTTCTGAAGCTGGAAGCGGCTAAAGGCCACATGTGTGCCACAGCTAGAATCGGCCAGCCAGAAACACTGGCCTGGCCACCCAAGAGATGCCAGCATGAGAGATGGCTCTGCCAATCTTCCACACTGTTTCCACAAGACTGGGCTGTGCCTAGACCATCCCTCCATCTATGCAGGCCTGGTAGAAATGAAATGTGTCTCCTGAATTGCTTTGCTTGTCCTCAAACTGAGAGGACTGAGTTAGTCCAAGCCAGGCTAACTCTACAACAGGCTGCAAACTGGCAGTTTAGGAGACTAGGCCTAAGTTTCTGTTTCCCAGAAACGAGAACCTGGATTCAGGAACCGTTGGTCAGCCACCAACAACTGCAGGCACTAATCCTAGGATGCCTTGCCATCCTGGAAAGTCCCCAGAGCCCCAACCAATCACAAAGGCATCCTGGAGATACAGCCAACCAATCAAGAGGACATAGGTAAATGTCACCCACTTTTACCCTAACAGGCTTTAAATTGACCCTACAAAGCATACACTCTGTCTCCATTCTCAAATGGGAGACCCCAGCTTGCAGGAAATTCTGTTGAATAAACACTCTTTGCTTTTGCATACTATTTGAGTCCGAGGTCTCATTCTTCAGTGATTATCAGACCCTTACAAAACTAACTCTGGGAATATGTTCTAATCTTCTGGCTCATTCTCATTCTCTGGCTCATTCTCTCTTCAACCTGTCTCTGTAAAACTCTACTGGTAAAACTGCCTCCCCCCTCTCTGCACTGTACCTCAAGTAGCTCCCCTTTCCTCTCTGTTCTCATGAGAGTTGGGCATTTCCGATTCTGTCAAATCTTTCTCTGCTTTGTCACTTTGTCTACCACTTAATTAGACACCACATGGGTTCTTCCTTCTACAGACTCACTTTGTCTTCATTGTTTGGAATTAAAGGTGTGTCCTAAGGGCTAGTCTGAATTCCAGCCAGAGGGATTAAAGGTGTGAGCTAGGGGCTGAACCACACCATGACTAGAAACAGTTTTTTTTTTTTTTAAAGTAAATAACACACTCTCCAGAGTCACAGCCTAATCAAATATCCTGCAATACTGTGGTGTTTGGCAAGACAGCTGAGCTGCTTCCTTTCAACTCCAGAGCCAGAGCTGACCATAGTCAGGGCACTCCTTCAGGTGTCCATGGGATAGGATCTGTACCATTAATGAATAGGCTCAGCCTGGCCTGGAAGTCAAGGGATGGTGTGGAGAATTGACCCACATCTTCATTGAACACATTAGTGAGAATATGAAGCATGTGTTGGAGGAGATTCCCTAAACACAACACCAAGTGATCTGCTGACACTGCAAATAGTGGGACAAAGTCAATTGAGTGACATCATTGCACTGCCAGTAAAAGGTAGTCTGGAGAAATTCGAAGAGCTGCCACACCAGAGGAGGTCAGATCTGCAGTTAAAGATAAACAGTAGTTCCTATAAGAATGATTCAGGGGCTGGAGAGACGGTTCAGTGGTTAAGAGTACTGGCTACTCTTCTAGAAGACATAGCTCAGTTTCCAGTGTTAAGGTAGAAAAGACCAATTATTAGATACTTATTTATTGATTTATTTAGTAACTTACTTAAGACAGTGCTGTTGTGCCAGAGAAATGTTAGAGATCCCCCCAAAACAAACAGGAGTCTTACTGAGGGTGTAACCTGGAAACTCTGGTCTTGTTGGGGATTAGCCTAGAGATTGGAGCTAGGCTTGGGTTTTGTTGGGGGGCAACTTGGAAATGAATGCTAGGTACCAGCCTGTTTGTTTACCTGAGTTTAAACTTCAGTCAGGTCCTCTGAAATGGAGTCTGAACTTAAAAGATTTGGCTTCTTACTGCCACTTTCATTGGTGTTGGAATGCTTATTCTAGAAATGAATGCAATGGATGCTTGTATTTCCCTTAATGGTCTGTGATTATCAGTCCCAAGGTTGCTGTGTGCTTGGTGATGCATTTGGGATAGCTTGCATTCCTTTTGTATAACTCTGCATGATTAGCTTCCTGCTAACTCTAATCTACTGTGTGATAGTTTCTTCTGATTTTGTCCGATTTCCCCTCAGAAAACAGTATTAGGTGCTGTACTTCTTAATAAACTTGCTTTGTATGAACCATCAGGTTAGGCAAGATCTCTTGATCCTAACTTTCCTATTTTTTTTCCCATCTCTGCACCTCCCCCTCAAGCACCTGTCACTGAAGAGTGGCCTATTGGCTCAAGCCAACCTTCACTGTCACTGTGCAGATATAGTACAGGGCATCTCACATCCAGGTAATGAGGAAAATCTAAGCAGCCAGGAACCCTGTGTGTGCTTTTATTTCTGCCAGTGTAAAAAGGTTACTAACTTGTGGTCTCATTTTTCACCATAGGAAAAAAATCCCATTCAGATTTACCTGAAGGTTCCGACTTTTGTTACCATATTTCTGACATTAGATACAAAAATATGCTCAGTGGATATCTGCTGATTCCCCAAATCAACCCGGTATCTCACAATTGCAATCCTTACACAAGTAGAGACCACACATGCTCAGGACTCAGTCCCACCTCAATCAGGATAAGAAGAAAAATTATGGGGACATAAGATGGAAAAAGAGTCCCTCACCTTATGGTCAGGTTGGAGTTGGTCACTTGTTGAAAGTCAAGATATTTGGCAGAACATAATTTATCATAAAGACTGCTTTCATAGACAATATTCTTTTTATACATAGACATTTCAAGACTATTTAAAATATTTTTAAATTATGCATATGCATGTCTGTGTGTGAGTGCATGCAGCTGTTCACAGAAGCCAACAGAGGGTGACATATCCCATTATAGAAGGTTGTGTACCATCTAATGTGGGTGCAAGGAACTCAACTTGGGTACTCTGTGAGCACTATGCACTCTTACCATTGAGCCATTTCTCCAGTCCCCAAAGTTAAAATAGAAATGATGAATGGATACAGCCTAACTTTACTATTTTCTCAGATTTAAACCTTTGTCCATAGTGAGAATTCTGGAATTTTGGTTTCTTAAACAAAACAGACATACTATAAGAATATGTTTTTGTTTTAATCTCAGATGTGCTTTAAAAACACAAGAATATTATGTTTTTATTATAATTCAGGTGTGGAAATATGGGGCTATTTCACTGCAGTTGTGACTTGCCTTGTGTTCTAACAGAGGCATAGTTTTGCTAGGTGCAGATAGTTTCTGCGATTGTACAACATTTGGAATTCTGTAAATTTTTTCAGAGTACGTAAATGCTGGAATCCTAATAGGTGGGGTTGGTGGTTATTCAGGGGGGTTGGTTGTGGCTTGTTAGTAGTTGTGCTCAAAGAAACAAATTAGATTCACATCTCTCTTCTCTATCCTACTTTCTATCTAGTGATGGGAGGGGTAAAGGGTGGGAAAAAGAAGAACCCACAAAGTAGCAAAGACTATCTACAAACAAAAAGAAATTAGATTCATGGATAGCTCTTTCTCCTATCCTTTCTATTCATTGATGGGGTAAAACTGGGGGTGGGGGAAGGGAATAAAGGGTGAAAAAAAGAACCCACAAAGTGCAAAGGTCAGCTACAATTTGTCTTAAGTGGTAGACTGCAAGGGGACTGTCACCTGCTAAGGGGAACTAGAGGATCTTGGTTCTAATAGTACCCAAGAACATTTTTGTGTCTGTGTGTGTGGTGCTGGACTATCATGTTAGGCTCTTCTACTGTGCTATGTTGTCATTCCTCTAAGTATTTCTTCCATGAAGAATAATATTGTGGCAGTATGAAAGAAAATGGTCCCCATAAGCTTACATATTTAAAGGCTTGGCTCCCAGTTAGTGAAATTGCTTTGTAGGGATTAGGAAATGCCTTGTTAGAAGTGTGTCACTGGGGGTGGGCTTGAGATTTCAACAGTCCTTGCCATTTGCAGGTGAACTTTAAGCCAGGCTCAGTGTCTCTTCCTGTTGTCTGTGGATACCAATGTAGAACTCTCAGCTACTTCTCCAGCATCATGTCTGCCTGCCTGCATGCAACCATGTTCCCAACCATGTACCTCATCGTGATAATGGACTAAACCTCTGAAACTCTAACCCAACCCCAATTAAATCACGGTGTCTCCTCACAGCAATAGAACACTAACCAAGACAACAAGCAAACTTTATTAAAAACATTTTTCTAGGAGGTAGAAAGAATACAAGTCAGAGGATGTGAAATGCAGTCTTTTGTTCATTATATGGCTATTATATTCATGAATTTGCAGTGTTTGTGGTTACCTGCATAGGGTTAAGACAGTCAAAATTCTAGCATTGATTGGGTAGATGATCTCCAACCTTTACCCCTTACTGAGGAGCTACTGACAGTTGACAGCTTCTGAGGAAGTGGCTATGCTCATGCACACATGAGCATCAGTAACTGGAGTTAATGGGTTGGAGGAAGAAAATAGAGTAATATGCTCAGAACTCATTGTAGATATGAATGATATTAAGAATAAAGAAAATTTTAACAAACAAAATGTTTTTATCAGATAGACAATATAGCCCAGAACTCAAAACTCTTTGATCTTTAGTTTTGAGCTTCCCAAGTACTGTAATTACAGGTATATGCCATCTCACACAGGAAAACAGAAAACTGCTATGTGTTTTTCATATTTAATCTTCTGATCCCACGTGCATTGCTGCATGTGGGCCATCTGAAGATTCTATTTTTGGTATATCATTTTTAGTCAAGGGTTTTCTCTCCATACTGTTATTTTGCATTTGCAAATGGATGGATAACATTCCCTCGTGCTATGGATTATGTATTTTCATGAATTTTAGAAAGTCAAGTGATAATGAAGTGTTTCCATATTTTATATTTAGGATTTCTCTCCAGTTTAAATTTCTCCATGTTTGTTAAAGAAGCAGAATAAGTGAACATTTTTCTGTATTATATCTAGAAGTTTTTCTCCAGTGTGAATCCTTTCATGGTATCAAAAAAAAAAAAAATCTAGGGTCAATGAAGCATCCCATAATGGATATAAACCTCCAGTTTCTTTTCAGTGTCAGCTATGTCATGTATTTGAAAGGAATCAGAGCAACTGAGTTTCCCCACAGTTATTACACTAACAGAGTATGTTTTCTCTATGAGTCTTTTCATGTTTCTGAACACTACTGTAACAATCAAAGGTTTTTCCACAACACTTACAAATATAGGGTTTCTCTTCTGAGTGAACTAAATCATGCCTTCGAAGGGAACTGGACAAAGTGAAGGCTTTCCCACATTGCTTGCATACATAAGGTTTCTCTCCACTGTGAGTTCCTTCATGTATGTGAAGGGAAGTGGAGCGAGCAAAAGCTTTCCCACACTCCTTACATACATAAGGTTTTTCTCCTGTGTGAATTCTTTTATGTATCTGTAGGTAATTAGAATGAGTAAAGGCTTTCCCACATAGCTTACATGAGTAGGGTTTCTCTCCAGTATGAGTTATTTTATGTATTTGCAGGTGGCTAGAACGAGTGAAGGCTTTCCCACACTGTTTACATAAGTAAGGTTTCTCTCCAGTGTGACTTCTTTGATGTATGTGAAGGTAACTGGATTGAGCAAAGGCTTTCCCACACTGCTTACACACATAGGGTTTTTCTCCTGTATGACTTCTTTTATGTATTTGCAGGTGGCTAGAACGAGCAAAAGGTTTCCCACATTGTTTACAGATGTAGGGTTTCTCTCCTGTGTGAGTTCTTTTATGTATTCGAAGGTAGCTGGATTGAGTGAATGCTTTCCCACATTGCTTACACACATAGGGTTTCTCTCCTGTGTGACT
>NW_021620509.1:1281349-1318744 GCF_004785775.1 Grammomys surdaster
AGGCTTTCCCACATTGCTTACACACATAGGGTTTCTCTCCTGTGTGATTTCTCTCATGGACTTGAACATTACTCTGTCTCTTAAAAGATTTCCCACATTGTTTACAAACATGGTTTCTTTCTCTTGTATGGATTCTTTTATGATTTTGAAGAGAACTGAGATACTTAAAGGCTTTATCACATTCTTTACAGGCATAGGGTTTCTCTTGTGTATAAATTTGTTCATGCTTCAGAAAGTTTTGAGGAGAACCAGAAGCCACTCCACAGTTGTTACATGTACATGGCTTCGCCCCGTGTTCTTTAAACTCATGTGTTTTGCATCTAGTCTGACCTCTGAGGGACACATTTAGAAATGAATGACCAGTGATGTCTTCTTCACACATATAGCTTTCACAGGGCTTTTCTCCAGTTTTCTGGCTCACCACAGGATCTGGAATCTCACTGAAAATTTCTTCCCATTGACTATCTTCCTCATACTCACAGAGCTTCTCTACCACTTGATATCTGTAACACAAGTATAGAAAATTACAAAATGATTTTACATTTACTTAAAGGTAGAAGACTTACTCTCTTGCATTATCAGGAAAAGTATAAGCTTTACATCCTAAATAAAAGGTACAAAATGGAGAGACGGTTCAGTAAGACAGATTAATTACCACTAGTCAAAGCAGCGTTAATCATGTAGGGTTCCTCTGTATTTTCTCCAAAGTTAACTATTTTGCAAACATTGAAAAGTCTATGTTACAGCCAGACAGTGGTAGTGGATGTCATTAATCCCTGCATTGCAAGGACAGGGGGAGCAGCAAGGGGAGGGGGAGGGGCAGGAACATTTCTAAGTTTGATTCTAAGTGAGAGTCAAGCTTCTTTGCTTGGGCCTTCCTTCTTGTGTAGCTTCTTTGGCTCTCGAGACTGTAACATGGTACCTGTATTTTATGGATAATATCCACTTATAAGTGAGTACATACCATGCATGTCTTTTGGGACTGGGTTACCTCACTCAGGACAGGGGCAGGTGGATTTCTAAGGCCAGCCTGGTCTACACTGTGATTTCTAGGACAGCCAGGGCTACACAGAGAAACTCTGTCTCAAACAAAACAAAATAAAAACCACTAGCACCAAACAAACAAAAAACCTTTTACAACTACTTTGGAAATCACTTTGGCAGTTTCTCAGAAAACTGAGAATAGTTCTATCTCAAGATCCAGCTATCCTACTCCTAGGCATACAACTAAAAGATGCTCCAACATCCCACAAAGACACTTGCTTAAGTATGTTCATAGCAGCTTTATTTCTAGTAGCCAGAAACAGGAAACAATCTAGATGTCCCTCACCTCAACATGGATAAAGAAAATGTAGTATAGCTACATAATGGAATACTATTAAAAACAGTTATTAAAACCAAAGACATCATGAATTTTGTAGGCAAATGGATGGAACTTGAGAATATCATCCTGAGTGAGGTAACCCAGTCCCAAAAGAACATGCATGGTATATACTCACTTATAAGTGAATATTAGCCATAAAAGACAGATACCATTTAACTCCAGAGACCCAAAGAAGCAAAACAAGAAGGAAGATCCAATCAAGAAAGCTTGAATCTCACTTAGAAAGGGGAAAAATAATCGTAAGAGGCAGATGGAAGGAGGGAACTGGAAAGGAGGCGGCATGGGGAGGGGAATGGGGGTTTCAGGATCAAGTGTGAGGAACTCCACAGGAAGACCAACAGAGTCAACTAACCTGGACCCATGGGGCTCTCAGAGACTGAATCACCAATCAAAAACCATACATGGACTAGACCTAAGCTTCTCTGCACATATGTAGCAGATGTACACCTTGGTCTTCATGTGGGTTCTGAACAACTGGAATGGGGCCAAAAGCTGTTGCCCGCCTGTGGTATATGTTCTTCTAGCTGGGCTGCCTTGTCTGGCTTCAATGGGAGAGGAGGCACCTAGCCTCACAGGAACTTGAGGTGCCAGAGTGTAGGGATACCTGGGGGGAGGAGGGGGGGAGAACCTGTTCAGCCTGTTCAGAGGAGAAAGGGAGAAGGGGATGGGAGAAGGATTGTGGGAGGGGGTGACCGGAAGAGGTCAGTGAGCAGATCTAAAATGAGTAAGTTAAAAAAAAATGAAAAATAAACACCCCCCACAAAAAAAAATAAAAACAAAAAAAAAAAACAAAACAAAAAAAAAAAAGAAAGAAAGAAAAGGAAAAAAAGAAAATCTGTTACATTTAAATATAGTTTAAGCATTCTTCATCCAAAACACATAGGACAAATATGTTAGATTTTAAAGTCTTAGAACATATATAAGAGGTGAGACCTAAATGCAAATATATCTTGTATCCAAAACTTCAAGGTAATGTCATAAAATCTCTTTAATAATTTTGGGTATGAAACCAAGTTTGTATAACATGAAAACATCAGAAAGTATCATTTGTGGTGTCATACTTATACTTAAATTCATATTTAAAATTTTGAATTACAGATGCTCAGTCAGTAGGTATATTTAAAGATATTTTAAAAGTAAATCACCTTGAAGTTTGGCTTACTTTGTTCTGTTTGTTTGAAATATTTTTTGCAATTCCAAGTTTCCTGAGAAGTATTACTTTTTCTTGTGAGTGCAAATTACCTTAGATTTCCCCCAGGATTTTTGTATGCATTTTCAGTGTTCTGTTCTTCCAATTTCTGTCCTAAAAGTAGACCCAGAAAACCCATTATGAATTATTATGCAAAATATGACTCAAGTTCCTGTTACACTGTGACCATATCAAGTTGATTCATCTAAATACTCCATTTTCATATCCTACGTCATAGAACAGCATTGATAGGCAGTGGACTTTGTTCTCTGAATGAGGAAATTATGTAACTTGGAAATTTCTGGTTTCTTTGGAGACTTAGGATATAATGATGTTTTGCTGGGGCAAACAAGTAGAAGAATGTTTTGCTGAAGGGGACACAGGTGAAAGGATGTTTTGCTATAGCAAAACATGAAACAAATGAAATCAAAAGACATGAAAGGACACATGATGCTCAGAAGGAATACAAACATGATGCCACAGACAGTGGGAAGCTGAGTACTGGTTCACTTTCCTCCTCCTCACTAGTCTTCAGTCAATATGCATGTATTTGCTCACCTTACATTGCGTTGCTGAGCTTTGCTTGTAGTGATTTCATAGAGAGAAACTCGCCAAAGAACTTGTGAGGTTCATGCAGCTTCTTGCTGCTTCTGTGGACTTGGGCTGACTGGTGAGCCTTAGAGTTTCTTCTGGATTGAACTGCCCTTACTGATTCATGTGTGGTCTGCCAAGTGTGTGATGTTTGCTAGTGGACTGGACTGAGAACAATGAAGATTGGAACTGTCCCCCTAAACTATTTCTAAACAGATCCACTTCCCCCTATCCTAATAACCTTTCTCTTCCACTATCTCTGGTGGGTGGTGGGCTAGAGGGGAAGTTGAACCCTTACTAAAGTAAGTTGTGAAAAATATATGCCTACAATCTTATCTCCCTTACCTATATCATGCAGGTTCCTGATGGTTTCTCTCATCACAGCTCTGTAAAGATTTTCCTGTGAAGGATTCAGCAGAGTCCACTCCTCCAGGGTGAAGTTGACTGCTACATCCTCAAAGGTCACTGACTCCTGAAACAAACCACGTATGTTTTCAGGAGCAAGGTGAAACTGGCAGCACTCAGGACCCATACTCAATTCCTAGGAAATGCTCAAGATGCTGGGAACGCCTGACATTTATTTTGTGAGTTGATTGCTATGTTATGTTCACTATCAAACAACTTTTCTGGTGCTAGATTTGAACACTGCGTTGAAGAACTAACAGAACAGTAACATCTGGTGTTTTGTGATAAGTTGCTGGGCCATCCCTAAATTTTCACTGCATGTACTATCTCTTTTCCTTGTGCCTAGATGATGGGCCTCATCACTATAACTGCCAAAAGGAGCTTGATTTGGCAAAACACTTCTTGTATTTGTTTTACTAGCATCTGCTCTGAATGTTGGTCCTTGTTTTAGATGCTCAGTAGACAGCCCTCAAATCTCCCTGGGATATGTCTTTAGTGAGTTTTTTCTATAGATACATCTTCACACCTGTTGAAACAACATGTTCCCTGAGAAATATACATTTTCTGTGATTACACTAAAGAACAACATTTGGAAGTGTGAATATAATATCCAGTAGTTCAAAATGAATTAAATGATACATAAGATTAAAGAAAGTGTTCTATAACACAATAGTATAATTATCATTAAAAACAATTTAATGTATATTTCAAAACGTAGCAGAGAAGAATTTGACTTTCGTTATAACACAGTGGCTGCTGAGTTATATAGCACACACACAGGAGGCAGGCTGATGACAGAATAGGTACTGCGAAATGCTGGCAGAACTCGACAAAACTTTAATATATGTGGGTCAAGGACAAACTGATATCTAATTGGATACTGTATTACACCTGTATTTCATGTTTAGTAATCAACTCACTGTATAATGAAACAAAAACATTAAGACTCTAAGCTTTGAAAAATCAGCCAAGTCTTTAGGACACAACAGAGAATTTTCTTATAATAAAAAACAAGTTGTGTTAGTGACTGTCTTTAATCCCAAAAGGTGGGAGGCAGAGGCAGGCTGACTATGTGAGCTCAAGGTCATGGCTTGATCTATATAAGGAATTTCAAACTAATCAAGGCTTTGTAGTGATCTCCTGGAGAGAGCAAGCCAGTGAGGTAAGGGTGGGGATGAACGAATCAAGGAGAGCATGGGCATGTAAGATGGCAACAGAGCTGGATGGAGCTGGCCTGTGGCTTCAGGAGCTGCCATTCTGGCCTGACTGCAGTTCTGGGCAGCTAGTGTGATCTCTCCCAGATATAGTTTCCTTGCTCAAGAGAGGAAAGGGACCCAGGATCCAGGCCATGATGTATCCTTGGTGGATTATGTTTAGATTTGGTAGTCATGAAGTCTACATGGGTCAAGAAAGCTGTGGCCAGGGTTGAGAGATGGCTCAGAGGTTAAGAGCGCTTGCTGCTCTTCCAGAGGTCCTAAGTACAATTCCTAGGAACTACATGGACATTCAGAACTATCTATTATGAGATCTGTTGCCCTCTTCTGGCATGCGGGTATTTTATATATATATATAAAATTTAAAAAACAGAGAAGAAGAAAGAAAGGAAGGAAGGAAGCAAGCAAGCAAGCTGTGGTCAATTCTGTTCAGCAGGGAGTAAAATCTTTATTACACAGAAGCCTCTCAGGTGCCTGCAGAGGAAGCTCGTTTGGAGTTAGTGAGCCCTGTGACATCAGGAACAGCAGTGATGAGATGGGAAGAAACGTCTCCAGAAAAAACAAATACAAGAGATACGAAGAGGACTTGGGGCCATGCTGGAGAAGAATATCCATGGGTATCTAGCTAATTGCTAGCCTCTTATATTCATCCTGTCCCTTTAAGATACGAGTTATTTTAAGAGGCCAGATCCCACAGCCTAAAGACATCAGGCCACCCTCATGTAGCTTTCCCCCTAGGACAGCGTTAAGCTATTTTGTGGCCAGGCAGTGGTGGTGCACACCTTTAATTCCAGCACTTGGGAGGCAGACTACACACAGAAACTCTGTCTCAAAAAAAAAAAAGGTATTTTGTGGTATGTTTTTCACAGACTCTAATTTATGGCCCTAATCATTACCTGACCATTCCGTATTTCTTGTTAGTAGGCTATCTCAAACTGAATTACACGGTATAGGATTACTGCTACACCAACAGAATAGAAAAGCCATAGTTCCCTTACTAAGGGGTGTTCTCTGAAGGTTCTCTTTTCTGTCCTCCAACCCCAATATAATGTACTTGTTCCTTCCTAATACTCTCCCCAATGAAGACCCAATCCTGGTCCAAGGCCCTTTATCCTAACAGAACTCATTCCTAGAGGGTAAATATGTGAGATTCACATCTGCTGCTTCCCTTTCTGAATCCAACACTGAAGATTATGTCATTTTTTCCTTGATTTGTAGGGATGCTTGGGATGTCATCTGAAGTGCTGAAGGCACTACATGCAGAATGCTTCTCTGTCGTAGTACCTGTGACCTGAATCAATGCATGAATCTCAGGTGTGTGGGGTCTAATATCTGTACCATAGTATGAATAATTTTCTGTTGGAATCTCCAAGAATCAGGTCATCCTAGAAGGCACCCAGCATACTAAAAAATTACAAATGTTTGTCTGGGCAGATGGCTTAGCAGTTAAGCACTTGTTAGTCTAGATCCTCTGAGAGCCAGTAAATGTTGGGTAGGTATAATGGCCTGCTCGTAATTATAGCTTTGGAAGTTGGAGACACAAGGTCTCTAAAGTAAGCTAGCTAGCTAGCACCACTACCCATTTCAGTGAGCCCTGGCTTTAAGACCTTGATTTACTGAATAGGGTGTAAAAGTGATTTAGGATAATTCCTAATACTAACCCTGGGCTTTCTCATGCACATGTACACTTACATACATGAAAAATAGAAAGAGAAAAGAAAAAAGTGACTTTGATTCCAAATGTTTACTTTTCTGGTACCAAAAATTACCGAGAAGGGACAGGGACCTATGTGAGAATTCTTAATTAAAGAGCAAGTGTATGGACAATCACACAAAACCAGAGCAGGACTGTTGCCTACTGCAGATTACCACCCTGACTCTGTCTTCCCGCTGTCATAGGAACAATATTTGTTCTGTTTATTACTGAGGTAAGACAGGCAGCATCAAGACAGATTGTTGTATCAACATTCCCGTCCTGGGTGGTCACAGCCCACAGTGGAGAGCTATGTAACTCAGCCTGCACTCAGCTCTCAGTGTTCAACCCTCATTCTCTTTGCAGAAGCAATCTCACTATGTAGTCTTGGCCTGGGGCTCTATATAGCTAGGGCAAGTCTGCAAATGACAGAGATCTGCCTGTCTCTGCCTGCAGAGCTGGGACTAAGAAAGCATATGCCACCACAATGGATGGGTTTTCAATTCTTTGACTGGCAGCATCCAGGATTTTCAATTTCCCTGAGAACATAACTACTGTTTCCTATTCCTTGGGGGAGTTCTTACTCTAGTCTGTTTGTAAGGAGAGCTCAATTTTATACCTGACTAGTAATGCACATCTGGTCTGGTTTCCTGTGGTGCCTATTATAGGAGTTAGAAAGATTGCATCAAAGGAGGGAGATGGGAGTCCTATAATTTATAAAATTTTAATATAAAATTCTGTATTTGAAAGGAGAAAAACAGTTAAATGTCTTGACAAATTGAAAGATGCCAAAATTAATGGGGTACAAAGACAATAAAGTAGAAGGAAAATATCTGCAATACAAGACATCGAGAAGGATGAATGTGCTGAGTATAAGCTAAACCGTCACATCAGTAAAGATGGAAAAATTACTAAAACATCTAAACCACATGTAAAGAAAGACATAGCCATTTGATAATTAATAGTCAAATAAATACTAAGTGGATTCCATTATATACCACGAGGACAAAGTTCAGTATAATATTAAGTGATATAATATTAATAATATTAAGTGATGACCATAGAAAAGTTACTCAGGAATAATATCTGATAGAGGGCTGGGGCTGTAGCTCAGTTGGTACATGGTAGATACTTGTCTAGCATGCATGAGGCCCTGGGTTTAAATTCCAGTGCTGCAAAAACCAGGGGGTAGTGATGTGCTCATAGAATCCCAGCATTTGGAAGGTGGACAAAAGGCTATCAGAAATTCAAAGTCAAGCTTGGCTATAAACTAAGTTTATAACAGCCTAGGATATGTGAGATCCTAGTCTCAAAAAAAAAAAAATCGATACATTTGCCATTCACTATGATTTGAACCTGACCACGACTTAAAGTCCAGTCATTTCCAAAAAAAGCATTTGTTACTGGAAAAAGGAACAGAGGTGAGAGCAGTATTCAATCCAAGAGTAAAAGATAAACCTGAAAACCCTCAAGGACCATACGCACAGAGATGACGAAAATTGAAAAGTTCTTGCCTCAGACCTTAAGTCAGAAGGGATAAAGATCATACTCTATAAAGGAATAATCTACCAAGAGGATATTACAATCCTAGACGCGAGATCCGCCAAAGACTTATATGTACCTATAGAAGACAACTGTGACTGTCCCTTGAGAAGCCCACTCACGCCGGGGTATGTCTCAGTCTTCCTTCCCACGATCACTTCCATTAATCTCTGCGTTTAAGATCTCTATTAAACACGTCTCGGGTCTGGAGAGGTGACTCGGTGGCTAAGAGTGGTCGCTGAGCAAGGGTGAGAACCCGAGTTTAAATAAAAAAACACCCGAGTAAAAGCCAGACATGGGGACAGAGCCGGGAGGATCGCTGGAGCTGGCTAGCAGGCAGCCTAGCCACAGGTTCCCTAAGAAACCCGGTCTCACAGGAATAAGGTGGACCGTGACAAAGCAGGACACCGGGTGACCTCCGCTGGCCTCCGTGCATGGCGGGGCGTACTGGCAAGTCCCACTCGCAAGAACTGGCTCCTAACCCTGCAGCTCTGCTCCACACCATCCAGCCTCCAAATTCTTGGCTGCGGTGGAGCTCGGAATCCGGCTTTCGTCTGACTTCACCTAAGGGGAAAAAGCAGCTCTTCTGGAGCCGCAGGCGACAGTGTGCAGCCCCCCTTCAGCCCCCGGCGCAGCGCTGTCGGGAGCCCCGGCGCGGCACCGGGATCCCGCCGCCCCGGACCAAGGGCGTCTCGCACAGCCCCTCCACTCGCCTGGCTCACCATGTCTGTGCCCGGGGCTGCCGCAGCTCTACAGAGGCTCCGGAACAGACGCTTGCACGGCCAGGCAGGGTCAGCAACTTGGACTTCATCAGCCTGGAGCTGTGAGGAGCGAGGCGCCAGCAAGAAAGATGGCGGGTGAGGAACTTCCGCTCCGCCCGCCGGCGCTCCTGATTGGGCAGCTCTGGCGTCGGCACCGGGAGTTTCCTGCCGACCTCACGAGCGTTCCTAGGGTTAGACGTCAGACAGCCGAGGAAAGTAAACTGTCCCGGACTCCCACAGTTGGTTGTCGAGAGCAGCCAGGAAGAGAGATGGCGGACAAGGAGCTACCTCTCGGCGCCGAGACTTTTTGTACCTGCCTCTCCTTTGGCCCTCATTGCTGGTGCACACAAATCCAGTCCCTGAGGCCTGAGTGACAGAATAAATTTATCCTCCCTCTTACTGACACGTCACTCCCTCTCCGGTCAACAACATTAATAAGATTCTTTAGGACACACAAAGACAGGAAAGATGAAAGGATTCGAGCCGGGGACAAGAGAGGGCAAAAGTTCTCCGTGGGTGTGAATATAAACAAGATACATTATGCACATGAATGAAAGTGTTATAATGGAACATTCCGTGTAATTAATACATGCTAATGAAAACATTAAAAACTATACGTTCTAGAAGTTAAGAAGAAGTTCCAGCAGCTCTTCCACAAAGGAAATTCTTTTTAGGAATGAGGTTTATTATAAAGCGCCTCAAGCCGTGATCAGCCCCATAGGTGGAAGGGACACCATTAGAAACAGTACAATTTATGCAGATCTAAAACAGAGGGCCTTAAAAGAAGGGGCAGGCTTCCGTTCAAAGCCTGGCAGGAGGGTGGGGGTGGGAGGTGATAAGGGGAAGGAGGTAGAGACGAGGGGCAGGCAGAGGTGGACAGACTGACCTTGAGAAGGGGAGGGGAGAACAGAAGAGCCTCAGAGAACAGCCTTCATGTCTGGACCAAATTCCCGAACTATCTATCCTCCTGAGGTGTCTCAGACTACTCTCCAGAACAAATAAAAAGGTCTGGTTTTTAAAATATTACCTTTTAGGGGGCAAGAACTTTCGTATCACGTGATTTGGTTCAGCATACTGTAAGAGGAGCAAGGAGGAGCCAGGTACTATAGAGAATTGTCACTGCACAGCACACGGTTTAACTCTGTCCAAGAGAGCGCTGCATTAAAGTTATGAGATTGGGCCGAAAGGAGCAGGCTGGTAAAAAACAGCCACTTTGGCCCATCTTGAAGGGTGTTAGGTCGCACAGAAACCTGGACAAATGACTGAGGTGCCTACTAACAGATCAAAGCAGACACTGGTCAGCTCTCCCCACACTCACTCCCTATCCTAACCCTCTGCTGGCCTGAGGCTGGACTTCCTTTCCCCCAGCCTCTGGTCCTGCTATCTTTTGGCTTCTGGATCTCTCTTGGTCCTCTTTCCCCATTCTCTCCTCTCCTGCTCTCCGAAACCTCTCCTCTCATGGTCCAGTTTAGTCTGCTAGCCATGTTCAGTCTGGACCCTTCTAGATTTCTTTGGCTGTATTGTTCCTCTTATTTACAATAAACCTCCTCAACCATACCTAACAGCCTTCATGTCAAAAAAATTCATTCAGGGAGTAACCATTTCAGAACTTACTCTTGACTCTCCAGGGTGAACATTTTATTTCTTCACGTTTGGTGGACTCTTTCAGCCTCTGTAGCCAGCCTCACAGAAATGAAGATATTTAAGAGACACGTCTTCTAATCTACCAGACTAATCAATAATGAACCTCAAGAAATATGTTTCCCCAAGAATCTTAAATTTGGAGATAAGGTGTCAGCCAGAAGGGGATTTATGACTTGTAAGTCTACTGTTGAGGACTAGGCTGAAGTCTAGACAACAATAGGTCAATGGTAGGTAGAATCAAACTAGACTGAGCCTGCCTGGTTGTCACAGGCAGCGTCAGTTGTCAGTTTGACACACTTGATTAGAGGAAATCTCACCTGAGCAATGCTGCCACCCAACAGTGGGCATGTCATGTCTGTGCAGCATTTTCTTGCTAACTAATGTAGGAGGGCCCAGTCCACTGTGGGCAGTACCATCTCTAGGCAGCTTTCCTGTCTTTAGAATCCAGAATTAAAACATTTTTTTTTCTTTCGTGTGTGGTGTGTGTTTATATGCCTGCACACTTGTGGGTGCAGAGAAGCCAGAGGAGGGCATGAGGTGTCATTCTCTTTCTCCATCTTATTCTCCTGAGAAAGGTTTTCACAGAATCTAGAGTCAGGGAGCAGACAGGAAGCTCAGCCATCTGCTGGGTCTGGCCCTCTCTACTGACATCACCAGTGTTTGTGGCTAAGCTCAGCTTTTTATGTGGGTGTTGGGGATCAAACTCAGGCCTCATACATGTAAAGCAAGCACACAATTTCACTGTGCCTCCCATCCCCCAGGCAAGAGTTTTTCCATACATAAACATGATCACATTTAGATTAAAGGCTAATATGAACTGACTGTAATATTAAAAGATGACTAATAGATATCACATTTGCTAAATAACATAACAGATTTGTTATCTAGTCTTGTGTTTATGTGTGCCAGTGCCAAGAACACCAGCTGACACATTAGGCCAAAAATGAAAGCTTTCTTTACATAGTGAATTTCCACAAAGACTGACACACACCTCAGCTTTTGTATTGTGTCACCTGCTAATATTCTTTATAGCTCTGAGTGGGTGTTTCAACCTTGGTTCACCAACTCTCTTGGCTCAAAAATTTGCAAATAGTATGTTCTCACATCTACACTATGATTAAAGCAGCTACGTGGTTTGTGTTTGTTTCTATGTTCCTACTTTACACTGTCAAGCAAGAGATGTTTGGAAGTTACGTCTGTGCAGTGAGACCTTTACTGCACTACAGAGCTATGCAGGCTCCTTCTTAGGATTCTACTATGACAATTTACCTAAACATTTACCTAGAGACTCAACATCAAGGGATGATTATTAGCCTAGCTCTTAGTTCAGGGAGAGACATGGGGTCAAGGGACTGACTGAGGCAAAGAGTAGGGCAGAGGACATCCTCCTTTGGCCTCCAAAGGAACAGAGGCACACACATCTATGCACCTACCACACCCACAATGCTTACACATCATACACACACACACACACACACACACAGACACACACACACCAAATAATAAAGTAAAAGAAAATGATATTTCTGATGAACAAATCAGATATGGTATGTAGATAGATTTATTACTGCAATCTGTTACTGGTGATCTCTGGCCAGAGTACACTTAAACCAGTAGGATGTATCTTTTGGTAAGAGAAAATTATGATAAAAAGCTGTAACATAAATATGATAAAATTTACATAGGAATAGAGCATTAATTAATAGGATCCCACTACATAAGGGATTTTCATCAGCATTTTGGCAATAATGATTGACAAAAAAATTTGAAAAATTGTGAAGTTGATCTCTTTATGGTTATTTTTAGATATGTTGTCAATATATATATAAAAAATCACACACACATATATATATACTGTTGAAAATAGTTAAAACTATAAACCATGCACAGGATTCTTACTTGACCTGTGGTGCCGTGGACCACAGTGCCTCATCTACACTTCCCAGGATGGCCCTCACGTTGCTACTCTGATGCCCCAAGATGTCCAGTGATTTGAAGAATCTTGATGCAGGAGTTAATCCTAAAGCTAAGAGTCATGCGACTGATGAGTGGGTAGTTTTAGAAGAAACTGGAAACAAAGTTGGTCTAAGTGCATTCCAAGTTTAGGCTTCCACAGGAAACTCCATACATGTGCACTGCCATCATAGACCAGTTCCTACAGGTTCAGCTGGCCTGCAGAGAGAAGCTGCAGCTGGTTGGGATCGCAGCTCTGCTTCTGACTTCCAAATATGATGTTTTTTCTGAGTATTGAAGGCTTTGTTTATATCACAGACAATGCTTATACCGGCTCCCAACTCTGAGAAATGGAGACTGATTTTGAAAGAGTTGAAATTGGAGTTGGGCTGGCCTTTGCCATTCTACTTCTTAAGGTTGAACACACTTTAGCCAAGCATCTGATGGAGGTGGCACTCATCAGTGATGACATCACAGTTCCCAGGCTGCAGCTGCTGCTTCCTGCCTGACTCGGACGGTGCTGGGTCAAGGAAAATAGAATGTAAAGCAGCAGTATTACACAGGGTACTCGGAGAGTGATGCACTGGGAGTCATGCAGCACATGGCCAAGAATGTTGTGAAAGTCAATGAAAAACCTCACCAAGTTCATCACTGTCAAGTATGCCAGCAGCCGACTCCTGAAGAT
The DNA here is from genome assembly GCF_004785775.1 of Grammomys surdaster. NCBI lineage: Eukaryota > Metazoa > Chordata > Mammalia > Rodentia > Muridae > Grammomys > Grammomys surdaster. The sequence goes on from NW_021620509.1 coordinate 1,294,411, forward strand.
CAGAATCCCTCTTGTGAACTCTAAAACCATCAAAGACCTGGCTTCCCCTCTGATGGGCAGGCCCTAGGCTGTGGGGCTTCTGTCTAGCACTTTTTAGATTCTGTACATACTTTATCTAGTTTACATCACAAAATCTCTTCTCAGACTAATTTCCTAACTGTGTATTTGAGAAAAAAATAAAGCTATTGGTTTTCTTAAGGTAAAAAAGAGGTGAAAAATAATTAAATCCACTTTCAAAGTCATTTGTTCTGAATATATATATATATGATCCATGACAAGAGCCTAGCAGGAAAATCCAGACTATTAACTGCCTTTTGTATGAGCACCTAGCTTGTATGAATGGAAGCCAGGGACAACTTCAGGCGTTCTCTTCTACTGCCTCTGCATCTTCGCTTGTGACATGGTCTTCCACTAATCTTGGTGCTTGTTTTTCACCTAGATCGACTGGCTAGCAAGTCCCATCCCCCATTCCAGCACCATCCCCACTTTCAGCAATGACATTACAGGCATGTTTTGGCTACATGTGGCTTTTTACATGGGTACTCGGGATACGACCTCAGTCCTGATGCTTTTCCATTGAGTCACTTTCCCAGCTCAATTAAACATTTTTATAGGTCCATTAGACACAATTATTTTAAAAATACATAAAAATTAGAAAATTAGAAAATTATTAGAAAGGCATCAATTCAATGTTTAAATTAAAAGCAGGAAAAGGTATCAACTGACTTTACTAACAGTGAAACTACAGATTAAGCAACTATTTAACATTATTAAATAATCTCACTAAAACATTTATTTTCAAGAATAAGATAAGGAGTATACTGTATTATTCAGATCTACCTACGAATGTGCCCCTGACAAACCCTCCTCTAAGCAGTGAAATTTCTAAAGCATTCTACACAAATTATTTTACACCAGGTTCCTCACATTACTTGTGTTAACAGAGTCCTACTGCATCAGACTTTGACACTGTATGCTACAAAAGACAATTCTACCTACATTTATAAGGTTTTGACTGTGTATTTTGATATACGGACCAACTGAAGACTTGCAGGTTTCTTCTAATCGAGGTTCTGGATATGGTGTGCTCTTTTATGTGTGTGGTGTGCATTGTCGTGCAGGGTCGCATAGCCCACTGCCCCACATTGCACGACCATGTGGATGAGTGTTCACACGTGTGGGTACACACTGCATTTGCACACAGAGGCCAGAGGTTGATGTATGACAAAAGCCTTGTAGGGAAGTCCAGACTGTTGCCTTTTGTGTGCTGGGTGTCTTTCTTAATCATGCTCCACTTTATTGTTTGAGAACTCTTACTGGACCTGAACTGACCTGAGTAGACTAGCTAACCAGCAAGTCTTAGGGGCTCTTTTGTCTCTGCCTCCCTAGCACTGGGGTTGTAGGCATGTGCGTCATGTCTGGCTTTTATCCAGGTGCCGAGGATGTAAACCCAGGATCTCATGCTTCTACGGCAAGGACTATACAAACTGAGCCATTTCTTCATCCCCATAGTGGTTTCTGAGAACTGAACTGAGACAAGTAGAGAGAGTTCCACATGCTTTACATTGATCCAAGTTAAATTCATTATGCCATCATGTTTGCTAGAAAGATATGGAGCTTTCTTTTAGTCTCTATTTAGAGATAAGTTTCCACTGGGTCTCCATTCATGTTTTGTTTAAGGGAACCAGAATATGCTAAGGCTTATTCACATAGCTTACAATCATATGTTTTTTTGTTTGTTTGTTTTTTAAGTTAATGAGATTAAAACTTATTTAAAGAGAAGGTCGTCCAACATAGCTCACACACAGTGCACCCTTTCATGGTATCTAAGGGAACCATGAGTACTGTAGGATTTCCCACACTGTTTACACACATATGGTTTCTCTCCAGTGTGAATTCTTTCATGGCATCGTAGGGAACTGTGATCAGTGAAGGCTTTTGCACAGAATTTACATACATATGGTTTCTCTCCCCTGTGGATTCTTTCATGGCGTTGAAGAGAACTGTGATAAGTGAAGGCTGTCCCACACAGCTTACACACATAGGGTTTCTCTGCACTGTGAATATTTTCATGGCAACGCAGAGAACTGTGATACATAAAGGCTTTCCCACACTGTTTACATACATAGGGTTTCTCCCCAGTGTGAGTTCTTTCATGGCAATGGAGGGAACTATGGAATGTGAAGGCTTTCCCACACACCCTGCATAGACAAGGTTTCAATCCACTATGGACACGCTCATGTTTTTTCAGTGCGCTGCTCAACACAAAGGCTTTCCCACACTGCTTACAGCCATAGGCCTTCTCTCCCCTGTGAATCTGTTCATGGTATCGAAGAGCATTGTGATGCATGAAGGCTTTCCCACACTGCTTACATGCATAGGGCTTCTCGCCACTGTGAATCCTTTCATGACATTTCAGAGAGCCCTGACGACTGAAGGCTTTCCCGCACAGCTTACATACATAAGGTTTCTCTCCACTGTGGATCCTCTCATGACACTGAAGAGAACTGCAATCAATGAAGGCTTTCCCACATACCTTGCATTCATAGGGCTTCACTCCAGTATGAATTCGTTCATGTCTTCGCAAGGCACTAGAACAAGTGAATGTCTTCCCACACTGCTTGTATACAAAGGGTTTCTCTAAACTATGAATCTTTTCATGGCACTGAAGGGAACTGTGATCGCTGAAGGCTATCCCACATTGATTACATATGTATTTTATTCCATTGTGAGTTTGTTCATGACTTTCAACCTTCCTCAACGAAGGAAAGACTTTCAGAAATTGCTTGCATTCATAGGGTTTCTCTCCACTATGGGTCCTTTCGTGACGGCGAAGGCCACTGGAATAAGTGAAGGTTTTGTTACATTGCTTACATATATAAAGCTGTTCTCCAGTGTGAGTTCTTTTATGTGTCAAGAAAGAACTGGAAGAGTGAAAGGCTTTACCACATACTTTACATATATATGGCCCACCTCCATTATGTGTTATTATGTGCTGTTGAATACCTGCAAGAGTCAAAGAGTCTTTCCCACTCTGCTTTAAAACACAGGGCTTTTCTGTAGCACGCATTCTTTCATGCCCCTGAACAAAACTGTGTCTGCTAAAATCTTCAGTTTGCTTATATTTATAAGTTTTCTCTTCAGTGTGAGTCTTCATATGTTCCAGAAAACTTTGGGGGGAACTAAAGAATTTCCCACACTCCTGACATGCGCCTCGTTTCCCTGTGTATCCTTGATTCTCATATAGTTTGTCTTCAGGCTGAACTGAAATGGGAAGAGGCTTCCTTACATTTTCAGAGCCAGCTTCAAGGATCCAGTCTTCTTGTTTTTCTGCTAGAATGCAGATCCAGAAAAATCACTTTGAGTTAATACAACACTATAGAAAAATACTAGGTTTTAAGTAGGTTGATGGTATAACAGGATCATGACTGGTTTATTTACCAAAATTTCTGTTATTGTACAAGTCATAGAGCGTAACTGATCAGCAAAAGTACTGTTTTCTCATGGACTAAACACAGCAGTGATCTTTTTCTTACCTATGGCTGCCAGGTTCCTGCAGGTCTCCAGCATCACATCTCTGTGTAGCCTCTTTTGGGAAGAATCCAGCAAAGCCCACTCCTCTGCGGTGAAGCGCACAGCCACGTCCTCAAAGGATACAGACTCCTAAAAAACAACACAGTCTTTTTAGGAGGAAAGGTGAGACTCAGCGTTGGAACGCTAGACTCAGTGCATATGAGGTTTATAGAATGCTGCGCTGTTTAAATGCTCAATCCAGGTAATGCACTCTTTAACAATATAATTATATGCTAGGCTGCAACTTCATTATAAAGCAAAGCAGATGCCTGTTATGCAGCCGGGTCATCCCAGTAAAGTCGGTACTGGTTCTGATGCACCCGTCATTAAAAAAAAAAAAAAAAAAAAAAAAAAAAATCCTACTAGGCTAGGCATAGCAGCCCATGCCTTTAATCCCAGCACTAGGGAGGCAGAGACAGGCAGATCTCCTTGTAAGGCCAGTCTTACATAGTAAGTTCCTAGTCAGATAGGGATACATAGTGAGTCTCTGTCTTTAAAAACAAAACAAAACAAAACAAAACAAAATAGAACAAAACAAAACAAAACAACCCCCACTAGTCAGTATCCATAATAGAGTTAGCACCAGCTGTCTAGAGACTAATCTCAAAAATGCATAAGAATGGGGCTTGGAAAAGTGCTGGACTTTCAAGCCAGAGATCCTGAGTTATACACTCTCAACCCCCACCAACCCATATAAAATTGCTGGACATGGTGTCACACACTTATAATCCCAGAACTGGGGAGGTGGAGACAGGTGGACTCTTGGTACATAGTTGTCAGCCAATCTAGGACAATTGGTAGGCTCAGGCAAAAAGCCTGATGGACAAGATTCCCAAGGGGTGGCACCCAAGATATCATTCTGATTTCCACACGCATGCATGCATGTGTACAAATGTGCAATTGTACTTGTGCAAGAATATACAGCCATGTACATGAATTAAAAAAAATCAACTTCCCTTGGGGTCTGGAACCTAGAAATTGGATGGATTTCACCAGAATACTTGTGGAGAGGGACTCAGTGTTCTAGTTTATGATAGCAATGCACTACTTGTTTAACTCCCATTGTCTCTCTAAATGTCTTCAAGCTTCTGACATGCTTATCAGAAGGATCCTACTTGATCAGAATGAAAATACCATCTAGAAGACTAGTCTTCAATAATCTGATCTGACAGATAATATAGAATGAAAACTTCATCTTCCAACTCCTTTCTTAGAAAACTGTGCACATCCTCTTTGACTGCTCAAAGAAACTTCAGAAAGCTTGTACCTGGTATCTTATAGGCAATCTTATATATTTTGAAAGACCTATGAAGGATAATCTACTATGATAATGCAAAAGGATTTTATTTTTTTCCTCAAAAATGCTAAGGGAAATATAAGTGAGGGGAATGGCATTGTTAGAAGGGGATCAGATATATTGAGGTAATATAATTATTTCTCAATATATCTTTATACAGTTGACTAATAACTCAAAAGACCTCTACATATAAATAAAGAGTATATCCCATAAAGAATGTCTCATATGAATATAAATGAGCTGAATATTTTTCAAGCAAAGAGTACTGGGCAAAAAGGTTTAAACAAAATAACAGTACGTGGCTTCATTATCCTGTTATCACAAAAAGATCACCCAGAGATAGATAGATAGATAGATAGATAGATAGACAGACAGATAGATAGATAGATAGATAGATAGAGCAACTGAGGAACTTCAGAGTTAAACTGTACCACAGATCAAATGCACCTAACAGCCATTTACAGGAAGTCTATCAAACAAGTGCAAAACACACACTCTTCTCAGCATCAGATGAAAGCTTCTCCAAAATACATCACCTATAAGGTGATAAGGCATTAACAAATCAAAAAACACACAAAAAAGCCAACTAAAAAAAACCAACCAACCAACCAAACACCCCCCCCCCAAACCAAAAAACACTCTGAAATGCTTTCCTACATTGTACAAGATCAAAAATACTTAATTTGGAAAAAATATTAAGAAATCCAAGTCCATGAAGACAGCTAGTTGGTAACCTGCTTGCCACCTGAACACAAAGAACTAGTTTCTGATCCCTAGTGCTCACATGAAAAGTTGGCCATGGTGGCCCACACCAGTGCTGGGTACTTATAAGACTTGGACTGTGAAACTATTACAGGAAAACAAAAATGAAGCCAGACTGCTCTGTAGGATGAATATATAATAATAAAAAGATGAGAGGAAATCTTTACTTGGAAACATGCTCACATTTTTCCTTTTCCCATGAATAGAAACCACATTATACACTGAAATGGAAAAAAATAAAATAAATAAAATAAATTCAAGCACTTTGACAAGTCATAGTCAAGTGTGTGTAAAGATTCCTTATAATATATGCAAATTAATAAGTATAACGCCACACAAAGTCAAGAACTTAAAAATTGCATAACTGATCTTAAATGCAAGACAGTCTTTGATAATATTAAACACCGTGTCATGATAAAAGCTCAGAATCTAGTAGGCACAGGAGAATCATACATTAACATAGTAAAGGCTTGTATGACAGACACTAGGAATAACATTCTAAATGGGGAGGGGGGGACTGAATGCATTGTCTGAAAGATCAGAAAAAAACAAAACACTAGGTGACTACTCATGACTCTTGTTGAATATATAGTATTAAACTATTAGCCAGAGAAATTATGCAAGCAAAGGCAATAACAGGTATATAAATCAGAAAGGAGGAAGTCAAACCATCCTTGTTTCAATACATAAAGAGGAAAACCCAAACCTGTTACTGCAGTGTACACCAGGAATCCCAGTATATGGGAGGCTAAGACAGCAAGGTTAAGAGTTCAGGGTCAGCCAGGGGTACACAGTTATACTTTCTGCGTAAAAAGGAACACAAATCTGTGAAAAACAAGGACAGTTCAAAAGATTACACCAAAAAGGCTCCTAGTACTATAAAGCATTTAGCAAGGGTACAAAAGCAACACACAATTTCTCTCAACAAATAATGAACTATCTTAGAAATACACTGTCAGAAAGTCATAACACATACACACATAAACTAAAATGCCCAAGTCAGGCCTCACTGATGATGTGAAAATGTTCTACAAAGGCTGTATTAGGTCACAGAAGAAAGAAATAAAGAGGAAGAAAGAGAGGGTTTGGAGTTGGGTGGGCAGAAAGGTGGGGAAATTGGGGAGTACTTCGGGGGAGGAAAGGTGTAATCAGAATACACTGTGTGAAATTTTTTTCAATAAGAAAGAAATTAAACAAGACACTAGAAGAGGAAAGAAGAGACTACCATGATCATGGATTAGGAGAATCAATATTGTTAAAATGATTCAAAGTCATAATTCAGATTCAATGAAATTTCCATTAAATTATCACATTCTACACACAACTAGAAACAATTCTTAAAATTGCTATGAAAGTGCAAGAGACCCAGGGGAGCCCAAGGTATCCTCAGCAAAAAAGAGCACTGCATGCTTCATTTTACCTGATTTCAAAACACATTGCAGGTCTGTAATGAAAATAAACAGAACAGAACGAAGCAAAACCCAACAGAGTAGTGTCATAAATACAGATGTGCAGTCCAATGGAAAAGAGAAAATAAAAGTAAACCCACACGTTTGGCCAACCAAGGTGCCAAAAATATATACCAGAGAAAGAACAGAATAACCAATAAATAATGGAGTTAATACTGGATTTCTACATGCAGATGACTGAAACTAGACTCTGACTCAAGAGAAAAATCAATTCCCAAATTGTTCACTTGTTGCCTGAAAATGACTGGCTGATCAAAAACCACAAAATACTATTAAGCACTAATAAGCCCGTACCTTAATACTCTTAGCACTCTAAGACAAGCCCTTCTCTTCGAGCTACCGCTTGACACGTTTCACACTCCTTATCCCGGGTCTTCTCCCTATTTCTAATAGTCTTTTCATATAAAGTCAAACCTCAGCATTAAAAAAGTTGAATCCCTACAAACTGTCCCACTGCATCACAGACGGCCATACTCCTTGTTTCTCACAGGGACCGATGGATCGCCCGGTCCAGTGAGTTTCGCAATGTCGGGGAGGACTTGGGAACCGAGGGATTTCAGCTGTCAATCAACAGCAGCAACAACAAAAGCATTTGGATGGAGAACAAATCTGTGGATTTCAGAAGCTGTTTCCCATGGACTGGAAAGACAGGAAAATCAGGTTCTACAAAGCAAAACAAAGCTACGGTGCATCGCCCCCACCCCGCGCCGGTCCCGCACCGCACGCACAGTCCGGGGCGGCGGATCCTCGGCCGCCCGCCGTCCAGGAGTCCGCGCGCAGCTGCAGTCTTCGCCGCGGTTCCCGGGAAGAAGGGACCCGCGTGCACGCCCCGCATCCCCGATGCTCACCATAGCTGAGCTCCGGACCTCAGGTAGCCTCACGCGGCTCCAGGGTGGAGCGGTCCTACAGCCGCCTGAGGTCCGGCGACCCCAAATTCCCTCAGCCGTCTGGATGGAGACAGCAGTGACGGTGGCGTTGCCATGAAGAAAGATGGCGGGTGAAGAACTTCCGCTCCGTTTCCCTGGCCTCCTGCGACCTGACTCTGATACTGGGTTTGGCGGTCATGAGAAAACCGAAGCTCAACAGTTTGGGACTCCATTAAGTAACAGAATGGAGTCGCAACTATGGCGGCACCAGAAAGATCGATGGCGGTGACGCTCTTCCGCTTTGCCTGACCCCGGTCTCGATTGGACCACTGTCTCATGACTGTTTTGGGGGTCAGTGTCACACTGCAGAGTGGAACAGTCCCGCGCTCCCTGAGCTGACCGTACAGTTTAGTGACTGTGGCACTAGAAAGAAAAATGGAGAGTGAGGAACACTCCACTGGTGCTCTTGACCCATACACCCTTTGTGACACGGTAAAGAATCCCTGCCTAACTAGCTGGAACCAAAACAAGCACTCCAGACTTAGCCATTCCCAGTACTGTCTAGTTTTTAAATACATACATACATACATACATACATACATACATACATACATAATCCAAGTTTTCTTTTCCCGGCCCCAACTCCCAAAAATGATGACTCCAAGACTATTTATTTATTATTACTTTTTTATTAATTATTTTATTTACATTTCAAATGTCCCACTGTCCAGTTCCCCCTCCACGAGTTCCCCCCACCCCATCGCCTCTCCCCTTGGCCTCTAAGAGTGTGATTCCCCTACTTACCCACCCACTCCCACCCCAGCCCTCTAGCATCCCCCTTCTCTGGCCAGACAAGGCAGTCCTCTGTTACATAATTAGGGGGTGGGGGTGGAAACCAGCCCATGTATGCTCTTTGATTGGTGGCTTAGCCTCTGGGAGTTCTGAGTGGTCTGATTAGTTGATACTGTTGTTCTTCCTATGGGGTTGCAATCCCCTTTCAGCTCCTTCAGACCTCCCCCCAAAGGTTGGCGCTAAATGTCTGCAACTATCTCAGTCAGCTGCTAGTAAAGCCTCTGAGAGGGCAGCCATGCTAGGCTCCTGTCTGCAAGAACATATTAGCATCAGCAAAAGTATCTGGGTTTGGTGTCTGGTCTTGGGATGGATCCCAAGTTGGGAAGGTCTCAGAATGGCCTTTCTTTCAGTCTCTACTCCATTTCCTCCCCCCGCCCCCACACATTTCCTTTAGATAGGAACAATTCTGGGTTAAAAATATTGAGATGAGTGGGTGGCCCCATCCCACATATGGAGGTGTCTTAGTCAGAGTTTGTATTCCTGCACAAAACATCACAACCAAGAAGCAAGTTGGGGAGGAAAGGGTTTATTTAGCTTACACTTCCACATTGCTGTTCATCATCAAAGGAAGTCAGGACTGGAACTCAAGGAGGTCAGGAAGCAGGAGCAAAGGCCATGGAGGGATGCTACGTACTGGCTTGCTTCCCCTGCCTTGCTCAGCTTGCTTTGTTATAGAACCCAGGACTACCAGCCCAGGGGTGGCACCCCCTACAAGGGGCTCTCCACTCTTGATTACTAATTGAGAAAATGCCTTACAGCTGGATCTCATGGAGACATTACCTCAAGGGAGACTACTTTCTCTGTGGTAACTCCAGCTTGTGTCAAGTTGACACACAAAACCAGCCGGTATAGGAGGTAAGATTACCTGATATTAAAGTCAGACATAGATACAACAGTAAAACTATAAACCAATTTTCCAGATTAACACAGATGACAATCTTTTTCCCAAATCTGTTTTTATATCATTTTAATTACATGCAAGTATTAAGGTCAGTTCTAGGTTGAGGAACTAGCAACACAATAGATGCAAATAGTTAAGGAACAAGCAAGACAATAAACACAAATAGTCAAAGAACAAGCAAGGCAGACAATCTTTAACAAAATCCTTGGGACCAAATTCAACAATATATTAAATAGATCATGAGTGACCATGTTACTTTGATATTTAATTCTATAATGGAAGGATCTTTCAGCATACAGAATTCAATAAGTGTTTAAAAAAATGTATAAACAGAATCAAGGACAAAAAGGACCAACTCTCTGAGTTCCAGGCAAAAGAGGGCTACAGGGTAATGAGACTGGGTCTCAAAAACTTGAAAGTCCTAAGGAAGATCAGACTTTGACATAATGAAGCTTACATATGAAAAACCTACAGAATCCAACCCAAGAGAGCAGGTCTCCCAGGAGTGTTGACACACCTAAGATGTGAGACTATCACTACTGCCCCAATACCAGGCCCAAGTGGGACCCGCCCAGAGAACACAAGATCCAGGAACCATGAGCAGCTAGGGACACAATCCTTCGTTTCCATCTATGCCCGAGACCTGAGCCTGGGCAACAACTCTCCACAGCCCAATTCAGCCCAGAGAAAGCTGGTCTCCCAGGAGTGCTGACACCCCGAAAATCACAGAGAGCCGGTCTCCAAGGAGTGCTGACACACCTAAGATCATAGCTATCCAAACTCCAATCCCACCTGGAGAGAGCTTGTCTCCCAGGACTGCTGACACACAAAAGATCATGGAGTCACAGGCTCACAAGAGGGACAAGCTCCAGTCAGAGACAGAAAGAGCAGCTAACATCAGAGATAAACAGACGTCGAGAGGCAAGCGCAAGAACATAAGCAACAGAAACCAAGGCTACTTGGTATCATCAGAATCCAGTTCTTCCGCCATAGCAAGCCCTGGATACCCCAACTTTTACACCTGAAGAGCAAGATTCTGATCTAAAATCATGTTTTATGATGATGATAGAGGACTTTAAGAAGAACATAAATAACTCCCTTAAAGAAATACAGGAGAACACAACCAAATGGGTAAAGAAATTGAACAAAACCATCAAGGATCTAAAAATGGAAGTAGAAACAATAAAGAAATCACAAAGGGAGACAGCCTTGGAGATAGAAAACCTAGGAAAGAGATCAGGAGTCATAGAGACAAGCATCACCAACAGAATACAAGAGATAGAAGAGAGAACCTCAGGTACAGAAGATACCATAGAAAACATTGACACAACAGTCAAAGAAATGCAAAATGCAAAAATCTCCTAATCCAAAACATTCAGGAAAACCAGGACATAATGAGAAGACCAAACCCAAAGATAATAGGTATAGAAGAGAGTGAAGATTCCCAATTTAAAGGGCCAGTAAATATCTTCAACAAAATTATAGAAGAAAACCTCTCCTAACCTAAAGAGAGAGATGCCCATAAACATACAAGAAGCCTATAGAACTCCAAATAGAATGAACCAGAAAAAGAAATTCCTCCCATCACATAATAATCAAAATACCAAATGCACAGAACAAAGAAAGAATATTAAAAGCAGTAAGGGAAAAAGGTCAAGTAACATATAAAGGCACATGTATCAGAATTACACCAGACTTCTCAACAGAGACTCTAAAAGCCAAGAGATGTCATATAGATCCTAGGAGAACACAAATGCCAGCCTAGCAAAAGTCTCCATTACCATAGAGGGAGAAATCAAGATATTCCATGACAAAATAAATATAGTCCTACAAAGAATAATAGATGGAAAACTCCAACACAAGGAGGAAAACTACACCCAAGAAAAGGCAAGAAAGTAATCTTCTTTCAACAAACCCAAAAGAAGATAGACACACAAATCTAATTCCACCTCTAACAATAAAAATAACAGGAAGCAATAATCACTAGTCCTTAATATCTTTTAATATCACTGGACTCAATTCCCCAATAAAAAGACATATATTAACAGACTGGATATGTAAAGAAGACCCAGCATTTTGCTGCATACAGGGAACACATCTCAGTGACAAAGACAGACACTATCTCAGAGTAAAAGGCTGAAAAAAGAATTTCCAAGCTAATGGTCCCAAGAAAGAAGCTGGAGTAGCCATTTTAATACCGAATGAAATCGACTTTCAACCAAAAGTTATCGAAAAAGACAAGGCAGGACACTTCATACACCTCAAAGGAAAAATCTACCAAGATGAACTCTCAATAATGAACATCTGTACTCCAAACACTAGGGTACCGATGTTCATAAAAGAAACTCAAAGCACACATTAAACCTCACACAATAATAGTGGGAGACTTTAATACCCCACTCTCACCAATGGACAGATCATGGAAACAGAAACTAAACAGAGACACAGTGAAACTAACAGATGCCATGAACCAAATGGATTTAACAGATAGCTACAGAACATTTCATCCTAAAACAAAAAAATATGCATTCTTCTCAGCACCTCATAGTACCTTCTACAAAATTGACTGTATAATTGGTCACAAAACAAGCCTCAACTGACACAAAAAGGTTGAAATAATACCATGCATCCTATCAGATCACCACGGACTAAGGCTGGTCTTCAATAACAACTAAAACAACAGAAAGCCCAAATACACATGGAAGCTGAACAACTCTCTACTCAATGATAACTTGGTCTGGAAAGAAATAAAGAAATAAAAGACTTTTTAGAACTTAACAAAAATGAAGACACAACATACCCAAACATATGAATGAAACTTAGCACAACAAAAACAGTACTAAGAGGAAAACTCATAGCTCCGAGTGCCTACATAAAGAAATTGGAGACAGCACACACTAGCAGCTTAATAGCACATCTGAAAGCTCTAGAAAAAGAAGCAAATGTACCCAAGAGGAGTAGATGGCAGGAAATGATCAAATTTAGGGCTGAAATCAACCAAGTAAAAAGAGAACTGTACAAAGAATCAACAAAACCAGGAACTGGTTCTTTGAGAAAATCAGTAAGATAGATAAACTCTTAGCCAGACTAACCTGAGGGCCCAGAGACAGGATCCAAATTTACAAAACAGGGAATGAAAAGGGAGACATAACAATGGAAACTGAATTGAAAAAAAAAAACCCTCAGTTCCTACTACAAAAGCCTATACTCAACAAAACTGGAAAATCTTGATGAAGTTGATAAATTTTTACACAGATCTCAGGAACCAACGTTAAATCAGGATCAGATAAACCATCTAAACAGACCCATAAACCCTAATGAAATAGGAGCAGCCATTAAAAGTCTCTTAACCAGATTGTAAGCTGGTAAAATCACTCTGGAAATCAGTCTGGTGGTTCCTCAGAAAACTGGACATAGTATTTATTATCTGAGGACCCAGCTATACCACTCCTGGGCATATACTCAGAAGATGCTCCAACATATAACAAGGACATGTGCTCCACTATGGTCATAGCAGCCTTATTTATAATAGCCAGAAGCTGGAAAGAACTCAGATGTCCTTCAACAGAGGACCGGATACAGAAAATGTGGTACATTTACACAATGGAGTATTACTTAGTTATTAAATCAATTAATTCATGAAATTCCTAGGCAAATGGATAGAACTACAAAATATCATCTTGAGTGAGGTAACCCAATCACACAAGAACACACATGGTATGCACTCACTGATAAGTGGATGTTAGCTCAAAAGCTTGGAATACCCAAGATACAATTCACAGACCACATGGAGCTCAAGAAGAAAGAAAATCAAAGTGTGGGTGCTTCGGACCTTCTTAGAAGGGGGAACAAAATACTAACAGGAGCAAATATGGAGACAAAGTGTGGAGCAGAGACTGAAGGAAAGACCATCCAGAGATTGCAACACCTGGGATCCATCCCATATACAGTCATCAAACCCAGACACTATTGCAGATGTCAAGAAGTGCATGCTGACAGGAACCTGATATAGCTGTCTCCTGAGAGCTCTGCCAAAGCCTGACAAATACAGAGGTGGATGCTTGCAGACATCCTTTGGACTGAGCACAGGGTCAATCCCCAATGGAGGGGTTAGAGAAAGGACTGAAGGAGCTCAAGGAGTTGGCAACCCCATAAGAAGAACAACGAAATCAATCAACCAGATCCCCCAGAGCTTCAAGGGACTAAACCACCAACCAAGGAGTACACATGGAGGGACAGATGGCTTCAGCTGCATATGTAGCAGAGGATGGCCTTGTTGGGAATCAATGGGAGAAGAGGCCCTTGGTCCTTCGAAGACTTGATGCCCCAGTGCAGGGGAATGCGAGGGTGGGGAGGTGGGAGTGGGTAGGTGAGTTGGGGAACATCCTCATAGAAGCAGGGGTGAGGGGGCTGTGATGGGGGGGGGGGTTTGGAGGGGAAGCCAGGAAGGTGGATAACATTTGAAATGTTAATAAATAAAATGACCAGTAAAAATTAAAAAAAAGAAAGCTTACTGAAAGCGTTATACTGAATGGAGAGAAACTAAAAGTATTTATTTTAAAATGAGGAGTGATACAAAACTATCCACTGTTCCCTGACTTACAAAATGACTTTAAAGCTAGGCAGTGGTGGCACACACTTTAATTGCAGCACTCAGAGACAGAGATGGCCAGTTTCTGAGTTCCAGGAAAGCCACGGCTACATAGAGAAACCATGTCTTGATGTTCCCCTGATCCCCAAAAAGAAAAGAAAATTACTTTAGAATGCATTGTATAATCTAATCTAATCTCAACCTGAGCCAGTATGGAATTTAGAAAAAGAAAAGTCTATCAAAGGGATCCAGTTATAACCCGAGAAATCTAAATCAGCATTCAATAGACATGACTGCCCACCAATATTTACTAAAGTTAGATTGTGCTAGCCAAGGTAAGAAATAAGCCTCAGTTCCCACCACCTCAAAGGTGTGTGTGTGTGTGTGGTATGAATGAATGAATAAAAAGAAACCAACTTCACTAAGCTAAGTATTTGTAAGAATGTCTAACAATGTTTAAACTCTTTGGAGCAAGAAGACAATAGCTTGCTTAATATAAGCAATGGCTGGAAAGATCAGGCATGGTGGTACAAACTATAATCCCAGGCCTTGGGAAATAGAGGCAGAAGGATCAGGAGTTCCAGGCTTGCATCAGCTATGTAGGAAGCTATATATGGCTATTTGAGACACTGTGTCAGAAATAAAATCAAAACAAAACAAAGAAACACCTTCTACTATTCAAGACACTATTCTATTAAGAAAGAGGCTAGCAAATAAAACATGAGAAAGGGAGATAGTGTTTAATGAGCCTACACATAAACAAAAGTCATTAATGATAACAAACATTCTACAACAATGGCAGAAATTACATGACTCAGGGACAAATAATTGTGGAACCGTGAAAAGATAGCTTGGTTTCTGGTGGAGCACTGGCTAGAGATGGCCAGAGACCCTGCAAGGGATGGCATATATTTCTAAAGCTCCCAGACCCCAGGCTCTGGACACACGGCCAAAGACCTCCAATGATCCATGCCTTTCATGCCACAGGTAGAGGGCGTGACTACAGGCCTCAGCCTCACGAGATTTCCATATTAATGAGATACCCGAAAGTTAGAGGGCATAGCCAATTAAGCATTCCTTCCCATACCCTCCCTCCTCCTCCCTCCCTATTTAACTCAGGTCTGCCCTGAGTTTCGGGGAGTACAGCCAGATTCATCTACTTTCTGCCATGACAATACACCCTTTAAACCATGGACTTCCTCGTGTCTTGGGGCCCTGCCAAGGGAAACCATGGAGAAGGCCTTTAACTAATGAGCCGTTGCCACTGCTGCCACTGCTGCCACTGCTGCCACCTAATCTCCTGCCTGAAGACCTCTCTATGTTCCCACCATGGAGGCCGCCAATTCAACCAAGCTAACCGAACCTTGATGTAGCCAAGCGAGTGCCATACCAAGAGTCTCAACCCGCAAGACGCTGTCGGGGCTTCCCTCCCCCTCATTCCTCTTGGCTGCGGGCTGATCCAGCCTGAACGCCCCCAGTCTCTGTTCTTCTGAGACCACTGGCCTCTGGGTCAGCCGTCAGCCCACAGACCCTCTCTCAGAAGCCCTGCTCCCCGTAGGACCTCTGACTAAGGTCTCCCCGTGCCCAGGTGGAGCCCGGCAGTGTCTGCCCAGCGCCATGTCGAGTGAAATCAGTCAAATTCCAGCGCTTCTGCTCCCTGGAGCCACCACTCGTCAGCTAACCCCACGAATAATATTTAAGTGGAAATACACATGGATTTCCACTATCTTTGGACAATAATCAAATTATAGACTGAAATATAAAAAGGTATAATTTGCATGCTTTTTGATAATTTACAGTCACACATCTTTTGGTGTATGAGAATAGGCAGACTAACAAAGCAAAAGAAATGGCATGTCGCCGGGTGGTGGTGGTGCATGCCTTTAACCCCAGCACTTGGGAGGCAGAGGCAGGTGGATTTCTGAGTTCGAGGCCAGTCTTGTCTACAGAGTGAGTTCCAGGACAGCCAGGACTATATAGAGAAACCCTGTCTCAAAAAACAAAACAAACCAAAACCAAACCAAACCAAACCAAACCAACAAAACAAAACAAACAAACAAACAAAAAAAACAAGAAATGGCATGTCATAATTCCCAAGATCTGGTACTTTGGCCAGTGGAAGAGAATTCTTCCCTCCAAGGGGTAAAACTAAAAGAGCCATAGAACAGTATAGAAAGCTGTATTGATGTGTCTACGTCTTTCATTTACTCTGCTACTGCTGTGCTAGGGTGCCATGACAAAGATAACTTATAGAATAGTTTATTGGAGCTTATGGCTTTAGAGAGCGAGTCCATAACTATCACGGTGGGAAGGATGGCAGCAGGCAGGTAGGCATTGTCCTAGAGCAGTAGCTGAGAGCTTACATCCTTATCTGTAAGTAGGAGCCAGGGGGTGGGGGTAGGAGAGAAGAGAGATAACTGGGAATGGTGTGGGCTTTGTAAACCTCAAAGCCTACTCTCAGTGACATACCCACTCTAAAAACACCGTAACTTCTAATCCTTCCAAAACAGTCCCCCAGTTTCGATCAAGTATTCAAAGATATAAGACTGGGGCCATTCTCATCCAACTACCACAACACAGAAGCTAGATTTTGAGAAAACCCACACTGCAACTCTCAGCAAGACCTGAATGTTACAGCCAGAAATCATCTTGAGAAGGTTCTATAAGTTTTTTTTTTTTTGTTTTTTACTTTTTTTTTTTTAGTCTTACTATGTAACCTTGACAGGCCTGAAACGTGCTATGTAGCTCAGGTGTACCCTAAATTCACAGAGATTTGTCTGCCTCTCCCTTCTAAATGCTAAGATTACAAGTGTGTCCCATAACACCAAGTAAAAAAGTTTTATTATTAGGAAATAAACTGCTCTAGAGATCAGAAACCTATCATAATAACATCTCAGAGTCCTCATGAGCAAACTGCCACATTAGCTAGGTTGGTGGCAGACACATGGATTGGAGTAGTGCATGTGACACAAATTTATTGGGAAAAGACAAGACAAAGTTGGTACCAGGGAATGGGCTATTGTTGTGACAATTATGCTACTGCTAGTTGTTTGGAGGAGTGTGGAAGACTTTGGACTAAGAAGGTGTTGGATGCTGCAAGGGGAGAACAATGGGCCGTCCTCATAGGAACCTGAAAGACAATTGTGCTGCACACATGGTGAGTGATGGGGACAGAACTCAACAGGTTTCATAAGGGAATACTACTATCAACTGGGCTACAGACACTTCTTGTGACATTTTGGCAAAGGATGTGGCTGTTTTCTGCTTGTGTTTGGGAATGTATGCTGGTGCCCACAAGGCCAGAAGAGGAAACTATATTACCTGAAGCCAGTGTTATTGGCATTTGTGAGATACCTGTCTTAATTTTATTTAGTTTTTTCCTATTGCTGTGATAAAAAAACACTCCACAACTAAGGCAAGTTATAAAAGAAGGCAATTAATTGGGCTTATGGTTTCAGAGGGCTGGTAGTCCATGGTGGTGAAACAAAGGCATCATGGTAAGAACAGCTGAGAGATCACGTCCTCCCTCCCTCTGTCCCTCCCTCCCTCCCTCCCTCCCCTCCCTCCCTCCCTCCTCCCCTCCCTCTCTCCCTCCCTCCCTCCCTCCCTTCCTTCCTTCCTTTATTTTTGAGACGGAACTCACTCTGTAGACCAGGCTGGCCTCGAACTCACAGAGATCCATCCACCTGCCTCTGCCTCCTAAATGCTGGGATTAAAGGTGTGTACCACCACTGCTGGAAGAAAGCTCACAACACTATCTGTAAGTAGGAGGTGTATCAAGCCACACCTCCCATCTTCCAATCCTTCCCAGACTGTCCCATGAACTGGAGACCAATTATACAAAGATATGGGCGTATGGGAGCTCTTCTCACTGAAACCACACATCCCACTTCCTGGCCTCAATAGGCTTGTGGTCATCTTATAATGTAAAATACATTCAGCCCAAATTCAAAAGTTTCCATAGTCTTTTACATTCTCAAAAGTGTCTTCTGAGGCTCAAGGCTATCTGTCACTTAACTGTAGTCTCTGTAAAATAAAAAACAAATTACATACTTCCAACATATAATGGTACAAAATACACATTACTGTCCCCAAAGGGAAGAATGAGGGTATCATGAGGAAATACTGGATCAAAGCAAGACTGAAACCCAGCAGGGAAATCTCCAAATCCTGTAGCCCTGTGGCCAATGTCAGAGACTTAGATGACCAGCTCCTTCGGCTTCACTCTCCACAGCACACTTCTCTCTCTAGGGCTGGTGGCACTCTTCTTGGTAGATACTCCATGGCTCTGGCACCTCTAACATCTATCCAGGCTTCATTTCCACAGCTCCACATCATGGCCCCCCAGGGTCTCCATGTAGGGAGTCCCTTGCCATATACTTGCCTCTGTGGTTCTCCTTAACCTCATAGGAAGCTCCAAACCTCTTTACTCATTACTGTAAAATCAGAACTGTATGGACCACGTTGTCACACTAAGCAGTAGAGAGCAAGAGTCCTTGCCTTGTATAAGGTGGGAGGTGAGGACCAACCTTGGGGTTGTCCTCTGATTGATATGTGCATGCCTACATGCACACAAACACAGAGATTAAAAGAAAAGTTAAAGAAAAAAAATAAACACCTAATGGTCAAGTATAGGAAATACCAGGAGTGACCACATCCTATGTATTCACTGGTAGGATGATACCATGTATATACACATATTGTCATTTAAAATATTATTGTATTAAAATTTTAAGATTTTTTTTAGCACTGAGGATTCAAACCACAGCTTCCTTCATGCTAGGCAAGTCCCCTTTCAGCTGTGTCTCAGGAATCCCCCAACATCCCATCAACCTTCTCCCCCATGTCACCAAAACAGTCTCATTCTATCTACTCAGAATCCAACCAAGAACATCGCCATTTTACATTCAAATGATAAAATAAATTCTGAGATAGTTTTTTATAAAACTCATACATTATATTATCAACATTTAAAAAAAGAAACAAGGGATATACATAGGAGAAACAGTTTGATTTACCCATAGTTCACAGGAACCCACATTTAAGTTAGATTAACTATGTTCCTAAGCTTCAAAAACATCTCACTGGGTGCTAGAGAGATGGCTCAGTGGTTAAGAACACCGGCTGCTCTTTCAGAGGACATGGGTTCAATTTTCAGTACCCACATGGCAACTCATAACTGTCTGCAACTCCTGTTCCAGGGGATTCAACACCCTCACACAATCATACATGCAGTCAAAATACCTAACCCTAACCCAATGTACATAAAATAAAAATAAACAAATTATAAAAAAACCTCTCACTGTTCTGATTTGGCCCATGGTGGATCATTGACAGGGAGGGAAAGGTAAGCAGATAGGAATTGAATTGTGAAATCTGCAAAACCCTTTACTGTTTCTGTAAGACTCTAGTGAGCAGAGCCTTAGTTTACCAGAGACCCCCTGAGTAAACCACATGGAGATGAGAGATTGCTTCAAAATGCAAGAGGAATTTTTTTTTCTTTTTTCTTTTTCTTTTTTTTTTTATTGGATGATTTATTTACATTTCCTATGTTGTCCCCTTACCCCATCCCCCACCACCCCCTCGGAACCCCCAATCCCCTCGCCCCTCCTCCTTCTTCTCTGTGGATGTAACCTCTATCTACACCCCCCCTCCCACCTCCCCACCCTCAAAATTCCCACCCCCTGGGGCATCCAGCCTTCATGAGGTCAAGGTTCTCTTCTTCCACCTATGCCCAGCAGGGCCCTCCACTTTTACATATTCAGCTGAAGCCCTGGATCCCCCCCTAAGTGCTCCCAGGCTGGTGGTTTAGACCCTGGGAGCTGTGGTTGGTTGGTATTGTTGCTCTCCTCATGGTGCCACAAACGCAAGAGGAATTTTTAATGTTCCAGCATGCTGGGGTCATCCCACATCCCAAAAGGAGAGGTGACCCCCGCACAGCTTGTTCAGTGGACATTTATACAGTCTCTAGGGGAGACTCGCATCAGAGGCAATCTTGGATCTCTTGGATGCCCTGATGAAGCCGGCAACTGTGAGTACTGTTCATTGCCCAGGACACCAGAAGGGAAGAGACTCAGTGGCCCGAGGCAATAACCAGGCAGATCAAGTGGCTCAAGAAGAGGCTATGCAGGAGCCTATCCCGGTTATGGGCCTGCAAGAGACACCGGCCGGGGAATGAGACTAGATTAAGGGATGGTCTCACTTAAAACATGGAAGAAGAAAGGACTCAGATTGCTAGCCACCCTACAACTATTACCTAGAGAAGAAAAGACAATGACACACACAAGAAGGGAGAACTATACTCCCCAGAAAGCAAGCAAAAAACTTACTAGGCCAAATGCACAGATGGACTCATTTGAGAGATAAGCACATCCAAGCAGTCAAGGGATCTATGATACTTAATGGACCTCAGGTTTTGGGCCAGAGAGATAGTAGAACAGCGTAAGGTATGCCAGCAAGTAAATGCTTATGTGGCCAAGAGTAAATAGGGCAAAATACCTAGAGAACAGCCTAGAGTATATTGGGAGGCCGATTTTGCAGAAGTTAAGCCAGGAAAATATGGATACCATCTAGTATGTGTAGATACTATCTCTAAATGGGTTGGGGCTTTCCCCACCAAGCAGGGAACAGCTACTGTGGTAACCAAGAAGATATTAGAAGAAATCTTCCTGAGGTTTCGAATGCCCAAGGTAATTGAATCAGATAACGGTCTTGCTTTTGTTTCTAAGGTAAGTCAGGAATTGGCAGAGATATTGGGGACTAATTGGAAGCTCCACTGTTGATAATGTCTCCAGAGCTCAGGGGGACAGAACCCTAAAAAGAGAGATTAACTAAATTATCCTCAGAAACTGGTGCTGGCTGGGTGGTGCCCCTTGTCCTGGCCCTGTTCTGAGTTCTGAACACCGCTCCTGTTTGGGACCCCCACTTCCTTGACCCCAGCTCTTTACCCCCCCACCCCCCAAGTGACTTTTCAGGCTGATAAGGATCTTATGGCTCGATTGTAAGCTTTTCAGATCAGCCACCAGGAATTGTGGCCTATACTTAGTGCCCTGTATAATGCAGGTACCCCAGAGGTTCCACATGAGTGAGCAAAGTGGAAAGGGCCATTCCTGGAGCTGTTGACCATCCCGACCTCCATTGAAGTCGATGGAGTAACTGCCTGACTTCACATAACTCAGACCAGCACCTGCATCTGATGCTGACTGGAGAGCAGTCAGACACCTGAGCAAACCCCTCAAGCTCAAGATCACCTGCCGTTCTGCAAGGCCAAAGAAACCATTAGATGGCTATGGTGTATCTTCCTTCCTATGCTGAGCCTCAGTACCCGCCACAACCCTACCAAAGTGACTTGGCAAGTACTCTCAGTCACTGGAAATGTGGCTTGGTCCACTACAGTGGACCTGAGACAAAGACATCAAGAGGACCAGAGATATAAGCTGCATAACTATCCAATAGCTTCAAGACTGAAGCATGCACAAAGAAAAGGGGGGAATGAAAAGTATCTTTGGAACACTTCCCCTCCCCCACCCACCATGGGAGAGGCTAATAATCATCATTCCTCAGTCAGAGGACACTAGCTGGATTAACAGTCAGAGGAGGAAGGGAAAGGCTGATTAACATTCCTCAGACCACATGGAAGGGAACCCACCTGCGGGTGGGGCAGGCCCAGAGTTCATAGACAAATCCAAAGGACAGACCAATCCTTGCCACCTACAGACAAGGGAGGTCCTTGTTGCTTCATTTTCCAAAGACCAATCAGTTTTAAAAAGTCACACTATTCTGCCAATCACATTGTGCCTAATGGCTGCTACTCCTAGAAACTTTATAAATGTCCACTGAACATGCTGCAGGGGGTGGGGGTGGGGAGTCACCTCTCCTTTTGGGATGCAGGATGGCCCCAGCATGCTGGAACATTAAAAATTCCTCTTGCATTTTGCAGCAATCTCTCATCTCCATGTGGTTCACTCAGGGGGTCTCCAGTAAACTAAGGCTCAGTTCACTAGAGTCTTACACTTCCCCACCCTAAATGCGAACAGACTCAATTCTAAGCATTCACTGAAGGTAGGTTCTAACCTGTGATCTCTTCCCTACATCATTTCTTTGTAAAAAGTTATGTGTGTGTCTTTGTACTTATGAGAATATATGCCACACATATACTTGTGCCCATGGAGGGAGGAAGGCATCCTCTAGTGCTGGAGTTGTAAGTGGTTGTGAGTTGCCTGACATGAGTGCTGGGAACTGAACTCAGGTCCTCTGGAAGGGTGGTGGGTACTTTTAACTCTTAAGCTATCTCTCACATAGTTTCTGATATCAGATGTATGGTGTTTGTAGTCTCTCACAGAGTCCCTCCCTTCCTTGTTTTTAATTTATTTACATAGGCCTGATGTGCGTGTGAATACACATTCATGTGAATGTAGGTCCACTCATGAAGGTCAGAGGATGTACTCAGATGTTGGTCCTATCCTTCCAATTTGTTCGAGACAAGAGTTTCTTCTTTCTGTTGCTCACTGCTCTAGTATGTGCTAGCTGGCCTGTGAGTGAGTATCAGGGATTGATCTGTCTCTGCCTCCCAGCTTGTGATAATATTGCAGAGGTTACAGAAGTGTAATTGACACTGTATGAATTACACTCTGCTTTCATGTGTTGTGGTAAATATTATGTAAGGGCTTCTGCTGCATGTTAGATCATTTAGTTACCAAATAAAAGACACAAAACCTTCATATTTATAATAAGCTTTAAAGCACTAGAGCTGGGCAGATGTCAACCCTCTGTGCTATTTTGTTGACCTCCCTGTCTATCACTTGCTGCTCCTACTCCAACTGGCTGACCCGCATGGTCATGTGCTCACGACCCACCTCCCCTATGGCACCTTATTCCTTCTCTCTCTCCTTCCCTTGTGGTCTCTTCTCAGATCCTAAGCCCAGAAACAGAAGCCCTTTCTTCTGCCCAGCTACAGGATGTAGGCATCTTTATTAACCAATCATGGATATCTTTGGGGGCAAGGTTCATACAACAAAAGCTGATATATGTGACAATCTGTTTGCCTTCGAGCAAACAGATCTTGGGGGCCAGTATTTAGCATTTGATTACAAGCTGCCGCAGACCAATCTTCCACATTCATGTAGGTACTGGGGATTCAAACTCAGGTCCTCACACTTGCAAGACTGTTGCTTTACTCACTAAGGCACCTTCTATGGTTGCTTCTTGGTTTTTTTGTTTTTGTTTTTTGTTTTTGTTTGTTTTTGAAACAGCATGTGGCTATGCAGCACAGGCTGTCCTGAATTCTGAACTTCCTGCCTCCATCTGTCTACTGCAGGAATATATATATATATATTTAGAAAGTCCAAGAGATCTACGATGGGGGACGCTCCCAGGACTCATTGTGGGTGACCTTAGCTGAAATGCCCAACAGCGGGGAGATGGAGCCTCCAGTAGACAGACAGGGCCCCTAGTGAACAGATGGGGACATTAACCCACCTTCAAAAATTTTGCTTCCAAATTGTTCCCATATAAAAGAAATCCAGGGACAAAAATGGAACACTGAATGAATAGCCAATCAGTGATCGGCCCAACTCGGGATCCATCCCATGGGTGGGCGCCAAACTCTGACACTATTACTGATGCCATGTTGTGCTTGCAGACAGGAGCCTAGCATAGCTGTCCTCTGAGAGGCTTAGCAGCTGACTGTGACAGATGCAGATACTCACAGCCAGGCATTGGATTGAGGTTCAGACACCTATGGAAGAGTTGGGAGAAGGACCGAAGGAAATGAAGGGAATGGCAACTGTTAGTATTCTGTCTAAACTCTACCTCCACAGTTACCTGGCAATATCCAGGTAGGCCTGGCCAATTATAAAAGGGGCTGCTTGCCCCCTCCTCTCTCTCTTGATCTTTCCATCTCTTGTCTCTAGCTTCTCCCTGTCCCCTCCCCCTCCCCTTCCCTTCTCCCTCTCTCCATGTGGTCATGGCCGCTCTCTCTCCCTCTCCCTCTCCCTCTCCCTCTCCCTCTCCCTCTCCCTCTCC